>NC_058030.1:13822508-14178185 GCF_019176455.1 Solea senegalensis
GTCTCAGGCTGTCCTTCAGGTTTCTATGGCAGAGATTGTTCAGAGGTCTGCCGCTGCCAAAATGGAGCAGACTGTGACCACATCAGTGGCCAGTGTGCTTGCCGAACTGGCTTCATTGGGACGAGCTGTGAGCAGAGTTGAGTCGGTCCAGCACATGTTAAATTACCCTTTGTGTGTATATGTGTGTGAGTGTGTTCCATAAACTCACACACTCATAGTGCTTTAATTTAGTCATGTGCCTCTCTCCCATGCAGAGTGTCCTGCTGGTACATTTGGATATGGTTGCCAGCAGCTGTGTGAGTGCTTGAATAATGCCACCTGTGACTATGTGACGGGAACATGCTACTGCAGCCCCGGCTATAAAGGCATTCGTTGCGATCAAGGTACAATTATATCATCAAAGCTCTCCAGTATATTATCACTCCAACACAGTGTTGAAACAACCTGCAACCTGTGTTTTCCCTTTAGCAGCTCTGATGATGGAGGAGCTGAACCCGTACACCAAGATTAGCCCGGCACGAGGGTCGGAGCGCCTGTCGGCCGGGGCTGTCATGGGCATCATCTTTCTCCTGCTCATCATCATGGCCATGCTCTCTCTGTTTGTGTGGTACAGACAGAGACAGAGGGACAAAGGTCATGAGATCCAGCCCAGTGTCTCCTACACACAGGCAATGCATATCACTAACACTGACTATTCCCTCTCCGGTAAGAGACTTTATAGACTCACCTGTTATGACAAACACTAAACAAACCTTTATCCACAAATTCACAATATATATTTTTCATTATATTTTATTTATTCTGGGTAAAAACAAACGTTATATTTTTATTTCGCACAGGCTCTAAAAGCCCCTTGTAAGAACAAATGCTACCTACTACCTATGAAAATAAATTATGTAGAAGATTACATAAGTTGAAAAGATATTTAAAAGAGACAGACAGAGAAAAAGAAAAGGTCTAACCTATATGATTTGGTACATTGTGACCTTCTGATGACAATGATTGTTTATTTTTTTGTTCATTTAAAAAAAATGTTGCAGATTTGTTGGTATTCTTCTGCCAATATGTTTTATTTGATCATGTTTAAATAAACAAATAAACTAATATGCATGTGCACACAATCCTCTGAACCTGTTGTTTGAACCCGCAGAGTGTGGCAGCACAGTAGCAATGAGGACCAGTGCTGCAGAGGTCAATCAGAGCCAGAGCAGCAGCAGCAGCAGCGGCCAATGCTTCTCCAACCCCAGTTACCACACGGTGGCCCAGTGTAATGTCGTCTCGACCATCTCCAGCAACCTGGATGGTACACTGATCCTCAAGGTATGATCACTCTTCCTCTGTATTTCCACAAAACATCATCCCTATAACACACTACAGTATAAAGAAACACCAAGCTGTGCCTTTCTTTTCTCTTCGCAGTCGAGCACCCTGAAGAACAGAAATGGCTCAGAGTGGAGAGCCTACTGCAACCTTAACGACTTAGGTTGGTTTTTTAACGCTCTATTTTCATGATTCACCACTCACACATACATACTGGATGTGGACGGTGTGGGATTCTGTGTCACTTCAAAGTCAAAAAGCAATGTCATTTGTACAGACCTTATATTGGCATGAACCCGGGATCCTACTACCCTGCTGTGAATGAAGATGAACCAAAGGGTCTCTGGTTAGATATAACCTTTGCTCTGATTTTTGATAAGTTATGCAGGTGGGACAGAGAAATCACTGGTGCAGGGGTGAAAGGGGGTCAGAGTGAGCTCATTATTCTTCTCTCACTTTCCCCAGTTGCACATTTTTCTGTGATGGCTTACACTGGGTCAAGCAGTGCACTCCTGCTCTGTGGATTATAGAACATTAAGTGTGGCAGTAAAATGACTTAATCATAGCTCATATCTCATCAGTATTTTCACAACACCCACCACCCATGTAGCATTCATATGTAGTTTTTAATAAACCACATCATAGCACACCATAATGTAGTTTTTAACAGAGATGGGTGCATTTGTCTTTTGGACTCCAGTGTAAAACACACTGCAGTGATAGAATACTCCCACTCTACATTTATAAACTAAAATAATGATATAATGATTTATAAATGTTAATATAGTGTTAATATGTAATATTATACTGTATGTAATAAATCCATAAATTAAATCAAATCAAATAAATCTGTGTTTCTGATTTTTTGATTCCAGTCTAATTAAGTAGCACTCAAAAATAAAAAAAAAGTGTTGCCCTGCTACACTTTTATGTCAGATGTCTGCACACAGCACGTCAATCATAATGACAAATGTTGTGCATGTTCATCCTGATGTATTGGGCTAATAGAGTGATATAGCCTTAAACAGACTTGTCTTCTATTCATGGTGTTTGGTTGTTTGGCAAAAGACCACGATTGATTATACAGTATAAACTTGTAAGCCTTGCGGGAATGTGAACACAAGCGAGTAAAACATTCAATAAAAACTTAAGTTCACAGTCTTCATGTTCTTCCAAAAAAAGAGACATAGTAAATTGTACTTTAATGAGTGATTTCCTGTCAATGTTCTCACATTGAGAGGTTTCATAAAAGCTGTTTGACTTTAATGATTTGACATTTGTTGTAGATGTTCAACAAGGGGAGACGCAGACGCAGCGAGGGCCGAGGAAAGGTAAATAATTAATTGTGAAAAACTGTGTGTGTGTAGCAGACTGTGTGGACTAACTGTGACTCAAACCGATCTTTGTGGCTGGTTTAGGGTTAGGCATTTAGTTGTGATGGTTAAGGTTTGAGTAAGGGGCCAGAGATTGCATTAAGTCTATGAGTGTCCTCACTGAGAATTATGTACAAGTCTGTCTGTGTGTGTGTGTGTTTGTGTGTGTGTGTGTAGATAAATACTGTGTGAGTGATTCTTTTCGACTTCACCAGCAACAATATTACAAATCTTTTTGTGTCCAGCACCCCATGTATCAGTTTGGCTTTTATTCCTCTGTGAAACTGCTATTTCTGTGACACAAAATCCCATGTCCTCATATTCCCTGTGATTTATGTGAAAGCTCAATGCACTTTGGACAAGATCATGGTGGGCTGAAGTTTTGTTCCAAGGGTAATTGCTCTCCATGGCTCTGTGCCTGATACATCATTTTGTCTCCCACCCTGCAGTCGGTGGTGAATTTGAGAGACCCTGGGGTCTAAAGGAGCTTTGCTATGGTTTCTAATGAGGCCTCTTATCGGACTGATGAGACTGTTATGGATGGGATTAGCCTTCCTCTCTTTCCCCTCTGTACTCTGATGACTGTAGACCACCATTTGTCACCTGTCAGAAACAAAAGAAGTAAAACTGCTTCAGAATGGCAAAGATTTGTATTGCCGTTCTCCAGGCCAAACTGGGGTGTCTATGTAAATGTTGGTTATAAATGTTGGTTATAATTACAGCAGCTGTAATTAAAGCTGCAGCATATAACTTTTGGTGAAGAAGCATTTAACCCATCAAACTGCTGAAAGACCAGTTTTTTTGAGCAGTAGAATTCACTGCTGAAACTTTACATTGGCACTTCTTTGAGTTCTCAGTCAAACTCCAACCTTTCTGCAGCCTAGTGCAATGTTCCTGTTCCCTTCATCTGTCTTGATAAAACATGCATCACTTCCTGTGTGCAGATTTAGCGTTACACGTGTAACATTGACATTTTGTTAATGGTTAAAAGTGAACAAGTTGTGAGTGAATATACCTTTGCTAAATCATCTCTGCTGATACTGCGTTGTGCTGCGTGTCTCTGTCTAGTGGCGACTGCAGATTACATCAAGGGCTCCATGTGCAGCAACAGCTCCTGCTCCCTGAACAGTGAGAATCCATATGCCACCATTAGAGACCCACCAGGGCTTGCTTGCAAACATACAGAGAGCAGCTATGTAGAGATGAAGTCTCCCTCCCACCGTGAAGTGCCCTTTGGAGGCACTGCCACCCTCCTGGGTAGTGCAAGCAGGAATGTCTATGATGTTGGTGAGTGCGTTGTTGCTGTGATGTGTGGAGCTCAGCAGGGTGCTGCAGTTTGTGGCCTCTCTGGTCAGGACACCTGCTGTGAGCCTGTGTGGACTTTGTAAACCTTCATAAGAGGAAGTGTGAGCCGCCTTTCTATTGCATGCACATCTCCTTTCTCCTTCTTCCTCAGCCTGTGCCTACTACTCCTCTGTCTCACTAACCCTGTTCAGTTCTGGTATGAACATCCGTCCTCAGTGATCCAATTACGCGTGAATAGTGGTTCGTACCTGCCATTAAGTGTCTCCCGTGACCACATATGATCGGATCTGGGCTTCCTCAATTCCCCGCACTGATGGCATGACAAAATTATGTTTTTAACATGTGCGTGTGCACAGTGACAGAGAAGGACACTGAGACAAAAGAAAATTGTTTTAACCATTAGAAAAAATAAATCATATGGCTATTCGCAAACCCAGGTCTTTTTGCTGCAAGGCAACCTTGCTAGTCACTACACCACTGTGTGGTTGTAGCACTGGTTATTGCAAAAAACACTTTGAAACTACTGCCGTCGACTATTCTGTCCTCAGCTCATGAATGTGGCCATATGGGACCTCTGCGGTTCCTGTGATCGTATCTCAGCGTTGGGACCATTCAAACCTGTACTTAACGTGATCTGGATGTGATTGGATCACTCAGGACGAATGTGAATACCAGCACTGAATGGGGGCACTGAGTATTACGTACTTCTCCAATTGTTGTCTTCCTTCTTTCCCAAACTACCACAGAGCCGACTGTGAGTGTCCTACAGGGACCTAATGGAATGGCGACTGGCTTCTCCCAGAGCCCCTATGACCTTCCCCGCAGCAGCCACATCTCGGGCCATTATGACATACTGCCCATGCGTCACAGCCCTACACACACACCCCCGCCTCCCCCAGAAAGCCCCAGCTCCCTGCTCTAGAGGGCGTGCCGGCATCCAACTTTTCTTAATGGAAAAGCCCTCCCAATGTCTCTGTATGTGTTTGGTTTAGATACTGAGATTTTGAGATGGAAGGGGGCAGCCACAGCTCCTCTGGACCCTGCTCTTTTTGGCTCCCTCAATCGCAATCTTCCTGTGTCCCTGAAGGAGGGAGGGGAGGAAGGAGTGTCTCACACACCAGCGACCATTCATCCATTTTATTTTCTCATGGAACTAATCACTCAAACTGCTGCCCAGCCTCTTTATGAACCACCTGAAGTGGAACATAATGGCAAACAGCACCAAGGGTGGCTTACACGGATTGTTTGGACTGGTTATTTAAAGGGAAAGAGTAATACTCAAACTCATTTTAATTCATGGTTTAAGGTTGTTATTATTCAAGGGCAGCCAAGTGTTTATAATATCCTCTAAGTAATTTTCTCCTCAGGAAGAAAGGTATAGCAACATTGACCATGTCAAAGCAGGCAAAGATTTATAACACAGAGATACCACACTTTATGGATCTTCACCATGCAGCAGCTGCAGATTAGCGCAGCTGATTCGAGGTGTTCAGGATTATTTATACTCAGAAATGTTCTGTCATATCGGAGAGAACAACGATCTAAATGTTTAACATGGAAACTTAGCTGAGAGTGAGCGGAGTCTGATAAAGCATGGATAAATCATAAAATAGTCTTAATGGTCCTTGATTCATTCTCACTTCGTTATGATGACACTTAGTTGTGATGGAAATAGAGCTCAGTGTATCTGGAGATGTGTCCAGTGTTTGTGCATTTATTGCATCACTGAGTCACACACACACATTCAACAGGATTTTACCCCACACTGACACTAGCGTCAGATCTTGTGATTATTTTCTTTGTTTGTTTTTTATGTGAAAGTATTTTCTTGTCTTACTTTACATTTTTGAAATATTAACAGTGGTAAGAAGAGGTTGCTTTGACCTTTCTATATTTTGTATTGATAAAAAAATGATGATGTTTATTTATTAAATTATAATAGTGATGGTGAATCTTTATCAATGTCCCACTAGAACTGAAAGAAAAAAAAAAGCATGATCAGATAATGGATACCCACTGATGTAGATAACACACAATTTACTCTTCTTGTGAGATGATCAGTGTCATTTTGTGAAGCGTTTTTTGAAGTTACTTAAAATGTTCTTTCTTTCTCTGTCAAATTGTAAATTTAAAGTAAGGGTTCCATTCGATCGATTCCACACCTACAAATACCCTGTGCTGTATCTACAAAGGGAACCACGTGTAAAAACGAAAAAAAAAAAAATACATTTTTTAAAATGTTTTAAGTTTGTATCTGGCTGCTTTCTTTTATTGAACTAAACTGACTGATTTACTTTGTGGACGTCATTTCACCCTCTGTAGAAGCAATAACATGTTGACAATCGATGCCCAGGCAGCATTTCATTAGTGCTGGACATGATAATTTGCCATCTTTGACCAATGTGGTGACAGTGAATCATATTCTATGTGACTGTTTATTATTCTCTAAGGGAAGTTTTTTTTGTTGTTTTTTTTTCATATCAATGCTGCTTGTTGTTTTGGTACATACATTTCAAATTAAAAGCCTACTCTGCCATCAGACACATGTTTCAGTCAGGTTAATCATCCTGACACATGGAGTTAATGAATTGAAATCTCATGTGTGAGACAGGACTTGTCTCTTTTAATCTGTGGCTCTCAGTTTTGAAATGTCAGGTCAATTAATGTTTGTTTGCTGGTAAATGAAGAATTTCACTCTGACAAATAACACATTTTCTTCCAGTTAACGGAGTGCTTTGAATTTCTGTGCTGCCTCTGTTTGAATGAAGTGTCTAAAGTGTTTTGAGTTCTAGAGGCTGTGGGTGAGGAAATCCATGGCTGCACATTATTCTCCAAAAACATCTTCTCCATTCATGAATTGGGGGCATTTTTTCAAAGAGTTCTTGTGTTAAATTGGCTTATTTAAAAGGTTATTTTTTATTAATTAACCAGGCTTCACAGTTCAGTACACCCTCTGAAAGAACCTTTTTTGTTTTTGTTTTTTTATGTATGACAGATCATTGTATTTGTTCCAGTGGAGTTATTGGCTTGCACATGCATTTATTAGAGAAAAAGAGAGAAATAGTTGATTCAGCTTAAACACAGCCTCACATATAGCACAGCGTCATAATGAACTAACTACAGTGTTGTCAGGTATCAGTGTTGGTGTACAGTATTTCAGGGTGTGTTACTGTAATTTCCCATAGCACCTTCCTCACAGGTCTGAGTAAGACAACACTGTTTGGTTACTAAACAGTTTAAGAAATTAATGTTTTTATTTGATTTTACACCATGAAAATATAAAATGATCTCTGCAACAAGAAGACCCGGGTTCTCGACCTGTTCAGAAACAAAGAGTTTGCATGTTCTCCCTGTGTGCGTGTGTGTGTGTGGTTCTCTCCGGGTTCTCTGGCTTTCTTACGCAGTCCAAAAACATGTGGAACAATATGTGGATTAAATTGAACTATAAATTAAACTCTAAATTGACCATAGGTGTGAATGGTTGTTTGTCTCCATGCGCCCCTGTGATGGACAGGAGAAATGTACCCCGCCTATCGCCCTATGTCAGCTGAGATTGACATAGCATGTGAAGGATAAAGTGGTAGAAGATGAAAGGATGGATGTTTTGTCTGCGGCATTTGTGCATGGTTTCAAATGTAATGCAGTCTGACATTGAACTATACTCATTCAAGTATCTGACAACTTCAACCACAAATACAGAAACAATGAGAACATGCAACATCAACAGTCAACTCAATGTGCGTTCAGTGTAATAAGTCTATGTATAACTAACTATAGGATGTTTGATTTTATCAAGAGACAAAGTGGAATCAGTGCTGAAAAAGATCATATTACTGGCGCTGGAAGAAGCTACTCTGAGAACCACTACAGTGGAGGAGCTGTGGTTGTTCCACAGATGATAGACATGCTGCCCAGCTGACTGCCAACAAGCCAAGAGTGATGCCTCACTAAAAGGGAAGTGCCGCCAGTAAGTCAAGGAGTTAATGGACTGAATAAATGCAAGTACTTCAGAGAGAGTTGGAAAGAGAGAGAGAGAAGCATTAAAAAAGAGACGAGGTCACGCTGCAGCGAGGCAGGCTCTTAAGAGATTTTCACCGTAGGTGTAGCTTGTTGAATATGCTCTCAATAGGCCACTGAAATTATTCATTCAGCGCAAGATGAGAATTTAAGACGGCTACAAAACAGAAATTCCACTAAAAAGTGAAAAGTGGTCAAATGTGTTCAAATCAGATGTTTCTCATTTTTCCAAGCATAACATTTGATGGGAAAGAGTAACTAAGAGCAGTACTTCTCCAAAAGTCATTGAATCAGTGGCAACTAGAGCAGAGTTCCTGAAGATGTTTCACCTGTCACCCATGAGGCTTCTTTAAAGACGACTTGATGACTCTACAAGCCCAACTACTGCTACTTCAGTGACTTTTGGAGAAGTAGTGCTGTCGTTACTCTTTTCCATCAAATGTCATGCTGGGAAGAATGTGAAGCATTGGATTTTCACATATTTGATGACGTATTTTCACCTTTCACTCTGTCCAGCTCGCAGTCTAATTTAATGAAATCTCTGTTTTGTTGCTGTCTTTAATTCTCATCTTCAGTTGTATAAACAATGTCAGTGGCCTGTTGAGACAATATTCAACAAGCTACAGCTACAGTATGGTGAACTATGACCTCGATAATGAGAATATTCACAGGCAACATCCCTGCTTCTGCACATATGCAGATCTGATTTTTATAAGATTTGAAATATGACTCAAAATATTTCAACGTGTCTTATATTAAAATGCACAGTAGTATGTGACCATGAATGAGTATGAGTAGTTTAACAGTTGACCATATAAACCTATAACATGCTGCATAATGTCAAATTGTGCCATTAAGAATAGTATTGATGAAAAGATGGAAATGAAGCCTTCTGCTTGAATTTAACCTTTACTAGAAGTTATATGAAAACATATAAACAGCTGCTGTGGGTTCATATAGGTGTACACCATGGAGAATAAGAATCGACACAATGTATTGTTTTTTATGTTGATCAGTAAAGGATGATCATTAAAACATTGCATTGTCAGTTAGCCTCTTTTATAGGATGTGACCGAGCTGCAGGAAGACCTTTCTGTCTGACATTGGTCTGTTCGTAGCTTGTACAGAACTTACCACCAGGACAGAAGCTTTGACTAAATTAGATTGGTATATGAAGGAGTAAATACTCAATATGCATATGTTTTACATGAAATACCCTTTTTCATTAGTATTCTGTCTGGTCTGTCTGGTCTGTAGGAGGTTAGAAGTGTTGGATAGAAGTTGTGCATACCAGCTATTTGTTTGTTTGTTTGCTTGACATGGACAATGCATATTAATTCATTTTCTGTAAATATCAAAAGTAGTCTAAAGGCTATTTTTCATCTGCAATCCATGGCTTACAATGGTCTCACTGAAAAGCAAGGTTATGATAACAGCCATGGTAATACTGCTAAAATAATAACAATTTTAAGCACTCAAACTAAATAAAAGCACTGGGACAACGATACAAATAACACTGTCGTAAGAGCATGCAAAAGCATATCACACAATGAGAGCAGACATTAAGCAGCATTTACACTTTTGCAATATTACTAAGAGCATAATAATTGAGAATTACTTGGTTACATTGTCATTAACAGTAATCTCATTTTCAGTACAGCTGGTGTCATCCTTCTGTCCTCTCATGAATGTAGTCACAGGTTATTCATAGTGCACTCTTCACAGTGACTGTATTATAATTATATTAAGACACATTGACATATTTTGGGACATGTTTGTGATACAGCAGAAAGTAATTAAAATAGGAAATAGAGATGAATATCAGGTAAATTGAGAAAATATAACATACTTTATAAATACAAGCACATACACACCCTTTAAAACAATAGGAATAGAATATAACCAAGTTCCACAGCGTCTCAAATCCAACACAAATGTTTATAAAATGATCTGCAACCGTTTTAAATGACCATGAATTCAGGCGTAAACACTGCTGTTCCTATTTCTTCCAGCAGGGGGCAGACCGCGTGGAACAGCTGATGAGTGAATGAAACCAGAGATGAGGTTCCACGTTCCACATGTACATACTCCTGTGGATACATTTGTACACTTGAATGTTAAATCATGTTGATGTTAAATGATTGCTTTTTACATGACGTTTTAATAGAACGTTGGTCTCTGAATTCAGCAACCACACTTAGTGGAACCTACTTTTTCACAGATGAAGTAACTGTTTATGGAAACGTGAGGAATCACTCATGCTTTTAAAATATGCCACACTTTGTAGTACACTTATTTAATTTTGAATATGGGGACAAAGAGACAAACTGTGGTACTTTGTATACAAATTGGCAAATTAAGTAATAATATGTTATAAGTAAGTATTATTAGAGACACATGAGGAGACCTAATAATGAGGCAGAACAGAAGTGGCACCTCACAGTTGCACATGTAGTGTATTCAGCGATGGTCTTCTGCATACCTTGGTTTTAACAAGTGGTTATTTGAGTCACCTTCACCTTTCCATCATTTTGAACCAGTCTAGACATTCTCCTTTGACCCCTGGCATTAACAACACATTTCTGCACCAGGGAACTGCTCACTGGATATTTTCTCTTTTTCCTGGCCATTCTGTTTAAACCCTAGAGATGGTTGGTGAGTTTGTGAAGATGCCTGACACCAACAACCCATGTTCATCTTTCCTCCCCATTCTAATGCTCAGATAGAACTTTGATGGGTTGACTTGTCTACAGTATGTGCCTTTTTTAGGCTGATTATTTATGTTAAGAGTACAGGTGCACCTAATGAAGTAGTTCAATTCAAAGGTATAATCATATTTTGTAGATGTATTATTATTGTGTAACTCTTCCAAAGAGGCCATGTTTTTGGATAGCATTGTTCTTTCTTGTGCAAATGTGTTTGCTTTAGTAAAGAAATTGACTCATATACCCATTGGGAAGATATAGACCTAATTACAACATTAACGATACAGCAAAACATCCAAAAGTGTTTGGATTCTCCATCCATTATCTACCACTTTATCCTCCACTGGAGGGTCGTGGGGGGTGCTGTGCCAATCTCAGCTGACATAGGGCGATATAGGCGGGGTGCACCCTGGACAGTTCGCCAGTCCATCGCAGGGTCACACACATAGAGACAGTTTGGATTCTCATGGTGCTTAAATATTCTTATGTTTCAAGAAAACTGTGTGTTTTTCAAACAACCACAAAAGGGCAGCAGAGGGCAAGATAACAGGCCTTTTGACTCTATGCAGTTAGCTGTCTGCAGCAGTTCAACATTGTGGCTGCCAACATCACAGCCTGTCCAGTGAAGCACGGACTTCAGTTGCATTGTTTTTTTCCCCTTATATATACTGTTAATGTATATTTTGTGTTATATATCCTACTTCTTAAGATTTGTAATAACTTCAAATTACATCCAATTCTCCATATCATGAATGTGGGTAAAATAGTCAAAGAAAAATGACAAAGGAGATGGAAACTAAGCAGGTTATATGGCCACGGTGACCACAAAGAGCATGTGTGAACAACATGTGTATATCACTTTAAATTGCTGATCAAAGTGAATCATTTGGTGACAGATGTTAACACTGAGAAACACAGTCATGTGGAGCTCATCGGTTAAATCAGCACTGTGTGAACTCATATGACAGACAGTGGTTTGATTGTAACAGACATTGTTTATTCTGCTTAGGGCCACATAAAAGCCCAAGACTATAATGATGGTTAGAGCAGGAGGTTTTCAACCTGCAGCTCTGGAGCCACATGTGTGAACACCTCTTATTTAGAGATCAAGGCGAGAAATAAGTAGGTGTTTTAATATTTTGTCAACTAAAAATGTGCGTCACATCCTATGTCGTCGTCAAATGCGACATTTAAGAACCTCCCCAAACTCAACAGACCTGTGTTTGAAACATTACAGATAGGCATTCCCAACATTTAATGAAGTCATGCACACATGAAGAATGACACATTTGGTTCCACATACTACTGCTCAAGCATGAGCTACATAACATCCAGCCGTCTTTTTTTCTAGCTCTTAAATTTCACAAGCAACAAACTTTTGTTATCATATTTATCTATAAAACTTTATCCATGATGTTATCTTAATTTTATGGGTCAGATAGGTCAGAAATGTCTCTTCTGATACTAGAGGTTGCAGAGTAATAAGTGCACATGATGATTATGAAACATTCTCAATATGTGAACATGAATAAAACATTTCCCAGCATTCACGTCTTCTGATTTCACAGTAGACGTTGCTTCACTCACACAGCAGCAGCAGCAGCAGGCGTTTTTCCTCTGTCACGGCTGCCAGCACGGTCATCAGTGACGTCAGTGACGTTTGTAATCAGTCACGTGACGCGCGCAGGTCTGGATAATACGGCGCAGCTCGAGACTAAACACGGCGCCGCTGCTGCGATGTCTTCATACCTCTGTGAAATATTGTAATTTACCATTTTGTATGAGAGAACGCAAGAAGCAATAAAGCCAGCGATAATATTTAGAATCAACGGAAGTCTGGATTTTTATCTCGCCGGAACGTCGCGTTGGTCAGATTCATCTTTGAGTCGTCGTCAATCTGAGAAGTGAGTAGATGTTTATACAAATTAGAATGAAATATAACTGTCACACATGCAGTCTGTGTTATGAACATGCTTTTCATACATGTTCTATATAAACGGTGGTGTTATTAGAGACGATGGCTGCCAGCCGGTGATACCTAAATCTGTGGTAGTATTATTCTTATTTTATCGTTGATTGAGCAGCTTAAATGAATGGATTATACATGTTATTCTATATAGAACATGTACGATTTTGTTCCCCTTTTATTTGCATCGTTTCCTGTGAAATGTGAGAGATTCGCTGCATTTACGAAGGAGCGTTCATTGGTCACAATATTATTCCGTTGCATCCTGAGGATAGACGCTCCATAAGATGGCCTCCTCCTCTGCTGTGGCCTTATAGAGAAACCCTGTCTGTATTATTGTGGTCGATACGGTCAGTTTATGTTGTTGTTGTTTTTTGTGCTTTATTGTTATTCTAATATTTGTCATTGCAGTTACAGTGTCATCGTGCATGGTGTTTTTATTTATGTCCAGCATCAAAGACTCAGATTATAGACTCAATTGTGCTCCTCATCTTTCTGCTGTGTTTATCTTGGGTGTGTGTGTGTGTGTGTGTTTTCCTCATCAAAGGAGATCCTCCCCTGTCAAATGTAAGGAATGCAGATGACTGGTGAGGGTGAGGGTTGTCTAATAAAACATGGCTATGAGGGAACAGATGCTGAGTGAAATGTTGTGGTGGTTCCATCCTCCCCCCTGCTGTTGACTCAACCCTCTATAATCCGTGCACAGCCTGTGTCCCCCCTGTCCAGCAGCCGCTGCATCTGTGTTTCATTAGGGATGGGACGGGACGATTTTTGTGTCCAATACCGAGATCACAAACTGGAGTATCTGCTGATCCAAAATCCCCAAATCTACTTATAGTTCTAAATTAGTCCGATAAAGTCATTTTAGAGCATTTATGAACCGTGAAGCTGTTAACAACACATTTGTGCCGAGTCATTTCAAAGACACAATCCTCCAACTGTGTAACAAATGTTGTTCTCCCAAAAAGAAGAAAATAAACAGCCCAAACATGACTCAACTAAAATGCTTTTGATTTTAATTTACATGTGTACAGTCTGTGCTTAGTGATGCATGCGATATAAAGGATATTGGATTCTATCGGATTTTACATTTTTATTTGTCCGATATCTGATCCAGTGATTTTGAGACCGCATCGGACAGATACTGAACGATTCTGACCGATTCCCATTCCTGTTTTTCACAAACCATCATGCTCAAAGCAAAAGTTTTAAAAACTCAGATGCACGACAGCAAAAGTACATTTTCAGGGTTTAAATGTGACAGTTCTGCTGTTCTGTGGAAAAATGTTTCTTGCCTCAGATATCAAATGACACGGACCAACAATATCATGGTTTTAAACAACATGGTTTTTAATCACAATACAACTGCTCAAGTTTTTTTTCTTTTCATTATTATTTTTAGAATCTGAACATATTTCATCTGAACCATGAGCCACACTGCCCTGTATTGTCCATAAGGCTGAGGGGTGTTTAAAATAATGCACCAGACATTATTAAATTTGAAGTAATTACTAAAAACCTCTAGAGTATCACACAGTGTGAGAAAAAATTTGACTTTTTGTGGGAGAAATCAAGGTGAGCACATTGTGGCATAAGTGGTAAACAAATTGCTGTAAAGCTGTCAGTTTGAGGTGACTCATAAAACCACTAGTGGATGTGCATAGGGAAGTTGGTTTGTCAGATGGTAAAAGAGGAAATCCGCCGTGTCCTTATTTGTCTGCTCTCATGAAGAAAAGTGTGGTGAATGAAAAGATTGCAGTTTCTGGGGAGGTAGTGAGTCATTTACTTTGAGGCTTGAAAGAACATGGAGTAACCTACAGTGAGAGTGATACCACAGAGATTGTTAGAATCTTGTGTGGAAAATGAACTAATCGGGTCGAGTTTATTTAATGGGGGTTTTGTAAATGGATCAATTAAAGTGAGGCAGTGTTGAAACAAAACAAAGCACACAACACGTGACAGGAGGCCAGTGACCTCTTTACACTAGTGCAGCTTAAAGCATGTGCACACACACACACATAGGTTTGCACAGCTAGTCTTCTTAGGACACAGCAGTGACATAATTCAAACCTTCAAACTGTTCAAATCGTAGGCCTAAACTTAACCACTTTCTCAGAAATTAGGTTCTGCCTCTTTAGGACCAGATTTTGGTCCCCACAGGGTCTACTGGTCCTGATAAGGTTAGTGTATATGCCAGAAAATGTCCTAAATAAGATAACAGCTTCCAAATTGATACAACATAAACTTTTATTATTATTTTTTTATTCCATGTAATTTCAGATGTCAGTGAAATATATCCTGATATACATTACATAATATTTAAACAGAACTTCAGTCAATTTTTCTTGTATTTTTATTTTCTGATCCCGAAAATAGTTCCTGGCTGATTCCAGCACCACAGTGACAACTGTTCAGTGATGTTGTTGCTATGGTGAGGGTTCAGTATGATTTTTAGGTCTTTGCTTCCTGCTGAGGGGGAGGGAGCAATAGACACAGTGAATGCCTTGGTGGTTGGAACTGGAGATTATGTCTATATTTAATCCCGAACCTTCTAAGTACTGTATGACACATCTGCTATGCTAACAGCTGTATATTTAGCAGCACTCATACAATACCTACTGAGAGCAGGGGCTTTTCTGCAGTGTTGCGTCACATGAAATGAAAGCATAATTAAACATTATTTTGTTGTTCATCCCGGAACAATGTAACAATGTCATTTTTAAAAGACAAATAAACTTTTGCAGTGCCTCAGTTAAGGTGAGTCACGATGACCCCAAGTTCTGCTGGGACACAGAGTCATGTCTATTCAAAATAGCATCTCATGTTCTTTGAAAGACAACTCAATGTTGAAAAAGTAAATGCTGCTTGGTTAAAAATACCATCTGTCAAAGTGATAGAAAACAACAAGCACTTCCTAGACTATCGTGGACAAGAGATGAGTAAATGTCAAGCAAAAAGTTTAATTTAGACATTTTTTGTTTTTCCAGAAATCATTTGAATAGCTCATAACACCTTTTAGAGCAAGAGATGCATATCTATGAGTATAAAGTAACAGCTGTGTACAAATAACCTGCATCCAAAGTGTTATCAGCTTACCAGGAATGAGTGGACAGGTTTTAAAGACTCTGATGCTGTTCTGTCTCTGACTCAGCACATTCAGTATGGCAATGGAAATACAACAGTATTTCCATGACTATTGATTCTCTTTGGCTATTTTTTCCCAAAAGTTCTCATGTTAGTGGTCAGTTAGTTAGTGTAAGCAGCGCTGAGCTTTCTGTCACAGTGTACAAACCCGGATGACGACAGCACACAGATCCATTAGCTTGATTGAAACCGTAAGTTATGGTCACACTCTCGTGTGTGCCAGGGTTTGTGGTGATGACACGATGTTTAACTCCCTCAAATGCCAATGGAAAGAATAGGTGGCTGTTTATCAGTTTGCCAGTGAGTGTGGACGAACTAGAGAGAGAGATAAGCAAACTCTATAACTCAAGCCCGGTGCTGAAAGGGCTTCCAGGGCACCAGTGCTTTGTGTGATAAAGCTGAATCACAGGCGCTTCGTCTGTTCTGTTCTTTTGCACAACATTGTTTTGCACAGCATATACAGTACAAACTCCACCATTGCTCAATTGTAGGTCTGGTATTTGTCTTTTTTTCCACAGATGCATGTGTTTTACTTGACTTAATGTAACAAGGCCATTGGTCTTTAAGTTCCCTCATATATTCGTGTGCTATTGTGCTTTTGCAGACAGCTAAATGTCTCCAGATGTGCTCATTATATTGTGTTATTTCTCCAGTATAGAATATGTTATAGTAATATCGGTCAGGTCCATATTTTACATGCTGTATGGAATTTCTGTTTCCACGTTAATTATAGCAGCAAGACAATTACAGTAATACATTATGCTCAGGCAGTTCCCCTGGGTCCTTTTGTGATAGCTAAGCTACACTGTGTCATATGTAATTGCAATAATGTGTATTGAAATATGTTTAAAATGCTCTTTCTCCCTCTCACTCTTGTTTCCAGCCCACAGGGTGGGAATGGGAAATGATGGAGGATAAAGGGCCTCGTGTTGCTGACTACTTTGTGGTTGCCGGCCTCACTGACTCCTGCAAACCTCTTGAGGAGGAGCTCCACCTTGACGATGCCGGTCCCAAGTCTGTGAAGCCCAATGCCCCCATCACTGATGTAGCTGTGGTGATCCGCTCCCTGGGTGAGGAGGTACCACCAGGTTTCGTCCGTATTGAAAACACCCCCTCCGGCCTCTCTGCAGAGCTCAATGGAGCCAGCCTCCGGGGCCCACAGATATTCTTGTGCTTCAAGCGAGGTAGAGATAAGCCTCCACTGACAGATCTTGGGTAAGCAGTAATCCACAGACTATGACCCTTTACTCGCACAGTAACCACTAATCGCGTATCTGCTTTGAGTCACTCTAATCTGCTCTTAAACGCATCCTTTGGTCTAATATTACTGCAACGAATACATTATCAGAGACATATTTTCAAGAGTTTATTAATCAATATCTGTTAAAGCTGCAGTGTGTAACTTTTTTTTTTATGTAATTTCTTCCTCTGTTTGGTCTTTGGGGGAAAAAAGGATGCAACATGATTTGTTTGCTGTGTCCATGATCTGAAAAGAGGCTCTGTTAAGCATAACTACCAGACCTGACTGAGGGAGCGTTTGTATATACACTGGCAGCACAGGGACGGGTGGAGACAAGAAGCATTTATCATGTCAAACTGCTGAACGTTCCATGTTATTTGAGCAGTAAAATTCCTGCTGTGAAACTCCAGCCTGTTTGCAGCCACCTCACTTTACTGATGCAGTGTTGCTGGTGGCTCTCTCTCTGTCGTGACATGAAGCAAATCACTTCCTGTCTGCAGGCGACACAACTGTTAAACGTGTGTGTTACTGAGCAACACAGAGAGAATTACAGTATGTGGTGCTGATAGGCTTAATCAGCACTGTGTGAACTAATTTGACAGTAGTTTGAATGTAACTGATACTTATCCATATTTAAAAGTTGTGCACAATATTGCTAAATAAACACTACCTCGTGTTTCAGGGTCCTGTACGAGTGGAAAGAGAAACTGAAGCCTGGATGTCACATCGTCCAGACCACGCCCTCAGGTCGCCCTGCCAACATTAGCAGCTCGTCCTCCCAGCGCATCTACATCACTTACCGCCGTGCGCCAAAGAACCAGCCTCATACTTCTCTCGCCGTCACCGATGTCTGCATCATCATCCCCGGCAAAGGGGAGATACCCCCTCACACCTTCTGCAAGGTGGACAAAAACCTCAACAGCAGCATGGTGAGACAGCTTTGAACACAATTATATCTCACAAGTGTGTTTGCAAACAATGACCTCTTTATTGATCTGTGATGGCCTCTGTTTTTCATATTCCAGTGGGGATCCTCTGTCTATCTTTGTTATAAGAAATCACTGGCTAAAGCAAACACTATTGCATACAAAGCAGGTAAACTAATGTCAAATCTGTGTATGAATGCATGAATTGCACATCCACGTACATTTTACACCCACTTGCCTTTTGTATCAGCACGTTGACATGTTTTACTGTGTGTGTATGTTTAGGTCTGCTGTGTCGTTACCCTGAAGAAGACTATGAGTCCTTCCCACTGCCTGAGTCAGTGCCAATGTTCTGTCTGCCCATGGGGGCTACAATTGAATGCTGGCCAGCACACACCAAACACTCCCTGCCTGTTTTTTCCACATTTGTGCTAACAGGCGGCTCCGGAGAAAAGGTAAAAAACCTACTTACATTAAGTGTTATGGATAATCATGTTCCTTTCTCATGATTATGACACAAAAATCCACCATTCACGTGTGTATAGTCTTGTTCAGTTTGCATTATCTAATTTCTCAAAGGATGGTGTCTGTTTGTTGCCACTTAAAACATACATTCTCGCTTAATTGCTTTATTATGTTTTGTTTTGTCTTATTTTATTCAACCATTATTTAACCAGAAAGTCACTTGAGGTTGAAATATTTTTGAGAGACCTCACAAAGACAGCTCAGTCAAATATACAAACAAGGAGATAATAGAACAAATTCAGTTAAAACCGCTGCAATTTCCAGTAATTTGCCAGTTTCTCAGATATCAGCATCAGTTTTTGCTCCATAAAACAGAAATTCTCGCGTATTGCCTCCCTCTGTGCTTTAGTTTCCCTTACTGATCCATTTGCTGATGAACTACAGGAATGTTTAACACCAGTCAGTCTCAATCTACTTTTACTCGATTAAATTAAAAATGATCTAAAGGCTGTGTCTGGAATAGCTAAAGACGGTATGGTAGTCTTCTAAAGCAGTGCAGCATAAAACATTTTTGCAGCTCATCTTTTGAATAATGCACGTCGTGTGCACCGATTGGGCTGGTGCATGAGTTTTAAATGCCTCAGTGCTCACTCCTTCTTTTCTGCAACCTGTAGTTTGAAGGTACTTTATGCCTGCTATGCTTTTTTAAATGATATGGGGGGAAGAACTTCAAAGGATTAAGAATGATTTTGCAGATGTTTGATGATGAAAACGCTTCAGCAGAGAAGCCAATATATATTTCCTGAAAAAGTTCTTTGAAAGATTCTTTTCCTTTAGTTTTTAATCAAGTCCTTTTTTCTTTTTGTGCATATTTGGGCATATGTCTTGTATATATACAGTATTTATAATGTGTGTATGTATGTGCAGGTGTACGGAGCAGCCATCCAGTTCTACGAGCCTCACTCAGAAGAGAACCTGTCCGAGCGTCAGCGCTCACAGCTCGGCCTGCCAAGCACTGACCTCAGACCTGACAGGACCAGAAGTGTTTACAGCAACAAGAGCATTTGTCTGCTCTCCCACTGGCCCTTCTTCCAGTCGTTCAAGAGCTTTCTTACGTTCCTCTACCGATACTCCATATCTGGACCACATGCTCTACCTATTGAAAAGTGAGCAAATGTTACAGTTTCACTAGTTGTGCTTAAATCTAGCCTAAAGGGAACCTGTTCATGAAAGATGGGTAATTCTTACAAAGCGGACTGAACGACATTTTTAATACATTTTATGTTTTTTATTTTTCAGACACATCTCTCACTTCATGCAAAATGTGCCATTCCCTTCCATTCAGAGACCGCGCATCCTAGTGCAGGTGAGCTCAAAATGTACAATTTGATGATTGAAGTAATAGGTTCAGCGCCATGTTCCTGATTTATTTTGTTTACGGTGATCATCTGTAAACACACTAAATCACATACACAGTACATCCCCCACACACTGATAGTCTAACCTTCTGTGGATCTTTCACAGCTGTCTCCACATGATAGCCTGATGCTGAGTCAACCTGTATCTTCCCCACTGCCCCTGAGGTGAGGAAACATCAGTAAAATGTAAAGGAAAACTCGATTTGTTGCCTTCTTGATCCAAACCCTCTTCTTTCATTTTTGTGTGCACTAGTGGTGGAAGCCTCTCCACATTACTTCTGAATCTGGGCCCAAAGAATGCAGCCACTCTGCTGGTGCTGGCTGTCACTGAGCACAAGATCCTGGTTCATTCCCTGCGTCCAGCTGTACTCACCAGTGTTACAGAGGCGCTTGTGTCTGTAGGTGTTAATTCCTTTCTACTTTTCCAAGTGCTGAAGTTAGACTTTAATGTGATTATAGGTACAATGGTGAATGAGGTAAGAGACAGGGCTGTGGTATCAATGAATCACCCATCATCACATCCAGAGAAGGCCCTCACATAGAGAACACTTACAACGCTTTTGATGACTCACTCCCTGTTGTTTTTTTTGTCTATCTTTGCATTATATAATTGCAATGTCCTTTTTTTACAGATGATCTTTCCTTTCCACTGGCCATGCCCCTACATTCCTCTGTGCCCACTCGCCTTGGCTGATGTGCTCAGTGCACCGTGTCCTTTCATCGTGGGTCTGGACTCCAGATACTTTGACCTTTACCTGCCCCCGGCTGACATTAGCTGCGTGGATCTGGACACAAACACAATCTCCCAGTATGTGACCTCTGACCACTGATCTCTGTGATGAATGGCCCCCTTCGACTTTTAAGACACCAAAACAAAACACCTCCCATGTTTTATGGTTTTTATTTTATTGTCCACCAGTGAGAGGATCACTAGTGTAATAACAAAAGAGCGTTCGGCTCCACTCGTCTACCACATCAATTCAAAAGCTAATGTAATCATAATTGCTGTAAGATTACATTTCATTGCCGATGTCAGTACATTCATATCCCTCCTTATTTCTTTTCTGCGATGTTTCTTGACTGTCCTCCCATGTAACGAAAACCATATGGCGTGCTTTCAGAAAAGAAGACAAGAAGGCGTTGACATGGAAAATCCTGCCCAGACGAGCTTGCAAATGTCTTCTGAATACACTGAATAAGCTCTACCAGCAGCTCGCTGAAGGTGAGTCTTTGTCTGATGCTTTCAGTTTACATGTGCATGGTCTCATGAATATTTGAGAAGTTGGCTTCTCAAGCCTGTTGAGTCAGCATGTGTCGCTGATATACAGGAAAATGCATCATGCTTACATTTTTATAAAAAACAACCACAACGTTTAGAGCGTCCCAGGGGATACTGAGGATATACTGTAATTTAATCTCAGTGCTTTACCCAATGCTGCTCAATCTACCTTGTCTACCACAGGCTAATTCAATAAATATCATGTGACATTTCCTAAATCGCCTCCATTAAAGCTACAGTGCGTAACATTTGATTTTTTTGTTTGTTTTTTGTTTTCATTCTGCCTCGATTTGGTCTTCATTAACAGAAATAATATAACATTATTTGTATGCTCCGTACTCCGTCAAGCAAAACTATCAGACTATTTTACTGAGGGAGCATTATGTGTATACACTAGCAGCACAGGAGCAGACAGGGGCAAGAAGCATTTATCCTGTCAGACTGTTGAAGAACTGTTTTTTGAGCAGAAAAAATTACTTCTGAAACTTTTTGTGGGCACTTTTTTGAGCTTTCAGTCAAATGTCGGCTTGTGTGTGGAGCTGATAGGAGTCGATTAGCATTGTGTGAACTCATTTGACAATGGTTTGACAATGGTGCTTTTGTTTAAAAGTTATGCATTTCAGTTTTAAACTTAATTATTTCTATTTGCAACACCTTCAACATTGTCAGGAAAATGAGTGCTTCGTCGTGTTATTGTTTATGTCCTGTTTCTACATACCCTGCTGTTGTGACCTCTCAGGTGGTCAGGTGAACCGTGAAGATGTGCAGATGGAGCAAATGGTGACTGACAGTGAGCTCAACGGGGGGAAAAGCCTCCACACGCTGGAGCTGGAAATCCAGGAGGCATTCCTGAGGTTCATGGCAGCCATCCTTCGAGGCTACCGCTCGTACCTGCTGCCCATCACCCAAGCGCCGTCTGAGAAGACCACAGATGCCAGCTCCCTCTTTGACCTCCAAGGTACTCCTCAGTCTGTAACATGCTCAACAAGCTGTTGCTGCCTTGCTTTCATGTGATTTACTGTTGTAGTGGGTCAGGGGGTTGCGTTTGGCCTGTGTCACGGCCATAGTAACTCTGGTGATTTAGCTTTAAGCCTCGGCTGAGAATGGGTGGGTATGAAAAGTTAGACAAACAGCCGTGATTAATAGCACAGTGTCCTCACACATCTGTGCGCTGTTATGAAACCAGAGAGAAACTTGTTTCACGGCTCAGGATTAATTTCCTGTGTAATCCGTGTCTTGACCCTGTAAAATTAAGATTCTCTGTAACAGCATAAGAAATGATTGTCCAACATTGCGTTATAATTTCATGCAATATATATTTTTTTTGTTTATTAGGCTTCCTGAAGAGCAGAGACCGCTCCCAACAGAGGTTTTACTCCCTCATGACCAAGACACAAATGTTCAGCCGATTCATAGAGGAGTGCTCCTTTGTCAGTGATAAAGATGCCAGCCTGGCTTTCTTTGACGAGTGTGTTGATAAGGTGAGGCTCGCAGCTAATCTTTACCATGGATTTTCTGTGCCAGAGACAATTAATTTGAAAAACTGCAGGTGCGTGTTGCATAAGAACAAGGTCCCCAGCAGGCAAACAGTATCAGACTGACCTCAACACATTTGCAGAGAAATATTAATCACCTGCTATCGCTAAGATGTGACATTGAGGTTCAATTCATTTGAAGATGTTTATTTCCCCCTCTTCTCTTCAACCCCTGATGTTTTTCTACCTTTTTCTTCATCTAATTTTCTGCCTTTTGTCTTCTCTCTCTGCTCCTTTGCTTATCATCTTGCCTGGTAGCTATTCACCACTGGAGGAAAGGTAAGCCCTTAGAGCTTGTGCCATTGTTTAAAGCTGAGTACTTGTTTTTTTATGTGTTTCCCTTTTTTCAGTAGCAGCAGCAGCAGCACTGGGTGTATTAGTCTTATCTGCCGAGCATGACTCAGCTCGTACACTTTTGTGTATGGTGATTATGAATAAATCAAAGTGAGGTTAAGAGAGTGAAGGTAAAAGTGTAGGGAGGTCTTAAAATGACAGGATGTGCATTAGACGTCTGTGTGTGTGTCAGCAAGATTATTATATATTATTGAACCAGCTGCTTTTAGGAAGAACTGCACTGGCAGGTTATGCACATTATTATATTATAGGTGATGCAGAGACAGAGACAAACGTATCTTTATTCTGTCCCGACTTCAGTATCCTCTGAGAAATAATATGTGCAAGAATGAAACAGGACCTATTTGTCAAAACTGGTTTATCATCGGGGGATTTGACAGCTTTGATGAACACATCCGCCCCACACATGTTTTGTAATACACAAAAAAGACAAAACATCCTCCTCCTCTCTGAAAAACCCTATGTGCTTGCAAACTTGTGCAATCGGAAGTCACACTGACATCCTGCACGGACACTTTGAGCGCCTGTATGAATGGCCTCTGCGGTTATTATTGAGAAGTGGAAGGATTGATTCATTCAGCGTCACCGCTGCTGAGGTTGACAACAAGTGCATGATTGAGAAAGACCTTTTGTCTGCAAGAGGAAGGGCAATGAGTGGAGAAAGCACTGAGTGCAGTCGAAGTAAGGGCAAACAGGTCAGTGACAGTCGCTTGACTGAATCATCCACTCCACCGAGTGGAACAAAAACTGTAGCACAGAACCACCGGTGAGCCATTCATCTGCTGCCATAATATTAATGTTTTTGTGATAAGCTAGTAATGGAATCAGATAAGCCGACTGACTGCACATCAGCATTGCAGGGTTTATAATAATAATAATAATAATAAAAAAAGCTACTCAGTGGTGATTTTTCTCCTTAAAACAAACACACAAGCTTTATGGAGACACTAGTCTCCATTAAACATCCATTGGTCACCTTTTAATTGAATGAAATGTGGCAGCTTAGTATCAAATGTTGCTGCCAGAGCAGTGAAGTGGTTTAATGTACAATACAGCACCATTGGCATTTTGTCCGGGTCACTGCTGCCAGGATTAAATTGGTCTTGGAAGATTCATGGACTCGACAATAGCTGAATAGACTGGGGACACAGACCATGTACCTAGATGTAGATGGACTCATTACTGACATCTGTTTTTCCTCACTGATCCTCATACCTGATCTGATCTGAGAGCTCATATGGTATCAAATGCCCATGAGCCTCCATGCAGCATTACCTTGTGGATTTACAACATATTAAGAGCCAAGATGGGAGGAAAGAGGCGAAGCAATGACGCAACGTGTGTTTCTCTTGCAAACCAGACGGACAGCGAGCGACAGGAGGATACCAGGCTGATCGAACTGGATGAATCGCACCGCAGTGAGCACACGGTCTATATCAACCCCCCAGAGCTGCCTCCACTTCCACAGGGAGAAGAGCATCCTCTGTGCTATAGGTAACACAATGCAGATCAATCCCTGCACACACAATAGATGCAAAACAAGCTGATTACTTCTCTTTCACTCCCGGTGGAGAGACCATGCATAAATTGCTAAAGCTGCTGTGCATGACATTTGCCTTTATTGATGTTGGATTTTGTGTCTGTCTCAGTTTACATCATCGTACACAGTTTGAGAGAATATATAATGTCTTCCCGCAGCTACTCTAGCTTCCCTGTACTTAATGCTGAGCTGCTGGAGCCACTGGAGGGACAAAATCCTTCATCAGCCAGCATGACTTCACGCCACAGCAGCCCAGCCAGCCCCACAGCCATCTTCAGACGCTCTAAGCAGGTAGAGCTGCATGAGAAGTGTGATTGTCTTGAAAATGCACCAATAATTACGCATTATTCGTGCACTAGACAAACCAAAAGAAAAGCCATCGGCTTCTAAAGAAGATCAAACATTGTTTTTCAGGAGATCAAGTTGGCTCAAAGGATGGCCAAAACCTACTCATCTATGCCTCAGATGTGGTCCAAATGTCTTCTACGCCATTGCTATGGCCTGTGGTTCATCTGCCTGCCAGGATTTGTCGGGAACTCTCCCTCTAAGGTGCGAGCTCTGCGTACAGCTTACGACGTGTTGAGGAAGATGCAGGACAAGAAGCTGCAGGCTCCTGATGAGGTAGGAAATTGAATAAAAGAAAACTCTATATTATATTTATAATGTAGCTATGATATTAATTGGTTTTATTGTGTTTTTTCTGTCCAAGGTGTGTTACCGAGTGTTGTTGCAGTTGTGTGGCCAGTACAGCCAGCCTGTCCTTGCTGTGAGGGTGTTGTTTGAGATGAAAAAGGCTGGAGTTCAACCTAATGCCATCACGTATGGCTACTACAACAAGGTATGTGATCCTAATAAAAACTGCACCAACAAATAGTTACCAATAAAGAATTTCCAAGTGGAACATTTTGTTTTAAACGTTAACATTTAAGACCATGTTCCTTCTCCAGGCTGTGTTGGAGAGCACTTGGCCGTCCACCACCAGAGGAGGCTACTTTCTGTGGAGAAAGCTGAGGAACGTGGTCCTCGGTGTTCTCCAGTTCAAGCAAGCAGCGAGAAAACAACAGACTCCTCACAGAGATCCTCAGCTTTCAGGTAAGTCCATGGTACTGTTATTTATCATAAAATATGCTAATATTTCTCATTTTATTATAAATATCTTGTACAAAACATATTTCAAGATAATAATCATGTTTTAGCAAAGTAAGGCCTCAAAGCTTTCCTACAGTGTTAAGCTATTGCTTCAAGGGAAAACCAGATTTTGTTAATATCAGAAATTTAAAATTAGAAATGTAAAGGATCATTATCGTCCACAATATAACAGTATTGGGTACACACAATACCACATTACAAATATGAACACATATGCCAGTAGTGATTACTTTAAGCCCAAGATGTTGTTTGGATTGCAGCAAGTCACAGTTACTATTTCAGTAAGTGAGTCTTCTTCCTGTCGTGCTTCATGAATAAGATGTAATTGAATGTCATCCTGTGGAAAGAGTCGTTTCTTCAAGGTGTGTTTTCTGGTCTCATAACAAGGTTTATCTTGATTCAGGCTTCCTCCAGCACAAATTGTTCCCAGACCACTTTCTTTTAATGACAGTAATTAAACCGTGCACGGAGGTTTCCCTCCCCAGCAGTCACTGCGCACAGGTTGCTCTTGATGTCAGCCCATAATTCCCACAACATCCTAGAGACTCATTACCATAATGATATGAGGGAACATCAGGCTTTTCAGACCATATAGTGTGTGTGTGTGTGTGTGTGTGTGTGTGTGTGTGTGTTCTTGCATTTGGGACTTTGTGAGGACCAAAACTTGCAAAACCATACAGAGTGAGGACATTTTGCCTGGTCCTCACACCTTTAGGTTCATCTATAAGAGTCCTCACTATGAAGGAAGCGCAAACGTGCGTGTGTTTTATCAAATTTCATTCACAAATAGGACTTTATAGAAACATTGCCAAAATGGAAATGTGATCATTTTGAACACAATTCTGTTTTTGGTGATTTCGTGAAATTAAAATTGAATGTGATTCAGTCAACACGCTCCTCTGAGTTAAAACCATGATTTTATTTGCTCTCATCTCATCCTTTTATGTTGAGTAATGTTCAGTCATGATGGCAGCCGCTTTATGTGGTCTCATAAACTGTTCACCTGATAAAGTGGTGTGATTTCAGCTGAGCAGTAGTCTACTAATTCTGTTGCTGCTACTCCTTTTTTTAGTCATTCGTTTCAGCCTCTTTTCTGTTATCTCCCCCCAGACGGCAGCGATCTTGACACTGTCAGTCACGAGAGTTTGGACAGTGCTAATGACTCTGCTGAGCGAACATCCATCGACACCGACTTCACTAAAATGGACTCCAGTGACGATGGATTTAGCACAGGTAGGAAGCCACAGCTCTGCTTCTGTTTAAATGTCACCATACACCCCCCCACACACACACACACCTTCTGCTCTCTCTCCATCATCACTCATTACACTCAAACACTACCAAGAAATGTCTTTAAAATCATGTCACCAAAAATGTTATTATGTTGTATGTTATATGTTAGCCCAGCTGTAAAACAAAGATTAGTCAATGTAAACTGAATTTTAAAAAAGACACTTGTCCAACTGCATTTAAAAGTGATTGAAGAAAATAAAATGTTTTATCATATAATGTTTTTTTAATTATTATTTTACATGAACTCAAGAGAGGAAGAGCAAAGTAGACTGAGTTTGTTTTGCCCCTCACATTACAATTGATATACAATAGGACAGCAGTGGTGGTGGTTAGTATGAGCAGGCTGAGGTTCTGGTACTAACATTATCATGGATCTGGAGCTTGGTTTATATATTTGTTCTTGCAGTCTGTCCTTGTAAATGGATGATGCAGGATGATTCAAAGTCTCTTTCACTGTGTTGCTAAACCTGCCTTTATATTCTGGGACTGTTGTGTGCTGTGAGCTGTAAGGAATACCACCACACTCTGTTGTATGAAGGATCCATGGAGTTTCTTTTTAATTACCTTGGCTCTTTGAAAGAAAAAAAAGAAGTAGTGGGAACAGAAACGAATGCTTGTTCTCTTTTTCCAGGTGGACAGTCAGACCAGGGCTACGATTCACTGTCCAAAGAGGAGGAGAGGCTGTGTGTCAGACACAGCGACAGCAGCACACCACTGGTAGAAGACAAAGGAGCCAGGCAGTCCAGTGAGTGTAAGGATTAGATGTTATCTTTAATCTCTGACACTTAATGACCGTTTCTGCAGAAGTGAACCACTGCTGACTGTGAACATAATGAACTCTCCCTATAAAAGTCGAGCGTTCATGTCGCAGTGTGGGAGTAATGTCTTCTCTACCTAACCAGCTGCTGAAAGTATATTAACAATTAACCAATTAAAAGTTTGTGACTTCTTGAGCATAAAATACAATGATGATAAACACCTGACCCATAAGGAAATGCACACCTGCCAGTTTTCTTCATGTGTACTCCTCGATTTGTAGGGATCAATATTAATAAATGTAACTGAGTGGAGATTTTCTATATTCCATGTTATCTCTTTAACAAATCATGTTGTTTGAATCTCTAGTACCTGAGATCGAGGTCCCAACCAGCAGCACGCCTCCTTCTATGAAAAGTTATAAATCAACAGAAGGCAGCACAGGTGAGGTATATTCAGAAAGGTCTGCATGAAGCAGTGATGGCTCTTAAACAGTTCCCCAGGTTTTCGGTCTTACTGTGTCAGAGATCAATGACTCGACATGTCTTCACTCGTTGTCTTCGCAGGCAACGGCAGCAGGCTGGTGCACAGTACATCAGGTGACACCGTTGTGTGTGGAGCCCTCCCAAAGGCAGAGAGACCAAAATCACTTGACTTGTCTGGTGCACTGGAAACACTGCGGTTCGCTGTGCCTCACGTAAGCTCAGTGAAGCAGCTTCACCTCGGTGCTGACAGACTGCATGGTGTTGAGGAAGAGGAGACAGAGACTGATAAACAGAAACCTCTGGCGGAGAGGAGTGTGAGCTGCAGCGGTGCTGTGGCGAGGCCAGGTGTCTCCATGGAGAGGAGTGTCAGCTTTAATGCTGGGAGTGTAAGAAGGACAGGTATCGAGACAGGGTCTGACCCCCTGTCACTGATAGCAGCCGATACGGTGCAAGAGTTTGACCAGGACAACAACTGCAACAGCCCTCTAAGCAGCCGCACACCCAGTATGGACTTGCAGAATCACTCAAGCCCCTTGTTTCGATCCTCCTCGTCTCCTCACTCGTCACCGAGAGCTTCCTCTCTACTGCGCGCCAACTCACACCTTCCACTGCCCGTCAAATCCAAGGAGAAGCTGCAGCCATCGCCGTCTCTTCCTCTGGGCGTCGGTTACAAAGACAGAGAGAGGCCTTCCTCGTTAGCGTTGCCCGCCTCGCCCACGACGTCCACCTCATCGTTTTCCATGGACTCTCTCTTCACGCCGACTCTGGACATCTTCAAGAGCAGTGTTATATCAGCAGGGAAGGGTGTGGCCGAGAAGGCCAGCCGCCTTTACTCTCGCCTGTCCTCACAGACATCATTAACTCAGGTTAGTGGCACCATTTCTTATATTCCTGGCATATATCTGTTGATGATATGAAATTCCATCCCCGATAAGCTCTTGTAATGTGACACTAATTTCTCTTTCTTCTCCCCTGCAGGATGCAAACTGTGATGGTGTAAGTGTGTCTTCACTGACTTCAGCAGAGGCAGACTGCTCCTGGCTGCTTGATAATGATCTGGACCCAGACGGCTTCACCTCCCCCCAGCATGGCAGCATGACCCGACTCAGGAGAACTCCTGTTGTGGGCCAAGCATGCGCGGGCAGTCCCAGCACCCCCGACAGAGTGTTCAGACACAACTCCTTCTCTGGTTTGTTCTACATCTTTAACTTTCAGTGCTGCTGTTTTTGGTTTTAGTTTTTGAACACAAACCACGAAAAATGTATTTAAAGTAGTTTGCAGTCTCTGATAAAGCATATATAATGTAAAAAACAAAACAAAAAAACTGTCCGTGTTCCCTTGTGAAATCGCTATTTTAACTGCTGCTCCTAGAAAAGCACTTCTAATCTAAATTTAGAATAAGAGTAGGGCTCAACAATGGAGAGAGTTGGGTGTTATGATGGAAACTAGGCCATCGGGCATGAGGGCTGCTTTATTGTGTGGGCTTTTCTGTGCTCGGCCACAGCCCTTTGCTAAACTGCTCATGTGCAAATTTTAACAATTCACTACAACATCAAACATCAATGCTGTGCTACTTTGTTTAATTCTTGCACTTTTAGTTTTGTGTCTAATTATTAAATCCTCCATTATTTCCAGGTGGTTTGGCACTTCCCTCTAAATCTCTTCACACTCCAGATTCTTCCCTCGAAACCAGCCGCTTCCAACCCACTCCCAGCTACGCCATAGAGGTATGTTAGTCACATATCGCAGACTCATTTTCAGACGCCAACTGCCGTGATCGACTTCTGCAATTAAATTTGATTTCCTCCTCATCGTAGGTGCAGATTTCCAGTTGTTCGCTCTGTAAGACGTGTGACTGTCTGGTGTATGATGAGGAGATCATGGCCGGCTGGACGGCCGACGACTCAAACCTCAACAGCACTTGTCCCTTCTGCGGCACAGCCTTCCTGCCTTTCCTCAACGTGGAAATCAAAGACCTGAGACCACAGAGCAGGTAGGTTCTCCTTTTACATGCACCAACTGTGTATGTACACATTCTATGAATCATCTCTTTCCATAATTTCACACTGAATTCAATTATGATATGAGTCATCGTGTCTTTAGGGCCTTACAATCCTGGCTGCAGGCCAAACTCTCTCAAACTAGATTGTCTGGACTGTGTCTCCACACTCAGTATGCTTTGTCCCTGTGGCCTCTTTAAAGAGATCCATTATGTGTCTCCTCACAGGTCCTCTAAGGAAAGTAATCCTGTTACAGAGGAGGACACGTCTGTCTCACTCAACCCCAAGGCCGAAATGTCTGCAACAGATTGTGCAGCTCGGTCATCTGCAGTTCCCCTGCAGGAGAACAGTGGGGGAGTTGGCACAGCAGGACCAGCCTCAGTGCCCGCCTCCACCTCTACTCCGGTGACGGTGCCGTACCTGAGCCCACTGGTCCTGTGGAAGGAGCTCGAGAGCCTGCTGGTGAACGAGGGCGACCAGGCCATCTCCACGCCGAGCGTGGTCGACCAGCACCCCATCGTTTTCTGGAACCTTGTGTGGTACTTCCGCAGGCTGGAGCTGCCGAGTAATCTACCGGCTCTTATCCTGTCCTCCCAGCACTGTTGCCGTGGAGACCAGGTAAATATTTCAACATATCTTTGTCTCCAGATTGAAGTCACTTAACACTTTGAGTTAAAACTCTTTCGTGGAGGACGTGCACATCTCTGACATCAGTGGCCTCAAGTGGTTGATAATTGTTTCAAAAACGTAAGGCAGCACAAATCATAGATAATTATATATGCAAATATTTGTATATGTATATGTTTTTGTTTGTTTTTTTTAGCAAATGAAGAGCAAGTATTTGTAAAGATGGGACAGCATGCATTACAGTTCTCTCCACTAAGGCTGTGAGAAACTGAGGGGATTAATCTTCCACACATTTTTACCTCCTTTAGACTCCTCAGAGCGTTTCATCCGAGGACAGCAAGCAGGTGCTTGTGAGGATTATGTGGGACAACCTGAAGTTGCACCAAGATAAAGTTCAGCCGTGCTATGTCCTGTGGAACACACACTGTAAGTCATTTCACATCAAAAGACTGAGGTGTGCGTGTTATGTTTTCAAAAGGTGGAATTTCTCAAAAGCAGTGGTAGCGTTTCATCAAGGTCAGACATTTAGATGCAGGTTAAGTAATGCGTGTGAAGGAAGTAGGAAATCATGCATAATTCAGTTCAAGCCTCCTATTAGTCATGGTCACTGTACCAGTGCTACAGTTTTTTTTCTGAGTGAAGGAGATGAACAAGCGTTTGATGAGGGTGACTTTTTATCTCTCTGCGTAGGCGCCAACTCCCTAATTCGCTCCGGGCTGTGTGAAGAAGGCCAGCTCTTCACTGTGGAGCTCCTGCAAGGTTTTGTGAGGAGTATTAAGAAGAGTGATGTCTATCAGCCCATGAGCCAAATTATTCAGCTGCTGGGGCCAGAGCTGGGCTTCAAGAGACAGAGGTGAGGAAATAAACATGTCAGCGTAAAGTCATGTCGTGAAGATGAAGAGAAAGACTAATCTCCACTTTTTCTTTCTTCTCCAAAAGGAGCCTTTATAGAGATTTGTTGTTCCTTGCACTGGTGGCACTGGGGAAAAACAACATTAATATAAGTAAGTCTGTTGTATGGATGCTCCACCCCTGTGGCCCTGGTTTAAATAACTCTAAATAAAACCTGGTAAATAAATCAATGTTGCCCTGAGAATGAATCCTCAAGACTTTGGTGATCCCATGACTTTTCCTTGAGCACCACCAGCAGGTCAAACTTTGAAAAACACTCCCATCGGCTGCATCTACTTTGTTTAGTGGCAGTTAGAAGAAAAAGTTAGCCTGTTAATACGTTAAATTACTATACATAATCTTATAGAAATCATTGTTTCTTCGCAGATGCCTTTGACCGGGAGTACAAACTGGCTTATGATCGCCTCACACCAAACTTGGTCAAGCTGACACACAACTGTGACCGGCCTCCTGGACCGGGGGTCATGGAGTGCAGGAAGACTTTTAAAGAGCCCAGTCTGTGAACCACTACTCTTTCCCTTTGTACAAGTATGTTTTGGTCAGTGCTGCTGTTTTTTCTTTTGTGTAGTTTGTTTGATTTTATTTGAACTGCTCTTTAGACTCAGGACCAACTCACCTGACTGAGGCACTGAGCTCTTCAAAGCACAACAGGAAATGTACGATTAATGGAAAGCAACTGCCACAGTATCCTTGTAGCCCGTTATAGCTGGGACGCATGGAAGTACAGGACTTGCATTTGTACATATTTTATAAAATTCCACTGTATTTTCAGCACAACTATAGTCAAATATTTGTATAGTAATTATACAGTCCTCTATTTTACGACTGCTTCTGTTCAAGCTGTGAGTAAATATGTAAAAGTGAGTGTATGATCACGTTGTCTATTCCTTGTTGGTCCTGGTGACCTTGTTAAGACTGTTGTTGAGTACAGTTCGTACCCGCTTTTAGACATTCATGTTTTTACAAAGCACTTTGACAAGACACGTTCATTATGGCCCGGCAGCCGACTGTCAGTGACAAATTCGTCCTCATTTGTACTCTGTAAACCCGTTTCCATATGCCTGAACACACTAAAGTAGACGTTAACATCAAAAATATTGTCTTTTTTTACCAAAAAGGGAGTTCTCAATTATTGTACGGTATATGCACAAATTTATTTATGTATCTTTTTTGTACAGTGCTCAAAAAGAAACCCCAAAAAGGGGAGTATGAAGATATGATTTATTAACACTTTTCTACACAATACCTTTTTTTAGAATGAATAATGTATGTGTTGTATGGGACCATCAAAGATGAACTTTCTTGAAACAGTACAATCAAACTATTAGAGAAGTAAACGCTTAAAAAAATAATCAACGCAGCTTTTTGATAAAGTAATTCATGTATTCACACGGTAACATATCTATGAAACTGTACAGTGTATTTGATTGTTGGATTTTGTGTATTTTCCTTTTTGGTCCTCACTCTCTGTAGTACTGTACAATGACAATCGTATACTGTTTTAAGTCATTTGAACCACTGATGAAGAAACTGACTGTTTTTAACAGATGACAGTGCAGGACTTTTTGCACTCATTAAAAGGTGTTCAAGTGTCTAAGTTCACAGGTCGAATCTACCCGAATTCAAAGTAATGTTTGTCAATGAGTGTGTTTATTCACTGTGTCGATATATTGTCTTTCACTCTAAATGACCAACTGCCTCAGTATTATCCGCAGTGTAATGTGGCTGCACAGCCTGTAACTGAACTTCACCATTACTTACTCACCAATGCGATGCTGGATGAAAGGCAGCTGTGTGCTGGGAATAAACGACAGTCTCACACAATTGTACATTTGAATTTTAACTTCCATGTAAGTTTGTACCCAGCGACAAAAAAGGAGAACCAAAACATAATTTGATGTCTATGTGTTAACTTAATTTGTCAATTTACACAATGTCAATGAAATATTATTTTTTCATTTGTAACACAAGATTTTGTATCATTTTTATCTAAATTAGAAACCATTTTCCCTGGATGGATCTATACTTTGTTTTCATTTATGAATAAACACATTTATTCTATGTAGATTCACTCTTGCCTGACCTTTTGATCAAAACAGACGTTAAAGAACAATACAGTGAATGTTGTTGTTGCAAGTTATTTAATAATAATAATAATAATAATAATAATTCAATTTTTATACAAAATGCAACCTACATTAATCAAAATGTGCACATGTTCTAGATTCCTGATTTTATTTTGATGCCGTTTTGTAAACAGTGGGGAAAAAAGGTTGTCCCTACTTCTACATTACCTTGAACAGTAAATTCTGAATCTCCTGTTGTGATAGAAAATGTATAACCTGCCATTGGTACTAAACATAAATGTAACACATAAAAGAAAATATTGTAGTCAGTATACTGCTGCTCACAAGTGAGACACACATCACAGGCAGCAGTGCAAAGTCACTCCAGTGGTTTTCTGAAGATAACCAGACTCTTGCTCATGAGACTCGCTCACTTGTGTTCAGATAGAAACAGGGCAGGTTATGATTCGATCCTCCAGCATCACACTGAGCACCAGGAAGATAAAGTAGAGCAGGAACATGGTGAAACCCAGCACCTTATTCATCTTCCACTTACAGAACGCAATGGAGATGATGACAAAGATGAGCATGAGGAAGAGGAGCACGATGGCACAGAAAAGCCCATTGCTGCTGACAGCCACTGGAGCGAAACCGTGGCCCATGGAGAACAGGAGCCATGGCACTGGCAGACTTTGAAACAAAGTGACAGAGGGAGGAAACAGGAAAAACTTGAGACTCTTAAAAAAATAATTATGAGGATTTCTTCAAATGTGACACACAGTACTGGAGCTCACCCCACAGTGATGTCAAAGATGTTACTGCCTACAGAGCTGGACACAGCCATGTCCCCCAGGCCTTTACGTGCCACAATCACACTAGTTATGAGGTCAGGAATGGACGTGCCTGCTGCCAGGATTGTAAGGCCCATAATCTCCTCTGAGATTCCGATGGTCTCGCCCACCTAGAAGAGCACATCAGAGTTTGGATGTATTTTCAGAATTCCATTGTGAATTAGAGTTAAGTTTCATTTCAGCGAGTTAAAACTGATCAAACCAGACATTATCATTATCTTTATAAAAAAACGATCAGCTGAGCTGCCCAGTGTGTTCAGCTGTAAATAAATACCTTTAGAGAGTTAAAAATGCAATTGTTGATAAATGTATCCATACAAGGCAATTGAGACATTTTATATTGTACTTTTTAAGAGTTTTGTTTAAACATACTTCATAATAACACCAGTGTGCACTTCATTGGGACAAAAGACAAAAAAATGCAAAATGTAAGTATTAAACTGACCTGATGGGCCCACCACACCATGAGATAAGAGAAGATACCAATCCATATAATAGAGCCGAGAAAAGTGAACGCGAAGAATTTTCTGGATTTCTGTCGTGAAAGTGATTCAAGTTAAAAACCACAACATTCAGGACTGATCTCAGAGATGTGTGCGGGCCTCACCTGGTTGCGGACGTCAGGGACTGTGAGCCACAGAGGGAAAACTATGGGCAGCAGGAAGAGGTAGGTGGCTTGTTTTTGCCGCGTGTCAGGCCACTCTAAAGACAGGGGCTCTTCTTCTTCCTCGTCTTCCTCCTCCTCCTCCTGCTCATCATCACCATCTTCACTGGACTCATCACTGTCTTCATTGCTGCCACTGTCATCACTGTCAGAGTCTTCAGACCCGTCCGATCCCTCCTCTCCTGCTGCTGCATCCTCCTAAAGTGGAGGGACATGATGATGGATGTCAGCAAAGGATAAAGAGGACATTTTTCCTAAGGTTGCAGCTCCATATCCAGTCTAACATAGACAGTAATTAAATGGGCTTTTTGATAACCATAGGGATGTGGTATGAGAGTACCTTGTTGTCCTCTGACTGCTCCCTCATCTCTGCATCTTTAACTGGCATTTTGGTTTGCTTTTCACCACCTGCAAAAGAAAGTGCAAGAATTGTGTATCTCTCTAATTCCTCAAACTCAGTCAGGTGTATAAAAAAAGTCCCATGTCATTTTACAAGATTGGTATCAAGAAATCAAGTGTCAGTGTTGGAGGATTGTATTGCTTGGTACAGTGTGAACTTTGTCTTGGTTGTACGTACCCTGTGAATGTTGTTTTTATACATTATGATGTATAATACTCCTTTGTTTTTTTTTCAAACTTACCTGGTTCATATATAACTCATATTGTACACATCACCCAGCATAAAGATGTGTTTAAAACACATTTTCACTAGGGGGCAACAAAGTTACGTTAATTTGAGAGACAGAACCTGAGTGTGTTTATGTTTGTGACTTTGTTTTAAAGAGGAACGAGTGTCTGCTCTGATCTAAAGCGTGAATCACATTCTTCTGTGTTACCTTCGCCTTTGTCTTCAGTTTTTCTCTCTGCTTTTCGTCTAGCCACATTATTCAGAGTCTCTGCCTTATCCTTAAATTTTCCTATGGACAAACAAAAACACGCTGAGAATGCTATGGTGAATTACTCAACCATTTCATAGCAGTGAGAATAATAATTCCCCAATTACATTTGGAGGACAAAGAATTACAGCCACAAGACACAGTACTCACAGAGAAAAATACACACAGTAACAATATCAAAAGCACCTCCATCAGCATAAACCTGTGTGCACCGCAGAGCAAAAGGAAAAAAAGAGCTCGTTGAAGGAAGAGATGTACAAGACACGATCTTACCCTTGCTCTTCACTGAAAACCCATTATCCTGCAAATTCATTTTACTGCCTCTTTGACCACCAGACATTTGCTTCCATACAAATATAGATAAAAGTGTTTAATGTTTCTATGTGATCCAAGGTATTTGAGTCAATACAACCTCTTCACATGAGCAGAAATGAAAGCATAAGAGACATAAGAGATAACAGTGTAGGACAGACGAGCCAGGAAACGACCTCAAACACCCACTTCTTTTAAATTTAGTTTTTCTGCAATTGTGCTGCTCATATTCTCCAAATATGAGAAATAAGTTTGATTCATATATTTTAGCACCAGCAATATTTGGATGAACCATAGTTGTAATGCATTGTTTTGATGCATCTCCATGAGTGGTTTGCTATGGGGTCAGTTAGCAGTTCCAATCTGAATGTTTGCTATCTACCTAATTCTAGTAATAGACACTTCTGTGAATGACTTCTACTTCATCAATAAAAATTATTAATGTATATAGATTATAGTTTGTACAATCACTATACTGATTACGGTCATAGGAGTTAGCTTCTACTTCACTGTAGGCCTCTGAATGGAGCCCTCCATAGTCTCAGAGGGGTATTTATCTGCTTAGTATCAATCTGGACTTAGAGCTGACTTCACTTGAGACAGTTCACTAATCCCTTTTACTAAGAAAATGATGCAGTCCCCACATAAGGACACTGTTATCAATGATGTGACTTGTTATCATATTGATGTTATATTCACCTTCTCCAAGTGGGTCTAACGTGTGAATCATGAGTTGGAAGATGGTGGTTCTCATGGTGCTGTTGTGTAAAGACGCTGAACTTCCGCCTCGCTGAAGAGACGGCTTCAACTGGGGACAAATACAAGAGTCATGACAATGTAACTCGCAACAACAGACAGTGACAACTAACCACCGTTAGACAATCATGTCAGTGTCTTCAGTGCATTTACATGCTCCAACACTTGACCAAAGGCCTATTGGTATTATACATAGGTCTGTATCTATGGTAAGAGTTGTTTCAGGGTCTTTCTTTCAATGATTGATTTTTACCTTTAACCGATTCTTGTCCTCAGGAGCAGGAGGCGTATTGTCGTCATCATCCTCATTTGTCTGCATGCAACAATGTTTTTTCAGTAATAATCATTCACTGAATAAGGACCAAGATTATTTACATTGTGAAAGAGCTGATAAACTGATTACTATTTTACATTTAGCGCACTCAGTGGGTCTTTTTCTTCTTATATACATGATAGATGGTCCTGTGCGGATAATAGGATGGTGAAATAACATTTCTTGCCACACTAAAACCAAACCATAGTGTAAGTCATAGTGTTAATATACTGTAGTATGTATGATATGAAGCAATTTTTTTCAACTGATGAAATAATCACATTAAGTCACTGGGAAGCCCAGCTAGGACAGAATATCCAGCTCCACAAAAGCCTCCTGAGTGCACAAAATACTAAGGTTAAATACATTGTATCTATCAATGCTACAGTTTGCATAGAGCTGTGACTGCTCGGAGGATTATTTTAGATTAGCCAAGTAGTTTTAGTTCACTGAGGTCTTTGCTGGTGTCAATTTACGCTTGTCATTATTTGCAAAAAAAACTCAGATGGTATTAGAGATGTGGTGTTATGTGTGATATGGCTTTATCCTTCAGTGATAAACCACAATGTTTGTGATAAGGATCATGGGATAAGAGGCCATGAGTGAGGGTTAGTTTCACTTTTGAGTATACATGTATGTGTATTTCCATGTTACAACGTTATGAAGTTTAGTTCTTTCATGTTGACGACCTTGAACTGCAAAAATTGAGCTGATATTTTCTATGTAGAGCACACATTTTTAACATATATATCAAGACATGTTCATTGTTTTTTGTCCTAGCGGTGCTTACCTTTTCGGGCTCCTCCACGGTGATTTTGATGATGTTCTTATGTTTGTGGAGCTGGGTTTTGAAGGCATGCTCTATCTGCCTGTTAAACTTCATGAAAATCACATACAGAGTGTAGCAGGCCACCAGCATTATGCTCTCCCACCACATTATCACATTGTCCAGAAAGAAGATGATGAGTAAGATGAGGTCCACAATGTAGAAGGACACATCTCTGAAAATTGGCCACCAGGTCAGACGTAGTACCTCCCGAGAAAACAGAGCACACATTCCAATAACAAACAAAATGTTGAAAACTGCTGAGCCAACTATTGTGCCAATGCCCACATTGCTGTGGGCAATGAAAACTCCTATCAATGAGGTAAAAAGCTCAGGGGCAGAACCTCCAGCTGCCATGAATGTGGCTCCTGCCACATCATCAGAGATGTCCAACTTGTCAGTGATCACCCCCAGTGCAGGAACAAAGAACTCATCACATACTATTGCAAGTGAGATAAACATGTATATCATCCCAAAAATGTGGAGGATCACCCAGCCTCTTCTGCGGTCTTCTACGGAAAATATATCTTGAGGGTATTCACCCTTGGCATGTGGAGCCTCACCAGGAGATGCTGGAGTGATGGTAGTTAGAGGAGGAGCTGGAGCTGGTGTAGGTGTGGGTGTCTCTTCGGGAGGTTCTGGGACCACATAGATGCAGTGCACAATAGTCTGATTTTTGGTTGGCAATAGTGGAGTTGGAGTGGATGGTTGCAAATCTGATGTGGTTTCCTTATGATTTACCACATGCGTGGTAGGTGTGGTCTGATCTGTGGGCTCAAATTCATGAATTGCAGTAACAGGTTCCTCCAGCACCTCAGTTGCCTCCTCGACCTCCTCTGTTGAACCCTCTCCAAAATCCTCTCCAATCTGAGGCAATGGGAATGGTTCATGCAGTCTGGCACTGATGGTCAGCTGGTATAGGGTGCAAAGGAAAACCCCAGAGAGGAGAAATAGAACTCTGTTCAGCTGCAGTCGCTTTCTTTTTGTACAGTACATTTTCCTCCAAAGCAGTGTTGCTACTGGCTATGTAGATTTAAGGTGCATAAATGGGCTGTGGCAGACAAGTCCTGTTCTCTCCCCAGCAGACCATGGGGTGACTCCAGCAGACTCCAGCAGTCTGATGCATATCACATCCTCTGCAATCTATTGCAAATTAAATAAGCATTAGAGATACGGTAGCATTTTGGTAACTGATAGCAGTTGTGTACATGTTTGCAAGCATCTGAAATGTATTGCATTGCATACATCAGCTGTTATGAATAATATTAGATATAATATGAGAAAGAGTACCAGTAAAACAATTAATTTTGATTGAAATGCAGACTTACCACAAAATGAATACTGAATGGTGAAAGTCAGGGTCACTACATTTTCCAAACGCAGATGTCCATAGCTGGATAGTGTGGCACACGTAAGAATCCAAACTGTTGACAGGGTTGACAGGGTTATGTAGGACACAGGACACAAGTCCTCACAATGGATCAGCATAACACCTAATACCTGAAGTCTGTTAAGAGGATTATGTGCATTGTCTCACTCTCACTTTATCATGAGCCTGTCATAGCAATATCTGGAATATATTTGCAAGCTACCTAAAACTGATGTTTGAGTCTGATGATACTGTGTTGCATATTTATTTTTATTTCTTTCATGTATGAGACAGTGACAGTGTGAACAAATGAAGGGTGGTACTCCAGGTGTACCAGTAGGCCTGCATCTTAGTTTTCCATAGCAATATTATCATTGTTAACATACATTTAAGATCCAGTGTGTAGAAATTAATAACATCTAATGGTGAGACTGAAGATTGTCTAATAGGACAGCTGCATCCAATATGCCTTCAGCTTTATTGCAGGAACGGCTTTGTCGTTGATGAAGCTTTGCATTATTTCAAGCAGAGCATTGGTAGTCATACACTCAGCTGACCGCAATCTATTACTTACTCTCACTCCATTTATAAGACTTCCTCACTCAATTCTTGCTATATCAATGCTGCCTCACTCAGATGGTGCTGGCAAAGCTTTGCCGCCATCACCCCATCCTAGAGCAAATGAAGATTAGTTTAGAGCATTTTCCTCTGAGGGTGGTGACTCAGTGGCTCCTGGATAAACATGTGGCCGACACCTTCAGTGTGCCTCTGACTAGAAGCAGCGAGATAGGACAGGATCCGATTCCTCTCTCATGATCGACAGGTTAGAGTTGGTTATTCTGATTCATTAAATTCAAAGTGCAATGACACTGATTTTACCTGGCGTCGTCTCCCTGTGGGGTCGTGGCCATACTGTCAAGGGGGATCATTAGGTCTTAGTGGTTCCTCATCATCACACACCATTTGGTATTTAGAGACCATCTGTCCCAGTGGTTTCATCAGCAGTGGGGGCAGGCCTTGGGCACATGTATAACCTCAGCAGTCTGAATATCATCAGGTATTTAATAAACTGACACTTAAATGTGAGACAAAAGTCTGAATATATTTATTTACATAATCATTCTTTGACCAACCGATTGTAATGAGCAAGATAGAATGATTTAAAAACCAAAAAGAATGACTAAATATAGAGAAAGCATACTTCATCTTCTGCCATTTTTTTGGTCGCTATCTCCTAATATTTTCTTCAATTACTTCCCACAATTCCAACATCACAATTTTTGGCTCCTTCGGGACATTGGTGCAAATAGTTAGATGTTTGTACTAAAATATGTAATGTTTAATGCATTTTTTTCTCCTAGAAAATGAATTACAGCAGATCACAGGCAAGCAAGGTAGATACTGTAAAACACACATCACAGGCAACAGCATGTTGCTGACATAAAGCATTATTACTGGCTAAGCCTGGATTTTACAATGCCAGTGCACAGAAGCCAAAACACTTGGTATGTGTTAATGCATTTGGATATGAGCCCTTTTGCCAACAGTACCTTCATGAGCTGCAGTGACCGGTTCCTCCAGCCATTTAGTTTTCTCATCACCCTCTGTTGAATCTTCTGCAAAATCCTTTTCAGTCTGAGGTATTGGGCCTATGGAGTCTGACACCGATGCTTAGCTGATAAAGGACGCAGAGACAGAGACACAGAACTCGACTCAGCTGCATATGACATAATTCATTTTGGCACACAGAAGCACTTGTATTGTCTACAAAAATCACTGTATTAAAAAGGAGATTATTAATAAAGTTGAGATAAAGCATAATTTCTGAAGTAAGTGTGTCTATTTAGTTCTCAATACAAAGCTCAGTTTTAAATCACAGCTGCAACTTTTTAATGGAAGAAACCATTTTCATTATATGAAATGTTCCTCATGTAGACCACGCCTTGAGTCATAAGCAGATTATATAGCAATGTTTCTCACATATAAACAAACATTGTTTGTACAGCCAGCCAGTGATACAGCCTGACAGGCGTTGGCAGTATTTAATAACATGAGTAAACACAGTAGTCAGATCAGTTGATGTAAGAATAGCAGCTGTGCACTTGTTCCTTTATCATTTATCGTTTACAATATGCATAAGCCAACAGTCGTATTGTTGAACTCACTGCCCGGCTCATTTTTCTGTGGATCTTACAGCACATAAACAAGAAAAACAATTCCAACATATGGGAACTGTGTGATGCACGCACACTGTTTTCACCCGGACGGGAAGAAATGCTACACACACGTCACAACAGAAGCTGTATGGCAAACGATACCCTGAATGGCACGTACATGTCTTTATTTTTCAATTAAGTCACTCGTTTTCATTTGTTTGTTCATGGTAATGCAAACAGTACACTTAGTGGTTCGGTTCCTTCTCGCATTCGTTGAATAATAACCTGAGCGTTCGTTTCGTCGACGGTTTTGCTGTTATATTAGCGAGCACTAGCGTAAATTAGCCAGCACTAGCTAACAGCCATCTGCTGTGTATAACTGTGTTATCACTTTAGCACGGATTTAACCACTGTTACTTTAATGTGGTAAACTAAATACCCGATGAATGCACCTCATTACATGTCCTACATCAACAAAAGAAGAATGAGCTGCGCAATAAAATGCCAAGTCGATGTCGTAGACTAGTACTCACATTATGTCATTGTTAGGTGGAATACTTTCAGCTCTTCATATTAGAAAATATTTCTCCTTATGGTGTTGATTTACAGCAACTACTCTGCTCAAGTTTGCCATCAAATGTAACTCTAAAGAGTGATTTTATGCTAAATCTGATATTTGGGTCACAGTATCAGGATTTTTTTTGATTTAGGACTGCAACTAATAACGGTTATTTTCTCGGTTCATCGATTAATCGTTTTGGTCCAAAAATGTCTACGAAAAGTTGTCTTCTTCTGTCCCGAAACTAAAAAATTCCGTTTTAATGATTTAGATATGATTGAGTTATATGGAGCAAAGAATCCAACAACATGTTCACATTTTAGAAGTTGAAAAATCTGAAAACTTGTTTTAATCATGAGACAAAAACTCAAACTGAACAGCCAACCAATAGTTGATAATTCATTTAATAATCGATGAATTGTTTCAGCCATAGATTGATGCACAGTAATCACAAATTCAGTCTCCACAAAACACACGTCTGCTTCTGTAATGAACACATTTTATGTTGTTACTCACTCATAAATTGAAATGTAATTGTTTAATTGTTTTTCTACCCTTAGTGGCTGCAGACGCTGGAGGATACGTTAAGTTCATTGCCATATTGTGAGTGTCCATAAACAACGAGCCATGCCTACCGTGGTGTTAATGGACGTGTCTTTATCCATGACACGGCCCGTGTCACTTGACGGCAGTGAGGAGTTTCAGAGGAAGAACCTGGCTGTCCATGGGCTCAACATGCTATTTGAACACATGGCCTCAAACTACCGCATGGAGTTCACATCTCTGATGGCCTTTTCCTCCCTCTGGGAGCTCTTGGTGCCTTTCACCAGAGATTATAATGCATTACAGGTGAAGTGTGCTTCAAAGTCAAAGCAGAGTGTTTTAGTGAGTTTTTTGTTACTAACATATGTATTTTTTCTTTGCAGGAGGCTCTGAGCACATTGGAAGACTATGATAAGACGTGTATTGAAGCGGCTCTTCATGGTGTCAGCAATGTTGTCCAACAGGAGTGGGGCACCACCTGTTCCTGTCAGGTAATATGGCAAGCCAATAGTACACTTTTTTTCAATTCAAACAGTTTTAAAGATTCACATGAGGGTCCACAGTAGATGTGCCTTATCTGAGTTTATTCTTGATTAAACAAAGCTAGTGCACAGAAAAGAGGATTTTTACATAACTATTTAATTGTTGTGTTGGGTTTAATTGTTTTTTTGTTTATATTCTTCCCTCTTATGTCCTATAGATGGTGCTGGTTACTGATGGATCACTTGGTATCGGAAAGGGTTCTCTACGTCACTCCCTAAAAACAATGAAGCAACGTGGGGACGACAAGAAGTTCCCACTTCCTTTCCCTTTCCCTACTAAAGTGTATATCATGTGTGTAGCCAGTGCAGAGGAGGTACCTATAACCTTTATTTGCTGCCTTTTCAAAAGTTGAGTAATTTTTTGTTTACTTGAGCCTGTATTCTAATTCAGTCGGTGTAATACCTAGAAGGATAAAGTGGTAGATAATGGATAGGTGGATGGAAATTTGCAACTAAAAGCAGCTTTTCACAATCAGGATGTAACGTTACAGCCTCGACTGTGCCTTCAGATTATAGATATTGCTGAATGGCAAGCAATGGTTAAGAGAAAAGGAATTTGCTTGTAACCTTCGTGTTACCAGTTCACATCCCATTATGGGTGATGGGCATTTGCCATTGCTCTCTGGGTGCAGTTAGGTTCTACTCCTGTCCCCAGCTTGTGTGTGTGTTCACTGCTGGTTTGTAATCATGATGGGTTAAATGTAGAGGACAAATTCACTATCACTAATTGATGTGTGTGCAAAAATAACTTTATTATTTATTATTATTTTATTTATTGTAATTCTAATGGAGAATTACAATAAATTCCCTGTTTGAATCAGAATTAAGAGATTAGACTAGTATTTATAAAATTACACCCCTCAAATGGAATGAAAGTCATCCCTGAGGCATCTGCACACCGTACCACAAATATTTCATGCAATTCAGAATAGTGTCACTAATTGGTTTTGCAGGTGAAATATTCAAGGAGATTGAATAATGAAAGCAGACTGAAGTAAATGTGTTTTGTCCCTCTGGTATTTTTGTGTGTATATGTCTGACAAATCTTAGTGAAGTGGACTAATTTTTCTACTAAGTGCTCCATAATTTGCACCCATGTATATATTTTTTCCTAACATGTTGCAACAGATTTACAGCTGTTACAATGGTAGCCCCATGTCTCGTGTAATTACAGTTACAAATGACTGATGCCATGGACAACTTGGAGGAGCTACTTCGCCTCAGTGGAGGCGATGGACAAATATTCACTATGGAGGGACCGCTTTGCATGAAGAATGTACAGGCTATGTTTGGGTATGTTTCTAACTGGGTAAATTAAATGGTACCCTAATTACACGTTAATGTGCATCTTTTATACCATTTTTCATTTTAATATGTGTCCAGGAGGCTGATAGATTACGCATACTCTCCTTTCCATGCGGTCCTTCATTGTGGGAATCTGTCCTCAGACGTTCAAGTGTTCCCTCGTCCTGAGCCTATTGTGGTGGACGAAGAGGTGGACCCCATGCCACGAACAGTTAGTACAGGTACCATACAGTACATTGTGTTATTGTCTGAGAGTTAAATTGTACCTTTTTTTCTAAAGCGAAATCTTAATTCTGTTTTTCATGTTTCAGATTTGGAAATTGTAGGCTTTATTGAAATAGGTGATATTTCCAGTCCTCCTGCTGTATCCAGACACTTGGTACTGCCTATTGCTGTAAACAAAGGTTAGTGTTGTGCTGTATGTCCACCCTTGGACATGTATTATTTTTTTCAAATATGAAACCTCAGTTTACTACATGTGACTGTTTGCATCAGTAACAGATGTTGGTTGTACTTGATTTTAGAGGTGGATGAAGTTGGCACAGGAGCCACAGACGAGCTCGAGGACGAACCCTCTGCCAGTCAGATGGCAGGCAAAAATCCAAACTTCTGTGTGCTTTTACATGGCAGTCTGAAAGTTGAGGGCATGGTGGCACTGGTTCAGCTGGGGTGAGAATAAAGATGATTATATTTTACATATTTTGGAGAATTGTGTGTTTAAATTAAACGTAGAACATTACAACAAACAAACAGCTAATGTCTGGTTTGCCTTTTTTCATCAGGCCAGAGTGGTATGGCATATTGTACTCTCAAGCAGACAGTAAGAAGAAATCAAACTTGATGATGTCTCTGTTTGAGCCTGGTCCAGAGCCTCTGCCTTGGCTGGGCAAGATTTCATATTTAGGACCCATCTCAGGTAACCTGTCTCACACTGACAGCATATTTTCTGCCTATTCACACAGCAAAGATTTGGCCTCTTTTGATGGTAGTGTTAACTAGTGCCTCATGTCTGAAGGCATCACTTTAAGATTATGACACTTTTAGGGGGCATTTTCCTGTTATATCTGACACAATAACCTATGTACAGGGAAATTACAATTCTAAAGGAGCAAAGGGTAAACACACACAATCACTCAGTTAATAATTTACACATCTGATCCTTTGCAATGTAGTAGAAAAACATTGGTGTTTTCTGGTATTTCAGAGGCTGCTGAAAATCCCTATGGTGAGGATGACAGTAAAAGTCCTTTTCCCGTGCAGCCACACATCAAACGAAGCTATGCTCAGAATATTACTGTGTGGATAAAGGCCAGTGGACTTCAGGTATGTTAAAATAGCTGTATTGTTTCAAAAATGATTCTTCTATAGGAATGTGACAAAGTACCTGCTCATAAAATAGTGATAGTATACTTTTCCAGATGTTTTTTGTTGGTAGGTTTGCACCAACTACTACTACTACTAATCATGTGTGTCAATTATTCTTGTCATTTCAGACTGATGTGCAGAAGATTCTGAGGAATGCAAGGAAACTACCAGACAAAACACAGACCTTCTATAAGGTAAGTTTTGAATAAGAAAGCTCAGATTTGAACTTATCTTTCACAATTTAAACTCGTGTTTTGTGTTCTATCATGTCAGGAGCTCAACCGTCTGCGTAAGGCTGCGTTGGCTTTTGGTTTCTGGGAGCTGCTGAAGGGGGTGGCTGATTTGCTGGAGAGAGAGTGCACCATGTTGCCCGACTCAGCCCATCCTGATGCTGCATTCCAGCTTTCCCATGCCGCACAGCAGCTCAAACTGGCAAGCACAGGTGACTCTCAGTACGCTGCCTTTGATCACAACATTGCCCCCATGCACACTGACTTCTCCAGCTAATCCATGCCTGAATTTACAAGTGGACTGAAGTGTACCTGGCTTAGCATGTGTGGATTTATGTGGAGACAACACCTATGGTGTGTTGAATGCTGTTAGGACCCAAGCAGCTTCAGGAGATGTCATGATGGAAAACTGATAACTCCTCTGTGGCACTGTCTAACATGACAATATGTAGATAGGACATATTTGTAAAAATGTTTGTGTACATATTTTTTTACATGTTAGTTTGCAGGATGCTTTTTCACTTATTAATGTACATTTAAATTCAATTCACTGTCAAATAACTGGGGACTTCAGTTTGCTTTCATGTTGAGATATTTATCAGAAATAACACATCACATCAAGGATTGAGAATAAAATATTCTTTCTAGCAGGTTATCGTTAAAAAGGGTACCATTTATTTTAGAAATCACCACTAATACAGTTTTTCCCTGAGGTTTGTGTGACAGCTCAGATAAATGGAGTAACAAATACGTTTGTCAAATGTTGTTTCCCTTTACACTCATGCAAAAATACTGTTAATTAAATGACCAGCACTTGTTGCAATTTTTAAACCAAGAAACCACTCCATTAAAAAAAAACAAGATCACACACATACACCACTCTATATTCTATCAAAGTATAACAATACAGGTTTTTTTTTGTTTTTTTTTACTAATTTAATCAATCAATGAGAGGAAAATGCTTCATAACATCAGATATTTTATGGGATCATTTCAGACATACAGGCAGCAAAGGTGTACGAGGACTGTTGCTGGAGCTGAATTTAATATGCCTTCCTCTTCTTGGTACGGAAACAACGCTTTCTCTGCTTGTATAGATGACGAAAGTTGAACAAAAGTCCTGAGGATAGCATGGGACGAGAAGATTGTTGTTGAAAAAGGCTGACAAATGGATTTGAATATGACAAATATTTATTTCTGCTGACTTACCTAGAAACAGGAGAACAAGGTAAACATACAGGACGTAAGAGAAGTTGATGGAGGTGCCAATAGCTTTGGGCAGTGGAATGCTCAAGAGTTCAGTCTTGTAGAAGTGAGGAATGGATTGTATGACAGCAACAGCTACATGACAATGGGAGGTAATATACATTTTAGCATAGGTATGTGGACAATTCTACTATATCAATTCAGAGAGAAGTGAGGAAGCTCACCTTCAGCTACAACACCAAATGGGTATAGTGGCATCCATATTGTGTAACGCAGCCAGGTAAGGGTTTTCCACTCTGTATTAAAACAACCCAGCATGTAAAATGGATACCTGAGGTAAGAGCATCCTGTTAGTTTTGGGCAACAACCAAGTTATGTTGTAACAATCACAATAATGCGTCCTGGTATATTGACCTTCACACTGCTGATTGATAAACATCAGTTTAATTTCTGACAATGTATAACAGTTTATGCTACATGTTACTTCAATTAAGACCTAAATGTTTCTGAGTGAGTATAATGCTAAATGTGAGTATTACGTGAAGCTCAAACTGTGTTAATACTTGTAGATCTAATGGACGCTAACTAGAAAAATACTTACCTAAATATCTCAATGGCACTCCACAGATAGAAAACAAAAAATACAACTGGCTGATTGTGCATTTCCTCGACACCACCAAAAATCACAAACAGGATAAAATTGCGTCCAACCACCTAGAGAACAAAACAAACAAAGCACTTCATGATTGTTTTGCACACTACTTGACATGATATTTGTTACCTCAAGGTGAAACTCTGGTAAAGCAACATTCCCATACCTGAATAAGAGTTGGGACAACACCTGTTCTGACTATGCCAAAAGCAGCATTGAGGACTTCCACTACTGCCAGGCTCTGGCAGAAGAACATCATATCCGATATAGTGTGAAATGTGTCATACAGAGAGTCTGGAATGAAAGCAAAGTTATAAATGGAAGGTTCCTACCAGGGTTTTGAGAAGTCTCTAAAGAAAGATGATTTTCACCTTGGCCAAAGATGAAGAGTCGCACAGTCATGTTGACAAAAATCCATGAAAAACCAAGAAACTGCACCAGGTTATATACAAACAGATATCCTGTTTTCAGGCTGACAAAACCTGAAACATAAAAAAACACTTGAATAAGACAAATGCAATATACAGTACATATGAATAAAAAAAGACTTGAGATGAAAGGAGAAACAGGTGAAAGTTGAAACCAACTTAAAATACATTTCCTATTGATATTTGTATTCACCTTCCTCTTTATGCCTTGAAGCCTTCAGCCTGTTCCTTTTCTCCTCCTGTTCAAAGTAAAAACATTTCAGTCTGGGGGACACACTACAAGCCAGATTTTACCCACGATTCACAGTTGGGCAGAGTCTGCAAAAGTCAGCACTAATTGGGGACAGTCAACATGGCTAGTTTGCACAGAAATCTGTTTGTGTGTGAGAGGTAAAGACTCAAAATTGACAAGTGTGTTAGGGTAGTGTGTACCGATTACCGACCCAACTGCAAACACATGTTGCTAACAGCCAATAAAAAAAAGAGTAGGTAGGACACAGGAAATAGCTTCAGAATATGGAGACAGCAATAAGCGGAAACATCTAAACAATGGTGACGTTTGTCTTCCCTTTAAACTGTTGCTCTCGTAGACAAGGTTGCTCTGTTCAGTTGGTTTGACAAATCATGTAGTCTGTCGTTAAATGTGTGATCCTTCATAAAAAATGAAAGTTGAGTGGTGGGTCTCCAGATTTAGCCTTCTGGGTCAACTGTTTAAGGTTTATTTGGAAATCTTTTATTTATTATCTCTATATTGGGAGAGCATTTTCATCAAACAGCAGTTAAATTAATATTTTAGAAATAAATATCCCATCCAGCAGACAACTTTAATCTCACCTTTTCACGGATCTCCATCTCAGCGTCTGACTCGTCCAGCCAGCGGTCAAAGTCTGGTGCCAGGAAGACAGGTTTACGCTCCTGTACAACCAGTCTGTCCCACCAGCCATGCTGCTCTTTCTCCACAGTGATATTTACCAGCCGTTGTGTGGACCTGTAGCTGACCTGGACACACATTTTTAGATGAGCACAGTCATCAAAACTGAAAAGCATAAGTGAGAAAGAACTACAGATAATGACTGATGAATAAATACGTACCTCTGGCTTTACTGAAGAAAGAAACTCCAATCTGAACTCATATTCATTTTGTCCTTTTGCACCAACACCCTGGGCTACACATAATAACACCATATACAGTGTCAATGCAGAAGTAAATGTAAGAATATATACGAAATCAAATGTGCATGAAACGTCACCTTGAAACAGCAGCACGTTTTCACGAACAAGGATATTAATATTCTGCAAAAACAAATGAGGGAGGGGGAGGATGAGTGTACTTCCTCACACTCCTTGACTACTCAAGTATCACAGTGGTTCCTGTTTTAATAATGAAATAAAGTTAAAGATTTGTTTTAAAGTTACACATAGAAAACAGAGCACAACAACAGCTTGCTATCCAACATCAATAAAAACAAAAATACCAGTCTACATGGCAAATGTGGAATGTAAAACACTGAAGGTAACTTCACGTGTTTGACTGACACAGTCACAAAACCACATACACATCCAAAGCATTACTGAGCAGGTTTTGTTGGATATGGTAGATAATCCATCGCCTTTTTATAATTCATAAACAGATAGTGCCAAACCTTTGCAGAAATATCCAAGCCAGGATGTAGAACAAAACTCCAAGAAGCTAACAGCTACAATTTAATTTTGGCCACAACTAAGAGGCATCTAAACATGAAGACATTGAGTTTTTGTATTCGATTCGATTTTTACTAGTCTGGTATTTATGACGATAAATAGAGACTATATCTGTTAACGTTAAAAGGCCAATTTGAACATAATATAATAATTAATTTAATTTTACTGCTATCTCTCCAGGCTAGGTTAGCTCACCTTAGCGTCCGTCAACTCCACTCGCAGGTAAACGTCTTTATGACGTTGAGCCCAGTAAACGAGAGGCGTGAGCGTCATAGTTGAGGTGTTGTTTTGTTTGGGTTTTACAGAGCTTTGTTAAAACAGTTTCTAATAAATTGCCATGTGTTCATGCTAACTAAACCGGACAACTGACCCGAGCCCTCAGCAAATAAACACCCAGATTGTTCTGTGGACGCGCGCTTGCCAGACGTTGACGTGCGCCGACGTGCTCGTCCATGAGACAGTCTAACGTTCTTCTTCTTCTCCGATTGGTTTGCTCTTATTGTTTACGGAAGTCTTGAAGATTTGTTTGATTGTTTGAAGGAAGCAGTGGGTAGTGGAGTGAATGGACTTGTCTGGACTCTTATTAATGCTAACATGGAGACAGAAGACATTGTTTCTTGTTCTAATACAGATTTGTTGAAATCTTGCGGGACATTTCGTGTCCTTGTCGGCGTAACCGGAAGCGTGGCAGCCTTGAAATTACCTCTTTTGGTCACTCAGCTTCTTCAGCTTCCTGGGGTGAGCTATTTCATTTTTAATGTTTTTGTATATCACCTTAGTACTGCTTTTTCCTATTCCTTTGTCTATATGTTACCACTCTTTCCTAGGTTAGAGTGGTAACATATAGACACAAAATCTTTTTGAATCAGTTAGCAACAATATATTTTCTTTTCAAACACCTATGATATTTATGTACATATTTAATTTATGTAAAATGCACAGTGTACAGTTACAACATCCAATGCACTGTACCAGATTATCAGATTATTTTAAAGATATTTGTCTCTGCTATTCCTTGGTAGGTCAGAACAACACAGACCACACATAGTTTAGCAAAAATAACATTGACACAGAAAACCTAGTAATCAACAAATTACATGCACTATAGATGTCTGCTTGATGAAAATAAAATAGAATAAAGGCATTAGGAAGTGTCAAAATCAGAAAAGCGAACACAACAAAAACAAAATATTAAACTGTAGAGTAACAAAACAGTGACGTTAACCCATCAAGCTTCACAAAATGAATACATGTCCGTAACCAATATCATCACCACAATTGTCATACTAATCATCTCCAAACAGACCCTTAATATGAGAAAATGGCTGCCATAACTATGTGAAAATATGTCCCTTGTTCTAAAGGCAAAAATTCTGATCCTTGGTCCAAATACATCTTGACATTAAGATATATTTTTATTTTTCCAAAGGAGAAGAACACAATTTTGACAGAGCAAACAGGATACTTAAAAGTCTGCTTTTCAAATCTGTATAGAAATTTGGCATATCCCTTATTAAATAAAGGCAGAGGTTTAAATCAAATTGTGTCACTTATACTGATTATTTATTCACTGAGTGATGAAATTAACAAGTCCAACATTTGTTTTAAGACAGATTACAATACAATAAACATATGCATACATGCTCCTTCTGCTTTACATGTTAGACAGAATTATGAATTATCTTTTTAGAGTCTCTATGTATTTATTGGCTTGAGAGAAAAAAGTTGTGAAGACATTTGCCTCTTTTATTTGGTTACTTATAAATTGATGGTCTGTTCCCCTCCACATGTTTACCTGAATATTTAAATTTTACCTCAAGTCTGGATCATGTCCTCCAATCTTTAGTGGGGCTCAGGAACATGCATTTAGGGCAGAATCATCTTTTGTTGGAAAATTTTATGTTGGACACTGGATAACCCAGGTTTTTGTGATTTACAATATGCTTTTAAATGATGCTGTCTGGCATGAACGGAGGTGTTTTTCCTGTTTTGTATGAATTAACGACCGCCTGTCCTTGAACAACACAGCTGTACACTCTCTGTCTGCCAGTTTTGACAGCACCATAAATATGCACTTTTGCTCCCCCCTTTTATCCAGTGAGTGTCTTCTTCTTCTCTTCTTTTCCCTGTAAAATGTGTCTACAGCTGAAGTCTCCAATTGCATTATGTGAATGTAGTGTACACCGACCCCTCTGGGTCCAAAGAACGAGCACAAAGACAATCCAGTTATCAGTCAATATTTATTTTCCAGATTTCCATCACACATCATTAGATTAAAAACAAAGTCAGTTGCTTTGGGGCCCAACATACAGAGAACAATTTACTAGGGCTGCAACTAACGACTATTTACATAATCTGTTGATTATTTTCTTGATTGATCAAAATGTCAGAAAATGTTGAAAAATTATGTTTTGTTTTGTCCACAAACAAAAATGATTCAGGTTTAATGATTTATTTGTTATATGGTGCAAAGAAACCAGAAAAAAATATTCATATTTAAGAAGCTGAACATTCTGAGAAACTTGTTTTAATTATTGGAACTGATTAATTGATAGATTAGAAATAGTTGGTAAATAATTTAGCAGTTGATTAACAATGGATTAATCTCCTGAAAGACTTGATGATGAAGAGAGCATCATTTGCATAGAGACGTTTAATAATGATTAAACAACAAGGTGGACAATAACCTCTCTTGAACCTGTAAGGAGCAGCAGAGCCTAAAACTTAAATATGATGATGTTCTCAAATGTCTTGTTTTGTCCACAAAACCAAAATTATTCTGTTTTAGCAAAGAAACCAGAAAATATTCACATTCAAGAAGCTGGAAAATAAGATAAACTTGTTTTAACTATTAAAAAACAACAAGAGTCTTCAGTTAACCAAACCCCCACTCTGCATGCCAGTCATGCACCTGCATGACTTCGGACTGTGTGTTACCCAGAAAGAACCACACACACACACAGGGGAAGTGCAAACTCCACACAGAAAGGCCCTCTGTCCAACTGGGGTTTTTGACCAGTGACCTTCCTGCTGTGAGGCGACACCTCTAACTACCATTCCACTGTTTGGTCATTTTACTTTTATTGTCTAAAACAGTGTTTCCCAACCCTGGTCCTCAGGGAACACTGCCCTGCATGTTTTAGATGTTGCCCTCCTGTGTGTTGGAGCAGGGCAACATCTAACACATGCAGGGCAGTGTTCCCTGAGGACCAGGGTTGGGAAACACTGGTCTAAAAGCTTGACTCAGTATTTCTGATGCTCATGCAGCTGCAGACGTTATTGTTTCTCTGCCACACCTTACCCACAAGATGGAGATGTTGCAGCTGTTAAGCATCAGTTTAGCCACTGCAACATCATAGCACTACACTTGTTTATATTCCTTTTGTTGGGCTATGGTAAACAGTTGGGAGCACCTAATTGTCTCCATAGGGAAAAATATTTTTCAGTGAGTAAAAGGTGTCAAGACTTCATAGCCATCACAATATACAGAGTAAACACACAAGACAAAGGTTCACCAGTCACAGTGCTAGTATTGCACTTCCTAAAAAACACAGTGTCCCAGCATTGCACAGACCATGCATTATGCAAATAAAACAAATATTAGTTTCTGATGTAAAACATTATTTTGGTCACTGATATTTGCATTCCATTTTAAGCCAGTGTATTTTCATCAGCGCATGATTTCGCAAACCTACTGTAACTACTTATTAAGCCACTTAAGTAGAATGTCAATGAGGAACTAAAGAGAAATTAAAGCGGGTTAAGAGGTTTAAGGTTACGTGACTTACAGCACTGACATTTATTTTTTTGACATGTAAAACAAATGCAGTTTAAGTCTTTAAACTTGACATTTTCAAGGTTTCAAACTGAATTTGGGAGTCAAGAAAGTAACTCTCTGCAATGACACGAGCTAATGAATGTTTCTCTGTTTGATGATAACAAATAATTCAATTATAATACAAGTGATTAAAAACATTATACTGCTGAATACAGGTCATATGGGTTAAATCCCAGGCTTATTGCACACATCTAGTTCAATGTTCACACACCTGACACCTAAGATAGAGAGCATTTATTTCCCATTTTTAAGTCTCTCTTTTTCTTTTTTTAAAAAAAGGTTTTTAAACACCTGTTGCAGAACTATGATAAACCCATTTAAAAAGACTCAGTGGCTGTCACTGTCTTGTTTTTTGGTTCAGGTGGATGTACGAGTGGTCACTACAGAGCATGCCAAGCACTTCTACAATCCTGCAGAGGTTTCAGTAAAGATCTACAGTGACAAGGATGAGTGGGAGGTAACAAGCCATTACTAAATAATAAATGTAATGCCACTAATACATTTACAAGATTCTTATATGGTGGGTATTTCTGATGTTGTAGCTGTGGACGCAGAGGTCTGACCCCGTGCTACACATTGAACTAAGACGCTGGGCAGACTTACTCGTCATTGCCCCTCTGGACGCCAACACTCTTGGAAAGATTACTAATGGCATTTGTGATAATTTGCTTGTGAGTACATGATATCTTAGCAGAACAATAAGTTGTTAATCATAAAAATGTATTATGCAATTGCTTGGAAAAAATATTTCCACACAGATTTAAAAAATAAAAATGTTTTCATTGGCAGACATGTGTGGTAAGAGCCTGGGATATCAGTCGACCTCTCCTCTTCTGCCCAGCAATGAATACAGCCATGTGGCAGCATCCCATTACAGCCCAGCAGGTATCCAGGCTGAAAGAGTATGGATATGTGGAAATCCCCTGCATATCTAAGAAGCTAGTGTGTGGAGATGAAGGTGGGTTTTTCAGTTTCAAGAACTGTTTGTCTAATTTAAAAAAATACCTAGTGATATACCAATGTAGCTTGGTCCAAGCCCATGAATTGCTTTATATACAAGGTGGACGACCATTGTAGTCTTTTGAATTGAGATTTGATATTTGTTTATAAGTGTGTGAGTTACCTCATATGACAAATATGTAGCTGTAATCATAAAATAAACAGCTGATGAGTTGAATATGTACAGCACAGTAAAAGCTGGTAGTGTGTAGCAGTATGGGTTAAATCATGACATCAATGGTCTCCCGGCTTGTTGTACAACAAGACACACCAGATAAATTCTGATATTGCACAAAAATGGCTTATTTCATAATGGCTTGATTCTTTAAATGGGGTTGAGATGAAAGTTTCCATATATATAAGCAGACTGTTGCTGTTTGGAAGAAAGGGAACTGTCCTTCACAAGACCGATGTTAGATAAACAGAGAAGCAAGAAGAAAAATACAGCAACTCAGAGTGAACCTCCTCTTAAAAAATGGGGGCACGATGGTCACAAACAAAAATGACAAGAAGCGTGCAAAGGAAATAAGTGCAAGTTTAAAGAAATCATTAAATTTACTGAACATAATCGCTTATACCACACATGCTGCCACGTGGCACTCTCTTGTCTCCTGCTTCAAAACACACTGAACACACTGTCTGCTTAATTGGAAATATTTTTGGTCTCCAAAATAAGGTGTGCCTGGTACGGGTGTGTCTATCATAAAATGTACAGTATCCTCCTCTGTTTACATAACCCACAGTCAGAAAGCTAACTGACTCCACCTGCTACTTGGCAGAAAGTGCAACTTATCTTTGTAACCACCCTCGGTGGCACCACTGCAGTGACCCCCATGTTGGTGTTCTTTCTCTGGCTCCCATTTGTGGGCCTCAGCCAAATGACCTCAGGAATGAAGGAAGGTTGCTGGATTAGAACTGCTGCTCTTTCACAATGAAAAGGTGCCAGTTGAGGTGGTTTGCCTGCCTGGAGGTAACTGCCAGACATAACTCCCTGTTAAGAGATGATCAGGTAGAGCCCTCCATAAACTTCCAACTATTCTAGAATTCAGCTGCCCACATCATCACCAGAAAATCCTCATTCCACCACATCACGCCCCCACCTACAAAAGCCATACTGGCTACCGGTCAATCTGAGAATTGAATTTAAAATCCTCCTGCATGCCTTCAAGGCCTTCCACAACCTCGCCCCTCCGTGTCACGCTGACCTTCTCTACATCGCCACCTCCTCCCGCTCCCTCAGATCCTCCATCCACCTCACCGTGCCCTCCGCCCACCCGGAGAGGAGCAGAGTGGAGCGGCTGAAAGCTCTACTCCCACCAGACATCCACAACTCTGACTCTCTTCCCCTCTTTAAATCCAGACTCAAAACCAACCTGTTTAAAATGGCCTACTCTCTGTAATTCCTCTCCATTTTCTGTTTACTGTTTTTTGTATTGTTGTTTGTTTGTTTTGTAAAGTGTCCTTGAGTGTCAAAAATTAGATTAGTAGGATTTAATATCTCTTGTGTGTCACCTCATAAACTTCCAGGCCAGATGAGGCAAGTAGTAGGGCATATCCAGACAATACAGCCTTCACATCTGCGATGGAATTTCACTGAGCCGTATTATTACTTTAAATTTTATTGTGCTATGATTTTTCTTGTTTTTTAAGTTTTGATATGGACTGTTATACATTAACACCTACTTACGAGCAGCTCTCCTCTAGTAATGTTTGGCAGTAGTAGACATTAGCCCCCACTGGACAAAAAGCAACTACACTTACTGACATCTGGCTTTTGTCTTCAGTGGAAAAGGCCATAAACTGCATTCACTCCTGCTTGTACTAGTCAGTTATTTATTGCCTCCAGCTCTGATCAACAGTTATAGAACCAGGGCAAACTGTGGATTGGCTAAATTTTGCTCCTTTTCTTTAACTTGTGTCATGAATGCTGTCAGCTTGTCACCACATGACGAAGGATCCACCTACAGCCATTTAGATCTCTTGTCATCAGTGACAAAGGAGTGTCCAAATGATGCCCGAAGCTTAACTACTTCCACACTTTCCCTGAACTTGAATGCTGCTGCTTTGATTGTTAAGATTTTAACCTTAACTCTTATGTTAATGGTATTCATTACATTAACACATTCTCAGCAATAGTGCACTTTTGAGTCTGGCAAACCTCTCTTTCATTTATAGGATACGATTGATAGATAAAGTATTGAAGATACAATAGATAGGTGGCTTAGGCGACTATGGTAAATGTACACAAGGACCGCTAATGTCACCACATTCTTCTTTCTGTTGCAGGTAAAGGTGCCATGGCAGAAGTATCATCCATTGTCAGCATTGTCAAACAGTATCTTCTTAAAACAGATGAGTCACCTCAGTAACCATGAACGTCAACTGGCAACTGGCTTGTTTTTAAAAGGCTGTTGTACTTGATTAATTCTCATGTTGGGATTGTGTTGGGTGTATACAGATTGTCATTAATTGGCCTCTCTTTTGTGGGTTTCGTTGCACGTATCAAGGCAGGACAGCACGCACCTTTACCCCTTTGTATTTGGTATTTTATGACCTCATGGAATTTCCACGTATGGTGTGGAAGTACACCCTCTTTAGCCTCATGAGACACTGTTTAGTGCTCAAAGTCTGATGGGAGCTGCTTTTATATGTGTCACCTTGCCATACGTCTTGCTAAAGCCAGAGTGTCAATTCAAAGAATTCTGATTAGTCACCCCAAACACCACCTCTACCAAAGTTCACAAACGGGATCCCACAGTTTGAAACGAAAGTTGATCTAGAAATTGCTTCTTTTTTTTGCGTCCTTCGTGACTTTGTGTGCACAAACAGATTTTGCTCATCTGAATATATATACAGTATATATATATGTATGTATGTGTGTGTATATATGTATATACAGTATATACATATACATATGTGTATATATACTTTGATATTTTATCTATGACTGTAGCTGAACAAACAATACTGTTACAGTTATGATATTGTTATGATATTGTCACGCCTAGTGGAAAAATGTGAGTGTAATCCCAGAGTTGTGAACACTGCCAAATTTGGATCAAAAGACTGCTATCAAAGTTTCAACCATGTTTTGTTTTTATTTTTTTTGCCTGTAATTGTTTGTTTTCTTGCCACCAAAATTCAGGTAGAACACTTTTTTGGATTTCATCTTGCCAAATGCCACATCAGCATTATCGGTCATACTTCATGACATTTCGGCGTCCTGTAACAACAGAAAGCAAAGTTAAATTAGTAGTTGCTCACTATGCAATTAACCAACGTCTGCTTATTAAGTCATCATTTTTCTTTCTCATTAGAGTCGGTAGTTAGCTGTCATGTCGTCTGTGGGGTTAATTATGAGACAGTGTCACTGTGGCGTGACAGTTTGGCAAACAGTTGTTACTGCGGTGAAACTCGTTCGTTAAGAAACGGTTGTTTCTGAGTCAGTGAACATTTTTGCTACTAGTGGCATTTAAACAAACATACTGTCACATATATTTATATATTTAAAAACAGAGAATAAGTAGATTTTTTTCCTTTTTTTCCCTTTTTGCCATGACTGAGGTGAAAGGTGAAATGTGACGAAACCCATGATTCACATTAAGGTTATAGATGTTTATCTTTGTGAAAACCCTCAGTCTCATATGAGAGACATACTCTGGATTGTGTCAAGAGAATGTTGAACCTAACCAGTAAATGATGTGTTTATACTTTGTTACTGAGAGAGAGAAAAAAAGGAGCATCATATTGAAGGTATGTTGGACAAGTAGCATAAACGCTGTACTCTAAGAGCTCAACTTGTTAGTTGACCAAATAAAGTTGACAAGTTTGCAAATCTTGATCACATGCACACATGATAGGTCTGTTTCCACTGCTGGTGTTCGTTTGAGGTTTATCATTTTTCTTATTTTTTTTTCAACAAACAAACAACTCATCCTGATATTTTCCATTTGTCGGCTCATGTTTTTCATATGTTACCGCCATGCTGTATTTTATTTTGGTTTATCTTTGTTCCTAATGAATCCAAGGTAAACGGGGGAAATTTGGTTTGCAAATAACCTGAGGGGTTGAGCTGTTGCACTTACAGAACGTGGAGCCGTGTGAGTGGCTCCGCGACTGAAAAGCATGCTTGCTGATGCACAGTTTGTCATGCTGCTATTGGCTGCTGTGAGATTCTGCTAATGAGGCCAGAGGCACATTACATCAGCCACAGCAATGAAGGGAGTGTCACTGTGGCCTTGGCAGCACTGTGGGGCCTGTAGGTGGGTATAATGGGAATTAACACCTTGTTCTCACAGCTATAGTCAAATCACCAACTACTGATAGGATAAAGTCAGGAGCAGCGTGAACTGCTTTTCAAGACGAAACATATACTGCCTCTCGGCCAGCAGTTCCCGTTCTTCAAAAATAGTTTGCTTCCAAGAACAATTCTGATCATTGTCACAAATGCTCTCTATTAATCCTCTTTGCTTTTAGTATTAGCCAAGAAAATCAGAAGATGCAGGATTTATGCTTCACTGTCAATATGTCTTTACCTCGTCTCTAACATCAACATTTCTTTAATCTCATTGCATCGCAATCCAAAACAACTCCATGAAAAAAAAAACTATAACTCAAAATTCACCAAGTGAGTGTGAGGCTTTAAAATCTTGAATTTTTAATTCAGCATACTTTGATTCAGATACTATTCTGCCAAAGTCAGTGCATCTGTGGTGACTGTGCAGAATGAGCCATTTGATTGCGTAGGCTAATGTAGTAAGACAATTTACATGAGAAATCTAAAGCAGTCTGGAAGTGTATCTCTAGAATTCTGACTGAAATCATTCAGATAGACTACTGTATTGAGCAAGCACCTTCCACTTTATCAAGGAAGTTAACAAAGGGGAGACAGAAGTCTGTGCAAAGTGGACTTTCTCCATCATGCTGACTATTGATCTTTTGAATTAAGTCAAATATTAGCCTTTGTGGGTTAGTTATTCTTTATTCGTTGTGTGGAAATCTACAGTGATGTGACTGAATTCTTTCATTTTCAACAGCCTTGCCGTACTCCAAACATGCTATCCTGTTCTCTGCGACAATACGTGTGCATACTCAGGTGCATCTCTAGTGTCTGATGCAACTCGCAGTCTCTAGGCTCAACCTCTGGCCTGTGGGAACGTAGGCCGGTGTTTCATCAGAAACCCGAATCCTGAGAGATCAGCTCTGTGTCACCACAACGTGTTTATGGGTGGTAAACACTTTGTGGATTCACTCAGGGGCAAGAAGAAATGAATGAAGTGCATTCGTCTCAGATGAATTACACGTTGTACATTATAAAAAAACACTGAATGGAACATGTTACCTATACAGAAAAACCCATTTTGAACAACTTGTTTACTTCAAAATGGTTAAAATGATACATGAAAAGGTTGCTACTTGTTATTGTGTGATATTAAACAGAGAAGTTTCACTGTGAATATACATGTTTAGGTTCCCAGGATCCCTTTTCTTTGCTGCATTGTCTGTGCATGTCTATTTTCCGTTCCAGTTTAAAAGAAAATATTGAAACAGCTGACCACATTTAGAGTGTTTAATGCATCAGTGCAACTTAAACTTTGAACATCTGTGTTGCAGTACCCAGTAAGATATATTCTTGGCCCCTTGGTGCCTTGTGTTGGTTAGCCTGAAGCTAAAATGCCATGGTAACTGGAAGTGTGGGAGATGTGAGAGTGCTCAGCGGGGAAAAGTCCCTGCCACCTCTCTTTTGTCAAACCCCCACGATGAGGGTCTCTTCACCTGCGAGGCCACAGGGACTGATGGAAGTCACCAACTTGTCTAGACTAAACTGTAGTGGCCCCACGAGATGCACAAATTAGTCTCCAACTCACAGGTGAAGAGGGACCGGAATGATGCAAGTGCAACAAGAAATGAAGTCATTCAGAGTTAATCAAGTGGAAGAATTCACGTTCGTCCAAGATGATGTTGGACTGTGTATCTCAGCGTTGTGATCCTGCGTCAAAGTGTCAGTGAAGGCACTGAAGGCATTGTGTTGTGTGTGTGTGTGTGTGTGTGTGTGTGTGTGTGTCAATGTTTAAAAACAAAAACATAAACGATGAGCGGAGGTTAAAAAGGCAGACTAACTGAGGTAACGTGTGACCTGGTTTTAACTGTGGTCAACCATTAACTACTTTAGTATGAGGCCAACCAATGGTGAGTCTGAATCAGAACTCTATCAGAGCTGAGCCTCACAGTAGGGTTTTGTTTACATTTTCAGATTATATCATTTATAGGTAATCATTTTATTTCATTCACTGCCTCATCTTTAATTCTTTTGATTTGCATTTAATTAAATGTTGTAGAATTGTATTTTATGGAAAAATTATCTGTTGAATTCCTTCAGGAAAACGTGAAAGTATCATTTTTTTTTATGTTCATTTTGAATTGAAACAACATCTGTTAACTCCTAATCTGTGACTTTCTCTGTGCCTTATTCATGCGGATGGAGTCGAGACCTTTGAGGCTGTAATCATAATAATAATGATAATAATAATAATAGTTTGACAAACAAATAAAGAATAAGAACAATAAAAACAAATAATAAAAACCAGAGATTTATCTTATATACACTGTAATTTATACAACTATATTTTATAGCCTGTAGCTTATATACAACAGTGTGTACACGGAAAGTTATTAAAGGCATATGTGTTGTCCAATACATAATTCATACTCATGTTAATAGTTTATACTAGGTTTTTTGTGAGATGGTAAATATCTTTGATATTATACTTTATGACAATGTTCAGGCGCATCTCATATGACAAAATGACTCCTTTTGTGTTGTTCAAGGGAAAAAACTATGCTGCCACTAGAATATCATCATGTTTCTTTCTTGACTTTCTCTTTGCTCTACTTGTCCATAGTTGAAATGCAGAGGAAGCAAAGGTCTGAGAAGTAAATAATAAAAGTGCTGTGTGGTTCACTGCTTACATCCTGGACTGTTTGTGAATGAACATCCTGTATAACAGAGTGAACCAAAATGTTAAACTAATGGCTAAATTTGTTTTGTAGGATTCTTTTCATATTTTCAAAGGGGCTAGAGAGGAAACCCCCTCCTGGTTTGGGAACACTTTTAAAAAGAAAAGTAAGTATTGAAAGTATTGAAATCAATAACACACACCTGTATCATGTGGAAATAGGAAATAACAGGACGTGCGTTTTCTGGTGTTTGCAGAATTGGATGTGCAGCCAATAAAAGAGAAAGTGAGCAGCAGGAAAACAACACATGAGCTGAAGAAAACAAGCTGTGGACAGACAGACAGACAGTCAGAGGGTGTGACTCCGCCTATTGATCAAAGACCATCCTCCTTCCTTTTGTCTTTCCTTCACTTGGTTAACTTCTCCAAAAGCCGCGTGGACTTCGGTCACGCTATTCAAACCTCCTGCCAGGCCTTTTTTTCCCCCTGCTGCTCTTCAGTCCGTGGGATTCTGTTACATCCGGCCTGACAAGTCCAGAACCAGGCAGCGGGGCAGGACAGCCCATTTCCCCCCCTGCAGCATTTCTCACAAGCTGCCTTTCATGGAGTTTTTGTGGAAACCATTAATTGCCATCAGTGCAGCGGCGAGGTAAGAACTTTGTATTTACTGCCGCTGCTGCAGCAGCCGTCACGTGTCCGCACGCACGACACGTTAGTATCAGATCATATGTCGCGAAAGAGGGAAAGTAAAGTGGGAAATAAATGGTGGCAAACGTCATGTGAACATGTGGAAATGTTTAATCCATGAAGCGTTTTCAGCCGCAGTGTGAACTCACTTACTTTTCTGTGACAGTCGATCACTTGCACTTCATTTGTTCTTCTCATATTGTTCTGTTATTAATGTGTGAAGTTGCACACGGAGACGCATAAAGCATACATGCTTTTTCCCCTCTTTATGCCCGCAAATGTGCGTGAGTCCATACACGCAACAAAACCACTTTACAAGAAAATGAGAAGATTTCTTAAATGATTTCTAAAGTTGCAAGTTCCCGTTTTTTTTTTTTGTATATCTGAGCGTGACAACATTTGAATTGGTCATTTCGAAACAGTTTTTTTGTTTTTCTTACTGTCATGTCACGTGAACTTGTTGACATCTTCTTCTCGACCCTGCTGACTATTTAATCATCCGATTAATGATTGCGAACTTTCACATATGTGCACAGTCATTCCTCTTCCACGTGCTTTGGGTTTCTTGTGGACGGTTTGCTTTCGGAAGTCACATCACTTTATCACCCTTACCCTCCAGACATGCAACACACGCACACACGCACGCACGCACGCACACTCACTCTCAGAGGTTTGTACAACTATTCTTGTCAGGACTCTCCATTGAGTCCCATTCACTTGGACAGGCCAACTAAAACCTTAAGATCCAGGATGAAATGACAGAGGGGTCAGCATTTGTGATTTAAAAGGAATTGGTTTCACCGGCTCCATCACATTATAGACTGCTACTTCAAAGTTAACTACATGTAGGCGTAAATATTCATGTCAGCCATAGGACTGTGAAGCCTGGAGATTTGTGATTTTGACCTGTGTCAAACCAGGACGACACCAGCTGTTAATCACACTGGTGTCTGCTCATAATATGTGTCATGCTTTATTGTCTGCCTTCCTATAATTGGGAACTTCATTTTCCAAAAACGGCATCGCGTTCTGTTGCACAAGATCTGCAACTAGAGATCGAGACCATGAGCTGCTCGGAACAATGTAGAAATAGGCATGTTTTCCCACAGACCTGGATTCAAATGAAGTTCTATTTGGAAACCGCAGAGTTGCTCCCCAATGGATAATTAACGCATTCTTATTTCCTGGTTCCCTGTAGGAGGAAACCGTAACATGTACAGTACGGTCAATGAGCACAGCACTAAATATTATTTTGTGTATGTGAATGACTTTCAGTCAGTTGGAATGGGCTGCACAGCTGTTTGGGACGTCCATTTCTGCTATGTCCTCAGTACAACTGTGCAGTCCTAGAGTCGCACATCCTTTTGTCGTCCTTAACAGTAAATATAGACATATAAGGCATCAACAAAGTGGGCAGAATATGCAACTGTGAGGGCTTAGCCCCCCTTACCCTAACCCTAACCTAACCACAGTTCACATCTTAACTAGAGCCTTAGAATTGAGGTCTGCCTCGTCAGGACCAGGCTTTGGACCCCATGATGCTTACTGGTCCTGACACGTTCAGTGTTTATAGCAGAAAAGGTCACCAAGAGGTAACAGAAAACACACACACAGGCACACACACCGTTTTAACTATTGACTTGTAAACCCTCACTGAGCTGTTTCCTCTTTGCACGCTTGTAAACCACACTCGCTACATGCAGATCAACCACTGCGCTGTACTTTTCAGAAACGTGTCAACAGGATGAACTGATAACATCTGGACTGTTAAAGTGTGCTGTCACGACCCTGGATATAATTGATGCCTTTGTGGGGGTTCTACAGTGAGAATTTGAATTTTCCGAAGTTTAGCCTGCAGACATGTCAGAGACTATGACATTATTTAAGTTTCTTGGAGCAGATACAGCTGTTACAGCGGTACTGGCAGATATGGTACCATTAGTGGAGTAAACTGGAGAGGACAGGGAAATTTACTACTAATAAAAAAAAAAAGAAAAGACAAAAGAATAGACATGTGGTTTTGTTGTCTGGCTTGTTTGTGCAGAAAGACTTGTGTGACACAGTTATGAATTAATCAAGTGATGAGGTCATCTTTCTTTCTCCTACGAGCTGTCTGTCAGAAAGATTGTGTGCTGCCTTCAGGTGCCTCCGGGGAAAATTAGAATTAGGATATCAAGAAGCAAAGGGTAAATGAAATAAGTAAAACTGATTTCTTTCTTTCTTTCTTTTGTGGTTCCATAGTGTTTATCATTTTAGTTCTCTAATTTCTTGAAACAATAACCCATGAGTCATCTTTACAAAATCAGTGAACATCCCCTGTCACTGTGGCACATAACATGCACATTTTAAATGAGCTTATTCAGCCTCCAGTGCTTCCATTATCACTGGCACCACTGCTGCTGAATCTTATAATAAACTCTGCGCTATATGTGTGCTAGTGTACCGGGCGAATATGAAGAAATCACCTGAAGTTATTGCGGTATTAAAATGAAGAAACGACTTGCATTACTGCACTATTAATTATGGAATAAGATGGAAAGTACCCAAAAATGTCTTAACAGGAAGAGGGGCAGATGACACCTCCTCAGGGGAGATTATACAACATCATGCAACCAATCAGAGAAGGGTGTAAACACTCTCCTTAGAGTTTTGTAAAATGTTTAAAAAAAGGAAAAACAAGATGGCTAGACACGATTAAAACTATTAAACGCGAATGGTGGAAAAACAACTATATTGTGATGGTAGGAACAGGGGCCAGGGGAGGAGCTGGCCCCAAAGTGTTTGGCCCACAATGTTTATGTTTCAGTGTACTTCTGTACTCTCACCCTGATGTTTGATTTTTGGATCCAGAAATAAATGCCTTTTTGATCTGAAGACAACGGCCTCAACTCCAGCTGATGTATCAAGATAGAAAACTTAGTTGATTCTCCACCACGACACTCCTCTGTCTGCCCTTTTAGTAAATCTTGATGTTGATGTTGCTACATCTGCATTCTTCTGTTATTTGTCAACCATCGTGACGTCAACTTAGTCAGCACTCAGTTTTGTCAGTCCAGATCTGCAAGTCCCGCGGGACCTTGCAGATCTATTATTCTGGATCACTTTAGGATGTGACATGTTTCAGTATGAAAGGTACGCTTGATTCTCCATATTAACAATGGTTCACTTCAACAAAGTCAGGACAGCGTGACGGTGAATGAGGAAACTAAATGGAAAACAGCCACCATTAATTTGATTATGTATTTCTGTGCTTGTCTGCCACGATCAAGGCCCATTGTGTAATTGAAGTGACGCAGACATTTTTAGTCTACAGATCAAACATGAATCTGCAGATATTTTGATCATTTACATAAACAATAAACCAAATAATTCTGCTATAAACTCAACATAAAGTAAGTGAGAATCATCGTTTTATTGCAGAATGGAGGGTATTAAAAAGGAGCTATGTTTGAGTGGTGATAAAATGCAATAGAAAAGGTCTATGTGCTGACCAGATGAGTTCTGCTTTGGTAAAAGTGTGATGGTGATGGGGGAAAAAATCCATGAAATATGACTTTAGTTATATCACAGTAAGTCTGATTTCACACTGTAAAAGGCTGTTTCAGCACTGTGTCACATTTTTATTCCAACATTTTTTAGAGGCTCACCAAAGAAGCAATGTATTGTTTCTAGGTTTAACCTGTGATGTAGAGGGAAAATCTGATTTCACTTTATATCTTCTATAACCTCTGCCCTGTGTTGCATCCCATATGACATGGGTTGTGAGTACGGAGAACAGACCTGCCATTATCTCATATTTCATGTGTTCCTTATGACTTCATATCCTCTGCATGTGCATGAACAATACTCTTTCTGAACTTGTCTGACTGTTTTAAGAAAACTGTTCTCGTCGCACGGAGACAGTGGAACCATTATCAATCCACTCCCGTTTACTACATATATATGTATATATATGTATGTATATATGTATATATATATATATATATATATATAAGACACTGATGTTAATCCTTTCTTTGTTCATTTCCTGTACAAACTCTGTGTGACTCTGTTTTGGTCTTGCATTCATCAACAAACCAGAGTAAAAGTTCAGATTTCAACCACAGTGGGTTGGAAAACATATTTGTACAATTTCTTTAATATACATTCCCCTCAGGGTAATTCTTTCTCATTTAACCCATACTATTCTTGGCTTGCACTGCATGCCTACATTGAGAAGATAAAAAAACCCTAAACTAATTAAAGCTGTAGTGTGTAACTTGTGTAACAATGTGCACACACTGTGTCTCAGTATTGTAGTTTTTCGATGTCTTAATTACTAAATTAAGTGTGTTAAGAGTGTTTTTCTAATAATTAAAACAAGCATTTCAGCTTCTTAAATGTGAATATTTTCTGGTTTATTTGCTCAATATAAACAAAGAAATCATTAAAACTGAACGCCTTTTCAACATTAAAACATTAACATTAAAACAGATGAATCCCTGTTGCCATTACCACGCTGCACACAGTGCAATGAGTTTTATGTCACGACTGACAGGAGGCAGATGCTGATAGGATGTGACAGTGACACAGCAGACAATGTTGGAATATGGACCTTGTGTCCTTTCAGAAAGCCTCACGTGAGGAGCCTGACGTTGGCTGAGAATGTCATGAGGCGTGCACGAGAAATGTCCTCATAGTCCTGACTCACGCAGATAGCCTCTCAGCTCCTGTCATGTTTTTACTTCCAGAGCTTTCGATCGTAACCGCTTGAGAAACTAACCTGATTCAGGAATTGTGAAACAAGTCATGGTCGCATAGTTTTGGTCAGTTTAATAGGGTTGAACTGGAATGTGAGTTAGCTTGAGACAACCTAAAACGGTGCAGTAGAATTGTTTGATTTGCGATTATCAAGGGTACACATTACCAACGCTCGTTAGTCATTCTAAGACAAACACGGGCTTGAGAGAGATGTTAATGATAATATTACATGAAGATACTGTAGCGCTTAGCTGTTACTCAGCATGGAAACATCTGGATTTCACCTAATTAGAGAAGAATTAGCAAGCACATAATTTAGTCCTGGTGATAAAATTATAAATGTAAATGTTCTCATTACATAATTTGGTCTGGAGGACAGGATCCAAGGTATTATTTAGGTTCTTTATTGTCATTTTATATTAAGATACAACACAATGTGGTTGAGCAGCAAGTCTCACTCAGAAGCTTTGAGGATGGAATAAATGATAATTACAAGACAAAGTAAATCTTACTTACAACAATAATATAACCCATAAGAAAACTTTTATTTCTTTATTCTTGAATATTTCACAGGCTTGGACATGTCGAGATAATAAAAGGGAAGAAGAAGACTCTTCATCATAGATGTTTTCTCTCCTAGGAGTAAAATAATGCTTAAACTCGTCACTGTCATGTCTCTGTCAAGGCTGATTGACTACCTTAAGCTTGTTGTTTCTCATGTTGATGCATTTTTCTGTAATGTATTCAGTGCTGATGTCTTAGGGATGGACCTCTTCCACTAATGTGACATAAACATGACATATCTATTAATTCCAGTGTGTAATTGTTATTTTTTTGTATTCCTAGATCTGGGCCTGTGTCAGCGTGCCACCATATTGAAAGTTCGTACATGAAGAACAGCCACTCCATGCAGACTCTCGTTGACCCAGTGTTTTAAAGCAAGATGCCATTATTCGATGGAACGATAACACCTACAGTTCTGCCAAAACCACAAAATATGCAAGATTTCTTGCATAAGCAGGCACTGCAGTACAGCGGGGTATATTTTGCTTATGACCCTAGAAGAAGGGAAGAAGCAGGTTTCCCTGTGCTGGATGGCCGGAATCCTGTGAGTCACCTATCTGGTATGGAGGGACACAACCACATATTTTACAGGCAAGAAAAGAATTCTCCAGAAGAAGAACATTCTCATTCTTCCGTCTGTCACGCTCCAGTAAAACAGGGGTTTGCCTTGTACACTAAAAGTCCTGGGAGCAGTAGCGCCACAGCTTCCGCATCAGTGACTGTTGGAGAACCAAAAACTGGAGGTGAGAATTTACCTCCTCCGTCTGAAAACTCCATCTACCTTGCTGTTCCTAAGCCAGTTTATGGACATAAACCTTGCTGTAATGAAGTGGGCTGTGTGATGGGACGATACAGTGTGGAGCATGGCTCGCTGAGGATACCCAAAAATGTCTATCAGCACGACTGGATGCTGCAAAGTGATGGTCATTACACTGAAAGGCAACCCATTGAGAGAAAGACACAGGACACGCTGCTGCAGCAGAGAGGTTTACAGTATGAGCACAGCGCCGAACCACTCAAGAGGATCAGCGTGGACACATACAGTCCGAGTCCGACTAGGACTTTGCCTGCTATGATTGACCCAAACTACAACAGTTACCCTTGCACCCCAACTCGCACACTGTTAAATTCTTTGAGTGAGCGCAGCCACCGGTTACAGGCCTCCCCCAGAAGCTACCCCAGTTTATACCCCTCCCATCCTACATATGAGCATATGACCTCAGAGGTTTATCAGGAACGCTCTCCCATGTCCAAATATGGCCAGCTAACACAGTACCCAGTGTTTTACTATCCCCAGGCAAACGAGGAGCCACATAACAGCACACAGTGTAAAAACATTGGCAGTAAGCAGAGAGAAGATGTCCCTGTTATACTTAAACACACAATCTCAAATCCCCGGGAACATTACATAGTGCCTCAGTCACTTCATGGAGAAATTCCTTTGCCTCGATCTGAAACCTTGCCAAATCATTCCTTCATGCAAGGCTTCGACTATCCATGCTACGCGGTCCCTAGAATTAATTTAAATGCAAGCCAAATCAGAGTGCCCCTTACTAAGCAACATCCATTCCCCAGTTTTCACAGTAATGTTTCCCCATCCAGTCAACATCGGGACCATCCCTTGACGTCTGCTGTCAATCTACATAAGGACAAGCCCAACACCAGCCTGCATGTTGAGCAGCCCAATCCCTCCTCACCATTCCTCTGCAGGAATCTGTCCAGTTCAACCAGATGTACAAACCACCCCGGCGTCTCACCACCAAACATAAAAACAAGTCGATTTTTTCCTTCAATCTCCAGTCTGCTCGTAGACCAGCACGTCCGTCCACCAGGTGGTTTGAACATGAACAGACTGATGGACTATCCCCCCTGTGAATCCCACGTGCCATGGCCAGAACAGCCAAAATATCTTCCCGTTTCCCCGGGAGCATGGCTGCCCCGACCTCCCAGTCAGAGTTCAGATCGCATCCACACAGCTGTAAGTAACGGTGCAAATGTCAGAAAAATAATTTATTCCCCTGCTGTCCCACAAGGAAATAACAACAATAGTCCTATATCCACTTCAGGCACCACTGTTATTAAAGGGTGTTTGAAGAGAAGTGTTTCTCATCCATCACCACCTATCCAAATTAAAGAAGAGAGCAGGGAGTTTTGTGAAGTGGACTCAAAGAAACGACAAAAGTTGGAAGTGATGGAGAATGTCAAAGAAGAAAATAACACTGCTAAACATCCTATGCCAGTTATTGACAGTGTCTTTAGTTTGGCACAGTACCAAACATACCTGCAAGGCACCAGAACGATATCTGCAGGCCAAGTCCCTCAGATTACTGGTCAGTCTTCTGAGGATGGTGAAGTCAAAATCAAACCAGAAGCCAAACTGAAAATGCCAGATCGAGATGAAGAGCAGCCTGTTGTCTCTGTAGATCCCCACGAAACGTGCCCAGATACTCCAATAGAGCAGCCTGGTGGAGAAATCCCTAAACACAAGAATATCAAACTGGAAAAGGTAGATTCGACAGACGCAGATGACGCTGCAGACTCTCTTGTGAGTCAGGAGTACAGTAAAGTCATCATCAAACAAGAGCCCGAAGAGGCTGATTTATATGATGGTGAACACATGCTGGTGATAGAAAAATGTGAAGCAGATGAGCCTGAATGTAAAGCCTCTTATACAGATGAAAAAAAGACTTCAGATGAGGCTAAACCTGTTGAGTTGACAACACCGATGCACTCGTCTTCTGACACATACACACCGATGCACTTGCAGGCGGCCACCCTTCAATCCACACCCAGTACTCCAATGCAAGTATCTGAGAACAACGTAGATTTCAAGAACGTTCCTCCCCAGTACTTAAAAATGGCCGCGGTCAGAATCCTTCTCCCTGACATTAAATATTCCAGTCCAGCTCCTCCACCAGAGAAGTCACCGGTGCAGCCAACAGCCGATGGCGCACCAAAACTAGAGCTCCAAATGCCAGTCCGCAAGCACTTCCTCGAGTTGCACAATTCCCTGTGCAAGCTAGTGTCTAAATCTGTGTCGGCCTCTTCAGAGCATGAGCTGAAGGCCTGGGTGTCTCAGTTGCAACTGACTGATCCTACATCTCCGTCAACCAAAGTCCAGAAGGTGTCATGTTTGCTGGGGGTAAAAGCCAGAGAAAAGTGGCTCAATGAGGAGATGACGACGGCCCTTCATAAGGTCCTCGAGAGGCTGCGAGAGTACACCAGCCAGAAGCGCTGTCCTTTTCCACACGTCATGAGAGCGGGAGCCGTGTTTCTCCCCATGCTGGTGATGAAGGAGCTGCTGTTTCCGGTGGTCCAGGGCAGTTTCATCGACCAGGTCTTGCACAAGCACAAAGTGGAGCTGCGTCCCACGACACTGTCCGAAGAGAAGATCCTCATCCAGCTTCACAAGCGGGCCTGTTCCTCCCGGCTCAGGAGACTGATGTCCCTCAAACACTTGCCTGATATCTACGCTGACGTGGTCAACCTTTTGTATCACGCCTGCGTTTGCAAACATCTCGGTGAGTGCACGTTCATTTCGGAGTGACGGAGGTGATGCGATGACTTGTGCGTTGAATGTTGTCCTTGCAAAAGAAGGAAGAAACTGTCACGTTGCAACGATCGAACATTTACTTCTGATTTTATTTCTTTTGAATATTGATGACAGTTTTCTGAAATGACGTTGCCGTGTGACAGTGCCATGGCATTGTGTCTCTCTAGGTACTGTCACCACACAAATTAGATGTGTTACCAGCAATGGTTGTGCTAATTACCACTCGTGGGACATAGAGGACACAGTGAAGCAAACAAATGTTCTTCAAGAGACAGGAAATGGATGGATAATTTAGAGTCACTCTGAACCTCCCTGCTGTTTCTAGTGCAAAATAAGCAGTTTAATTGGTAAATATCAATGTAAGTCAGTGAGAAGTGTTATTTATGATGGATACCAAGACACAATGAATGAATGTTGTCGCTATTGCATATATGCATATCCTTATGTTAAAAGATATGATGTAAACATCATGACTGTTTTCCTTGTAGATTTCTGGAAATCCCCTTTTGGTTGATGATGTGGTTCTTTTGGGTTTCATTATTAAAATAATTCAGTATTATTAGTCACATTTTGTGCATTTTGACACCTACCCTTTTTTGAAACTTTACTTCTTCAATATAAAATCCATTTATTTTTTACAGAATCAACTTCACCTGATGTCCAAAAGAGAGTCCAGGTATATTTGTTTTTTATGTTGTCCCTCAGTCTCACTATTCTTTGCTTTTTTTTCCCCCTCTGATTAGAAAGCAGAAGAGTCTCTTCGTGCTAATTTTCAGTTTTGAATCACAAAAAAGTTGCATGATTACATTTATGCTTCATGGGTGTTGGGCTGTAGAAAAATCGAAAAGGCTGGCTGTTGGATCACAGTGCTAGAGGAAGGAAGTGACAGCTGGCAGCACACAGGAATTAGACTGTTAAAACAGTTAAATATCCGTGTTTGTTTAAAGGACAATGATGGTGATGTTCTGTTTTGTTGCAGTAAAATCTAAATGAAAATTAGATGCACTTGATTATGTTCAAGTGCATATTTGTGGCACAAATCATGCGTTTCCTATTTCTACTTTTACTTTTGTTAGTTTCATCGAATTTGCCGACAATGAGATGTATTTGAAATATCACCAGACTTGTCCTTGAAATTCTCGGCTGGTGTCCTCCCACAGCTCTTATTTTATTTGGCACATGCGTGCGCTTGCTGGGTTGAGTTTAAAAGCGTTCCTGGTCATTGGTGACTCACTTAACAGTTCAGATGGTTTGGGAGAAGCTGCTGCTCTGGCTTGAGTGCTGTTGTGTCCTTGACTGATAGTACTCTCTGTAGAAGCTGAACTTTTCCCACAGCCTTCCTGTGTTACTCCCACTGCTTCTTATCCTGTCTCTTCTGAAAGGGAGTTTCATGGTGGAGGATCCTGCTGTCCAATCGCCACATTTGTTGATACTAATAGAACAGGTTCCCACTGTTTAAATCTGCAGAGTAAACTAATAATAAACAATGGGATGCTTGATTTATCAACCTGTGAGGTGTTTGATTTTTTTTTTATTTTTTTTTCACTATCCTCGTCCATCCTTCTTCCTCTTTCGGCTTCTCCATTTAGGTTACGCCACATTTGATCATCTACCCCCATCTTACCCTAACCGTTGTGTGCCTCATTTACAGTAATCCACATATTTGATTTAGCAAAAGTTTTACGCCGGATGCTCTTCCTGACCTGTTTTTGTTGTCCACATATTAATAACCAACTTTTTAAAAACTTACCCTCCCATTATGTCGCCTGTATTTGTATGTATGTATGTATGTATGTATGTGTACATATACATATATATATATATGTGTGTATATATATATATATATATACATATACATACATATATACATATATATACATATATATATATATACATGTATATATGTATATGTGTATATATATGTATATATGTATATGTGTATATATATGTATATGTGTATATGTATATACACATATATATATATATATATATATATATATATATATATATATATATATATATGTATATGTGTATATATATATATACACATATATATGTATATATGGCACGTCTTTTGATTCTGGCTTATCCTAATTGCTGCATGTTTCCTGTATTTCAGGATTAGAAGTAGACGATCCCGCCAAAGAAGACAATGTGAGTGAGGAGACTCCTGTATTTTCAAAATGTAGTGCCTCACCGGTCTCACCCCCAGAGTCGCACCCACAGAAACCCCCAAAGGACCAGGAAACAAAATCACATTTGAACAGAAAGAGAACAAAAAGCAGGGTAAAAAGCAGCTCACGGCGCATGTTTCTAGATAGCACTTTGTCAGATGAGGAGGCGGCAGGTGACGTGGAGAAGAACGGAATCGGCGGCGTGTTCAGTGGATTTTGCCGGACAAACTTAAGTGATCAGTCTGCAGATGGTGAGAACAGAGGAAATAACAGTCTGGATTCAGAGCTGGATTCTTCTCTCATTCCACAAAGCCCAACACCTGACAATTCATGGACGTGTCCTCTAACATTGGACCAACTTTCTCCGTCTCCCTCTGACACAGTAATGGAGGACTTGTCCACTCTGCAGCAGCCTGGTATTCGGTCCTCAGGGTCAGCCTCATCTCCTGTTGACTCCAAGAATTGTTCAGGCATGATTCTCAAACTGCGAAAGATGTTTGGCAGCACTCTTCACAAAAGAGCTCACTACCAAGCGGTGTCGTACTCTGGGACCTACGTCGATTCCTCCGTCTCAAAGACTGGGGACGTGGAGGAAGGCGTGAGCAATAAGAGCAACCTTTGCAGGATGCCCAAAGCAAACCACAGGTGGCAGAGGACCGGTAGCATCTCTCACACCTTAAGACCCCTCAAGTGCCCTTCTAAAGGAACATGCAGGTCACACTCAAAGATCAAATACTGTCCCTACTTGTCCGCCTGCCACAGTGCTGAACACAGAAGACGGTGGGTCCTGCGTTCAGCTGTGCAGAGGGCTCGCAAGGCCATAAGGATCCACTACCCAGACCTGGTGGGAAAGAGGATCCGCCATCTGTATGAAGAAGATGACAAATCAGAAGTGTGGTATAGTGGAGAGGTGGTACGTATCCACGAGGCCAACACCAACCCTCTAAAGACTATATTTGAGGTCAGATATGACAGTGAACCGGAATGGAAGTACTATCTTGAGCTGCTAATAGACTTTAAAAAAGGCTGGCTAAAAGTTGAAGATTAGTTCTCACATGGAAATATCACTGTGCCCTCTTTTGTTTTTTACTTGCCAACAAAAGGCTGTTAAGTCATATTTCTGGCCTCCTGAAGAATGAAGTTTGGACTGGATTTTTTTTTTTTTTTTAGGTCAGCCAAATATTATTTGTCACTCGAGAGCCACAGGGCGCATTCTTCTTTGGGGATGGAATGTTTGCAGCATCCTGTAGATGTTTTTGAGTGCTTATCGATGACACATCTAGCTTTTCTGGTTTATTCACTTATTTGTCCCGACGTGAAAGAAAAGCAGCTTATTAAAACAAATCCCTGATTTAAAAAAAATATTTCAATTGTAAGCAACTGTGAAATTGCCTATTTATTTTCCACTTTTCTGTTGTTTTTTTAAACTAAGTTATTGACTGGCAGTTTACTAGTGCCAGTCTTGTCGTCATAGTGATTTCTATCCTGATGATGGTTTGGTTAACGTACTGTGTGTAATTGTGTGACTGGACATAAGCTGTTTCATGTGTCTTTGGGATGTCCCCCATGCCATGGTGTTTTTAATAAGATTTTTTTACCTCATTTTAAATTTTATATCACTTCTCCAGACTGAATTGGTAAAACATTACCCTTCACTGTTGTAGTGATTCCATGTTTTGTGTCTGTTGAAATGGTTTCTCTCCGAAATAAATTTTTTTAACTTGTCACTGACTTTTATGGCGTATTTAGTTTTTGTTGATATCAACCCACAGAAGTTGTTTGGGGATATTTATGAAATATGTCCTGCTCTAAAACACAAAGGCATTTATGCCAGACGCTAGTTTCTTTTAAAAGGTGTCTGTCTCCTCCATGTGGCAACAATTTTAACTGCACAATACAAGTTACACACCAGGAATGCTGTTATTTGAAACCACACCAAATGGCAAATGACACACATTACACTTAATTTTATTAATTATTTGATTTTTAAAGTTCAAATGGCTGCCGCCACAACAAAAAGCATTGTGTCAATCATCAAACAACCACCCATGGCAGAACAATGTTTGCAACATTTTGCACTTTAATGTTTTCTCCAAAACAAACAACTAAGTTCTTCCACATTTTCACACCAGTAGGAAATTTAACACCTTTGATGGCATAAAGAAAACATTGTAGAAAAGTATTAAAAGTTTTGGGATGTATCAGATGAATGTATGTAGCTGCTTCTATGACTTTTCACACTTCAAAATGTCCATGAATTGCTAGCAGGCAGAGAACAGAGTAAGCACTTTAGAGCACATTAGCCCAGTGATCACAGCAATGGTGTTACCTGCAAGACAGCTGAGTGAAAAGAGCCCATCTTTTGATGTCCCTTTAACTTATGTTGTCATTGGTTCATAACTTGAGTGAAAAAAAAAAAGTATTCATTTGTGGCACACAAACCAATTGATCTTCACTGTTCAAACTGCAAAAAAAAAAAAACAGCGCAAAAGAGCTAACATTTGAGCCTAAAATCTATTTGTTTCATTAAATTACATTATGTTACTCTGGAAGACACAGCTCTGCCAAGTTCTGTAGAACACTAACACTGCAAAATAAACAGTGCAGAAATGCATCATGGATGTTTTGAGTAATTAAGATGACTGAGACCAAACCTACTCTAATGACTCACACAGTACTCCCAAAAGTGAGATTTCTCATGACATTTATTCAAATAAACAATACAGTTTATAATTTGCTAGGATAAAATAATAAGTTTTAACACATAAGAAGCATTTGGGATAGAATTCCCCAAAAATCTCAACCTGGGGCAAAGGATGTGTTTTAACTGACTTGCATCAGTGCCTGTATATTCATGTCCCCTCCAGTCAATCTTGTGAAGACTGCCATATTCCAGAGACATGAACGAGCATTAACAAGCAGAGAGCTTGACAACCAGAGCAACCATCATACTGAACAATGCAAAACCTGGAGGGGCACTGACATTTCGAATCCTTAACCCATGTGCGAAAATACAGTCTTTAATGCAGAAGCATAACAGCGTAATAAAAAAGTCCTACAACCTTTATAAGTTTGCCCTCTATTCCTCATCCGCCTATGGTTCACCCAAGTCCATCTGAGTAGCTCTGTTTAAAGCAATCTTCAAAGAGACATGGCCACCATCATCAGCCCCATACCATCCATCCAAGTATTTCCTGCAAGAGTAATGCAAATGTCTGACCCTGTTCTGACAGTGATCCAGCCCAATTAGCAGCACTACAAAGCTCTGCCGTCAGTACATTCTATTACCCTCATTCAATCCCCAAGGTGCAAGCTCAGCTTTGAGGGCTACTCCAAGCCGTATTGGGAAAGAAAGAAAAAAGAAAAGAAAAGAGAGAGAGTGAATGTCACTCAGTTTGGCTCTTGCAATTAATTAGTAAAGTTCTTAAATGTTAAACACCTCTAAAACAACTAAGAGGGTGCAGCAAATGGTTAGAATAGAGGAGCACGGGGCCAGTGCATTTAACCTTTCCCTTGAAGTGTAAAACTGATCACTCATCAACTAAGAGAAACCCTATTTTACCAGTCTCCATTTAGATTTACTGATAAGGTGTAATTGTGCACTGCTATAAAGAGACTGAGAATGACAGGGCGAATGCGTTATTGCCAAAGACCAAACCCCCAAATATTATGAGGGAGGAAACAGACTCAACCTACATGGCAAGTACACCTTTTCAATATTGGTAAATAATAAATATTTCAAAATTATGCGAACACGTGCCACTCTTGCTCTTTAACTTCCATGCATATGGACTATTTACAAATTGAAAAATACAGACTTGCTATTTTGTTCTTTTGATGTTTTTTTTTCCTCCCACCTCCCTGAAATGTCTTTGCCCCTTGCAATCAGCCTATCAACATTCAGCCACCCAGACAAGGATCTCACCACACATAGCAGACATGGCCAGGACAATTAAAGCTGTTGAAAACATTTTCACACTAATGGGAAAACAAAAAATCAAAATCAAAACAGAAAAGATTCACAAGCAAAAAAAAAACAACTGAAAAATAAAATTGTTCAGGGAAGGTGTTACAATACAAGCCAAAAAGGATGTATTTAAGATGATGGATTTTCTGCTTTCTCAAGACTCCACTCTGTTGCTAACAATACTGTAGTACACTTTCTTTTTATTACTCTACCTTTTATTTAAATATAATTTATTTTTAAGATTTTGTTAAACAAATCCAGGAAAAATGATGCAAAAAATTGTTGTTTTGCCAGAGAAGAGGCGGCAGAAGGCCCGTGCTGCCCTGTTAAATTGCATCAGCGCTCTAGTTTGTCAAGATACTCAAGAGTCCGTTGCACTGGGACGTGTCCTCAATCCTCAATGTACTCCCACAGGTCCTTCTCATAGCCTTCATGCACGTGCTGTAGCAGCACTCTTCGCCTGCTCTCGCAGTATCTGCAGAAACAAGAGAATTTACTGAAGTCTGAGAAAACACAAACAGTGGCAGGTGTGGATTATAATTCATCCATCACTGACCTGTACTTATCTTGAACTTTCTGCTTGATATCCTGCAAGGAATCCTGGGATATGTCCCGCTCTAGGTAGCCAGACAGCACCTCTGTGGCATTTTCCAGGTCTGCCTGGTTGTTCTGAACAACCAAAAAGTGACAAAACATATTAGTTCACAGCATGAAAAAACAAAAACAACTTTAAGGTCAGTGATAATAATACGAATAATGAAAAAAATAACTAAAAACTAAAACCGCTTCTAATCAAAATTGATTTGATTCCCTTTAACCATACCTCAAAAATAATGGACTGGTTGTTCTTCTTGAGGTAGAAGGCAAAGACATAAGTGAACATGAGCGTGGAGCGGCACTGGCACAGCACATCCACAGCCTTCTTCAGAAACTGCACCTCAATCCAGGACATGTTGTGCTGCTGCATCTCCTCCATCTTCTGCTTGACCTGAGCGTAGAGCTTGTGCTCAAAGCGCAGGCTCTGCATGTGGTTCATGTAGCGGTTGCAGTAGAACAGGTACCTCTGCAAGGCGGCCCTGGAGCGCTGCACACAGCATAAAACTAGCTTTAATTCCAGCTCTTCGTAATGTTAAATCATATGCATTTCTGACTATATGCTATTCTTCAATGAGTAACAGTTAGCCATGTTAAATATGAAGTATGTCATAACCATTCATAATATTTCACAACATTACATTTACTGACAACAAGGGCCTTTCTGCGTGGAATTTGCCTGTTCTCCTCGTGAGCGTGGGTTTTCTCCGGGTTCTCCAGTTTCCTCCCAGTCCAGGATGCAATATGGAGATTTGGTAAATTGGACACTCTAAATTGACCATAGGTGTGTGAGTGGATGGTTGTTTGTCTCTGTGTGAACCCTGTGATAGACTGGTGATCTGTCCAGGGTGTATCCCGTCTCTAGGTCACCTGAGATTGGCACAGCACCCCTCACAACCCTCATGTGGAGGATAGATTGGTAGAAAATGGATGGATGGACATTTAATGACGCAATAAATATTAAGCAGGTGCTCGTACCATTTTGGCAAATGGATGGTGTGTCTTAAGCATGTTTGACACAATCTGGGTCCACACTAATAATACACCGATGCATTGTGAATGTTCATTTATTTTGTTGGCTGCTTGGTTATTTTGAGGCTAGGCCAGTTTATGCTAAGATTTAATTGCAGTGCTGACTTGATTTTTTTTTCTTTTTTGGAGAAAGCAGTGAGCTGGATGAAAATTGACCAGAACAGGAAGCGAGAATCAGCGGAGCAGTAGGGGACGTCGAGATACCGCCAATCCAAGTGCCTTGATACTGTCGTGGACCTGTGACGTTATCACGCAATGAGTCTTTCATTCTCTTTGTTCTGCTGCAGTGGAGTAGGGTCAAAGATAAACAGTAAGCAATGGCTTTGATATATATGTTTGGGCTCAATATAATTTTACTACTACCTCTTGGGCATCTCTGGCTGCCTTGGCATCATCTTCATTGTAGCGATTGCAGTTGTACCTGAAACAGTGACAATATTTTAAAGAATGCCAGAACACACATTTTACTGCTCAGAGCGAGACATTTCACATTTACCAAGTCAGGATATTCAAAGTAATCATTACAGATAAAACAACATCTTAATGAACGACATTTACCTCATATGAACTTTACTTGAGCATTTGGATTTTATGCAACTTTCTTCTTCTGCCCACAACACCTCAGTGGCAAATAGAATAACTTTTTAGAAATTATAATCAAAGCCCGTGGTAAAATGTATTAAGTCCCTTTGAGAACAGAGACAGGACAACATACAATGGTATTGCGCATCCAGATATAAAGCTTGGACATTAAGTTGATAAATTGTGGTTAATTTCTATTATGAGGAGTTTCATCATTAGGGAAAACTGATCATGTAGGTCACTTGAAAATTCAGTATAGCTCACCAACATTCAACCCAAGTAAATATTTTGAAGAGCCAAACTGGAATCTGCATCTTTCTTCTCAATTCAAGACCTCATAACTGATAATGTTCATATTTAAAATTCTTGCTTTTCATTACAGTAAGTAGTGTGTTGTAGTGTAAATTAGTTCACGTTTCCTTTGCATCTGTAAACTTTCAGAAATGAAGTACGGCCGAAAAGCACTGCCTGTTTGTGTCAGAATGAAAAAAACTCTCAAATGATTTTGGTCAGGATGCTTGTGACAGGAAATGTAATTTGCTGTACATTAGTGACTCTACAGTGAATCTGAGGATCACTTCTTTCTCCGCTGCTTCCTCCTATCTCCATTTGCTACTCTAACTTCATCCTGCACAGTCCTCTCCCTGTCTATCATCCTCTCTCCCTCTTTGCAGGTATGCAAACAGACCGACATTTGCCTATAATATCCAAAGAACGACCTCATCTTGACACAACGGGAAAATATAATGAGACACTTCATGATTATTAGTTATAATAACCAATGTTGAACTCTGTTAGAACCCCTAACAAGGGCTTAACCTCTCCACTGCATTTACTGTGTGTGCATTATTTCTCACCAGGCTGAGCCGTGGGGCTCCCATGGACCAAGACAGACCCAGCAGAACTCTGCTTTGCAGTTCTGGTTTCGACAGACCATATGATTGCAGCCACCATCTTTCTCAATGGTCACATGGCATTTTGGACACTCCTGTCAGGAGAGGGTATAAATGATAAATGATTTAGTCCCTACCCAAAGCCAAGTGTTTTACAAAAAAGAAATTAGAGGAAAAAAAACTAAATACTAAAACTGCTTGATTTCTTTTGGCTAGCTTTCTTATGTTGTATAATAATAATAATATATACGTTGTTGTTTGTATCCAAAACACTACCAACTTATTAAGTAAACAAACAGACCCTGCTCATTCCTTACCTTCGTATTTGCTGCAATCCAGTTTGAAGTTTCACTGTCATCGTCACATTTCTTTATCCATTTTCTCAGCCACTACAAAATCATTAAGATGACAATCAGAAATGATTACACTGAGAGTAAAAGCCAACTTTAAAAGGAAGGAAAAGTAAATTACTTTATATTTCTGGTAATAGTGAAACATTCAAGCACTCCAGATAGGCTTACCTTACACTTAACAGGATCATGCCAATTCTCTCCACAGTTGAAACTGCAACATGAGGGCATATTGCGTCTCAAATAAAGTACTTGTAATGTCAGTCAATAAAAATCAAACTTATAATTTTTTTGAACAAACTCTCTTACCAGAACTGACGGCCACACTTGCACCTCACTGGCTTGGCATCTGGGTATTGGACTTTGACAACATGATGGCAGTCTGGTGCTGGGCACCACTTTAACAGTCGATTGCACTAGAGAGAAAGAATGAGACAATATGTATTTTTCCAAGCAGGCAAGTCTAATGCTTAACATGACAAGCCAAAGTGTTATAGTTAATTTGGATAATACCTATTACAGAGAAAAAATTGCTTACCTCTACAAAACTATTTGTAATTAAATGCTGGTACTTCAACTTCACTTTTGAATCTGTTATGAGGCGCCTACAGGAAAGGACACACAATTCACCATTAGTTTTGCCTACACAAAATGGCTAAAAGCTTCCTTCCAAGCAATATAGTTTTTCTTTTTCCTGAGCCAACATTACAGTCAGAAAACTTGATTTTCTTGTATAAATATGCAACACTTATGATCTTACCACGGTCCATTAACCATGATTTAACATTTAAATGTTGTCTTAAGAACATATGTGTCAGTGCCTGTAGCATCTTAAAGTAATAAATGAAAACACTAATAAATCTCTTGCTGGCTATTGGGATCAGAATGTAGGCTAAGACAATTACTGTTGGCTTAACAGCTGGTGCAAGAGATTAGCGTCCATGCTTCCAATGAGGAGGTTCCTTTTCACTGCAGGTTAAACATAAACACTTTAAAGCAGTAATGTTGGTCTATAGCAGAAATTCCACTAAGAAATTCTTAGGATATGGCCACAAGAGCCATCATTTTGTTTCCCGTTAGAACAGTATAAAAACAAACGGATACTCACATGACTGTGTTGTCGTCAACCAAAATGTCACAACTATGAGCGGGACAAGAAATTGTCTAAAAAGACAACACAGAAAAAATGTCATTAGTCAGACTGAGCAATTAAAAGACTATGGTTGTTTTTGTACTAAGTGTTCAGGAAATCTCAGTTGGTACCTGTCCCATTCCTTCTTCTATGATTTTGGTGGTCAGATAATCTCCCCAGCACTGCATGCAGAACTTGTGTCCACACTCCAGGCCTGTAAAATACTGTAAGAGAAAATCATCAAATGAAACAAACAAGGCATAACATGGGCATATTCACTTTTAGTAACTAGACAAAGCATAGGCTCCGGAGTGAGGCAAAATGCACATTTGCCCAAACAAAACTCTAACAAACTACTTTTGCAATGCTTGGTTTTAAAAATGTTTTTTTATATATATATATATTTTTTCAGTTGTTAAATTTTTAAAATATTGTTTCTGGAAGACCTCTTGCATTCCAAAACATGATGGACATGAAGGGACCAACCTGATTAAGTATGACATTAAACCATACTGCCAAGAACTGTGATTGCCACAGAAACTGTAGACACATTAGAATGTAACCATAGAAAAATTAGCACACTGGTCTTTAGGCCAAATCGAAACAAATCACCCTCTAAATTCCTCTTTTTTTCCCGCCACAATTTCAAACCTAGCAATGCAGGTTTATAACTTAGTGACAATGCCTCAGTTAGGGTCCAGCCTTTTGACAAACAATTTGAAATATGTGTACAACTACATAATGTTAGACCTGAACAAAGTTAACACACTCCAAAAAACAAAATTCTGGTGTCATTATGGGACTTACAGAGTTGGGGAAGTTCAAATAGCAGATCTGACACGGCATGTCCTGTGCCGATGACCTAGTGTTTATTGGAGTACGGATCCTAGACTTCTTACTGGGATTAATGACATGACACTCAGAGAAAAGCTTGTCCAGATTACCGTCAAAATATCTGTATACGTTGAAAAAGAAAAAAGCATTTTGATAAGCATGAAAACAGCCACTTTCTTAGGTGGTAAATGAACGATGTAATTCAGAGACAGTTACCTTTCCATAAGTTTTTCTTTATCCCAGTTGAAGTGACTGAGAAGGATGCGTGTTATTGTTGCAGGATTCTAGGGGAATGAGAAATACGTGGTCAAAAGCAAGCCCTAAATATCACATTACATTACAACAACCTATAATTGAAGATTGGTATGTTAAAATCTCTTTTGTGGAACACATTTCAGGATCAGGATTAACCCTCATATTACATCAGAATGATTATAATTTAATAATCAGTACTTGTAATTAGTTTTCACACACACTGCATAGCTACCACCCATGTATGTTAGTTAGTATTAATAAACACATCTGAAAACTCTTTCATCACAGTATAATCCAATAAAAACTACCACAAACTACAGGCTTAGAAGTTACCACAGACTAAGTTAAATTAGCTTATGTCCTACATTCTCTGAAGGTTTTTCTTAATGATCCAAGTACATCTTTACAATGTGTGGAGTTTGCCAGCTGTTTATGACCCACCAAACTGAACATTGAATACATGATTTACAAAATGTGCACACCATTGGCCATGACTGGACAGATGACGTGTAAGGGGGAAAATTAACAAGGCTGTGGAAAAATGTCAACAAGTGAAATGAACTATCTTCTGCATACGGCAGTAAAACCAAATGTGGTCCTGAACTTTTGTCAGTTCTAAATGGTCATCTTCTTCAGCACTTGTATTCGCAACATGGCCGTCCTGAAGTACCAACAATGACATAGCAAATACCAAAGTGTTATTGAACCTTAATGTATTTTCAGCTAAACGTATGTAAAACATAAATGTTTTACTTGTGTTGTTATTTTAAACCTTGTAGCATTTATTATCATCTTGTCACCTTTGGCTGCAGTCAAAAGCTGATTTCCGACAAGCACTGAAGTTCAGATATTGTTTGGAGATTGTCCAGAGGAGCGCAGCGTGAAAAACAAAATGTCTGCAAAAGAGGGTGTGCAGGCTAGAACTCATGTCATCTATTTATGCGTGTTGTACGAGGGCTCCAAAAGTTAATTTCTCTTTTGTGATTATCTGTGTTTTTCTCTGTGCTTGTCAAGTTTGCAGTGGGCATGTCTGAGAAAAGTTCACCTCACAAATGTGGCCTTTTAATCAGCTATACAATGCCACAGATCCAATCACAAGACGCTGAATTATTGGCGAGGACATTTATGGAATACCGAAGTTGCGTAGGCAAGAAGTCATATGTAAGTATCAAAACACTATCCTCAAATCTATCACAGATCTCCTTTACTATGTTAAAAGAAACTATTAGATGTGTGTGGTGTCTGAAAACAAATCTCAAATGTGGAAACAAAAGGTTACAATTAAGAAAGTTCACTGCAAAAGTGCCTGACGGCATAAATATGGAATATAGGCTTCATGCCTCCTGCATACATGACCCAGGCAGTACCCCTCACCTGGATACACCCAGATTATCCTGCTGTTTTAAACACATCAGACTCAGACAGTTTCTATTGTGTTTTTCACATTTAAACAACAAACTACAGAGAAAGTCCAGATCCAGTTCTCTGAGCATTGTCCTGTCTGAAAGCAGCTTTAAAGCCAGCTCAGGTACAAGTGCAGTACTTTTTCTGTGCTACTATTAAATTAATGATATTATTGCCCTACCTCAGCAATGGAGATTTTCAGCTAGCCAATAGGACATTATTTAATGTACCTTGGCATGAATTCTTTAAGTCCACACTAATGAACAAAAATAAAACAAGCACATGTTGCTCCTAACAACAGTTTTATGCTCAGAAGCCAAATGTAGCATTACAATCTACAGTCTTGACCAGTGTTTGAATATCAGAACTCTGTAGCATTTATACAAGTTGAAAGAGTTTTATCTGGACTTTTTTGCAGATACCCTGAACTGAGAGACACTAGCTGACTGTAATGGGAGGGGAAAAAAGCTAGAGTTTCAGTTCAATAGTAATAATATTAAAATTATATGTTTAACTTATATGTTAACTATATATGTATGTGTGCATGATAGCACAGGCTAAGAACATTATTAAGCCCATTATTTTTCTGTTTGTGTTGTCATACACACTGAGTAGTGTCACAGAAACCATCCATTACTTGTTTATGGCCAAAAGAAGTAATACTGCAGTCGAGCAGTGAGAATTCTTTGAGCGACATAATTGTAAACTTTAAGCATTGACATTGACGAATAACAGGTTTAATCCTACATTATCTGTGTGCTTAAATGTTAATTAAATAGTCTGAATATGACACACTGAAATATGTCATCTGTTTATCCAGATAATTACCACTGGCTGATGCTACAACATCCCAGCCTATGTGTTAGTTTAACTGTGAATTGTGAAATTGGTTCCAATGTACTAATGAATGACATGACAAACTATGACTAAACTTAACCACATGAGTGCCTAGCCCAAAACTACTGTGACCTGATGCACCATTCCTAACATGAATCCTATCTTAATGAAGAGTATACTGTTCAATGTGTGTTGGCAATATGTTAGAGAGACTGTAGATTGTGGTGCTTTACTGGTTCTACTGAGAAATGTTCTTACTTTTTGGATAAAGTGTTAACAATACCTCTAAGGTTATACGTGGCTACAGCCATTTCTGTTCTCTGAATTTTATAGTGGCTACATATGAAAAGACAGAACCAGTCACTCTTCACAGGTATCGTCATTTGAGACATTTACCAGAAAAGTACATTTAAGTGAGGTTAAACATCTTATATTCCACATTAATAACTCGATTTCCACATTTAAAACTAAATTTCATACAACAGATTTTTGATATTTGATTTGAAAATGTTTTTCGTTGGTGTTGTACAAACAAATCGAAAATGTAATCGCTAAACTTAAAATTCTATTTATAGAATAATCACCATGTCATAGTCTCTAATGTAGAAATAACTCCCATGTGCCTGTTCACAGCACTGATAACCTATATATTATAGACCTGCAGTCTTCCTTTCAGTAAATTATTACCCTGATGTATATAGCTGTATATAAATCACAACGCTTTTCTTAAAACGTAATTTGTGGCGGAGGTTTGTCAAGACCAATGTTAATTTTATTCTTTACCCAAGTGGAGCCAAGTGAAAGGAAATGGAGGCCCAAGATAACGAAAGACCGGGGGGCGCCCGTTAGGTTCTCTTAAAATGAAGTTTTTTGACTAGTAACTAGATCATGTCTGGGTGAATCATCCATCCAATTTTTTTAAAAGTCGTGATAAGGACGCGTTGAAACGTTAGGTGAAGTAGCCTAGCATAAATCTGGCTAACAAACTCGATGACCAAGCCTTTCGTCTAACAGTAAAATAAACATTATTTGACTGTTATTTTATCCCACCTAGTCACGTGAAATTTGAAATTGCTAGTGAATGGACTTCAACTGTCGTCTAGTATGACTAATTAGTTGTCTGATTTCAGACGTCAAGTGTTACAAGTAAGGAGCTTGTTTAACGGTGCATTGGCTAGTTAGCACGCTGGCTAACTTACGAGCCAATGTTAGCATAGCAAACGTTACTGTCAACTTCTCAATCGGGACTGGACTACTTCCTGGAACATTATGGTCTACTTTAAAGTGGCCCCGGTTTGTGTAATGGACTATGCACTATTTAAATGGTAAGAAAATGTAAAAATACATGTGTGTTTTGTGTTAATCGTACCAGTGTTTCCAATGTGCCAACTTCCAGCTAAGTGAACTACTCCTACCAGGCTAACAGCTAAGCTAACGTCCATGGCCTGTTAATGCTTCACCCAACGTCTGGACCCCGGTCTTTCCTAACACTGACATACCAAACTACCTACCTGGATGACCTCGTTGACCTCCCTGATACACTCCACCATATGCTGGAGGATTTGCTCGGCAGTTAAAACCTCAAATCGGTAGTCCTCTTCCTCCTCCTCCCCGGGACCGTGGCTACCCCCGCCAGTGTCGGCGCACTCGTCTCGCTCTCCAACGGCCACCACGGGATCGACCAACTCCACCTCACCGAGCTCCAGGGTGTCGTCGTCGGGCTCCTCTTCGGCGCTATCCTCGCTACATTCCTCCTCTTCGTCGTCATATTCATAGTTATATCCTTCGTCTGAGTCCATTCCTAGGGTGGTTATCAACTTGTGACAAGCGCACCTGAAAGTCTACAGTGTGGGAAAACGTTGCTTGTGGAACAAAAATTACCCGAATCTGTTTTCAGCTGCAGCGAAAATAACAACAAACCGTCGCCGCTGCTAAGCCAACAAAGAGACACAGCGTCACCAACTGACGACGGCCTTACGTCAGATGGACTGTACAAGAAAATGTCAGAAACATTCTTCTTCGTTTTCGTTTAACGGTAGTTGGCGTCTGTAATGATCATTTACTGCCTCTCTTAACCTTATTTTTTGTTACAGATGACTACTACTGCAACAACAACGGCAGCTGGCATCCGTATGCCTTATTCCGGATTGATAAATCAGTCCAACCTGCAATGTTATATTGCCGCCTGCCTCTTATTCCTTTTATTCCTAGGATAGGCTGTCTTGTCATAATATATGTGGGACAGCAAAACAACGACATTTCTTTTGCACTCCCTGATGTGTAAAACGCAATTATAGTACACATGTATTCCTTATCTCGTATTCATTGTCTGTTTGCTCCAATTGATCAACTGATTAATAACTAATTTTACATCTGGAGTTGTAAGTCCAGATGTAAAATTAGTTTTTAACGAATGTCACTGAAAATATGAAGTATATTGTTTATTGTTGAGCTCGGAGGCCTAAAATGCACAGTGTAAAATAAACCACCACACACAGTGTTAATGAGCTGAAAATTAACTTACTTACACAAGTTAATTTGTGACATATATTACAATTAAATAGAACTGCAATCACAAACAGTAATTCATTGACTCAGAGTTCCCTGCGAACAACTAATCGCAGTGGGTTGGGGTCCCAGTATGTCAAAGCAACAGGTGGGTTTTTTTATTTTATTTTTATTAGCAGTAACCATTTCAGACTTCTACAACCTTTCACCTCAACCTCTGGAAGAAATCATCCATCATCCCTGCCCCATCCCTAATACAGGTAAGACAAGTCAATATTCAAAGTATTCTTGTATACTTGTTGATATCTTAAAATGTAACTCTGAAATATTTTGGCCACATCATAATTTTTGACACCAATAAAGTGTCAGTTAGTGTGATTAAAATAAGAATCTTTTATACTCATCATATTTCTCACCTTGCTGACAGTAGAACAAGTCAACTACTCACAGAAATTAAAAGGTAGTTTTGTGTGTGACACAATTTATTGAATTATGAATGTACAATGAATGTCAAATATCCTATTTAAAAAAAATCTGTTAAGTTTATTTTGGGGAAATATAATTAAATGTTTATTGGTTAGATCTAACTGTGTGTAGATTATTGTTTTTGTATGTATATGTGTATGTACAGTATGTGTACGTGTGTGTGCGTGTATATCTTACTTTTCTATGAATGAAATAAGCTAAACGAAAGAATAATGTAGAGCAAAATGTCCACTGCATTTTGTTTTGTGTTCTGTTTTTCATGTTGACAACAATAATAATAATAATAATAATAATAATAAATGTAACCATTTTGCCTTCATAACAAATGGAAATGCAAGTATCGACACAGTCACTGAACCAGAGCACCACGAGTAAAGGTCTCAACTATTGTCCAAAGTGCCTCATTTAATGTGCTCCTACCGTGGGGTATCGTGAGAGGTGATTAAAGCATTGAATGTTGACGAACACAAAAAATTTGTGTGCACAGACATGTTAACATGCTACTATTAGCAAATGAGAGACATATATCATGTCTATTAAAGCTCATTGAGCAAGTTGCCCTGGATGTCTTAGTTTATTGGGGAAGGTTCTATAGTGTTACATATACAGACAGAATTGGTTACTTGTTTTATTCTCTGATTAAGCAAGGTGAGCCCGGATAAATAGGGAGGGTTGCATCAGGAAGGGCATCCGGTGTAAAACCTTTGCCAAATGAAATACCAGATCGGTTGAGGTCCAGGTTAACAACAACCGCCATCGGTGGTATTGACCAACAAGGAGCTGAAGGAAATTGGGCTAGTGTTGGCTGAAGGCATGTCAGGAGGCAGCGGGACATGAGGAAAGGAGTGTGGAGGTGAGAGTAGGGACTCTGGTATTGTTGGAGGAAATCTGGAGTGGCAGAGGAGTATGTGTAGACGAACTAAGGGTTGATGTGCACAAGATGGTAAAGAGACCTGCTTATGTAGGAAAAAAAGAAAAAGAGGAAGACCAGAGAGAAGGTTAATGGATGTTGTGAAGGAGGACATAAGGACAGTTGGTGTAACAGAAGAGGACACAATGAATAGGGCAAGATGGAGACAAATTATCTACTGTTGCGACACCTAAAGAGAGAAGCCAAAAGAATAAAAAGATTTACAATTTTTCAAACTCCTAAGGCTCCTGAACTTTCCCATAGTTTCATTGTGGGTGGCTTATCAAGACTTGACAGTGCAAGCCATTTTAAAGACTCTTAATAATAACATGACATACATGTATACATAATAAGAACATCAGCACTGTTTTAAATTGGTCACAGTTTTGATTGCATGAACACAAGAGTGATTGAGTGAGTTCAGTTTGGTGACAGCTCTAATGAAGAAGCTGTACCTGAACCTGCTCTCTCCATTTCTCTATATCATAAGTTGAAACAGCTATAAATGTATTGTATCCATGTGTGTATTCACAAGTTATAAGAAAAAGAAGTTGAAACCACCCTGAATAAAGATGCCTGGCTCTAATTCAAGGGGGTTTCCATTCAATGACTCACCTCTACACACAATCAAATGTGAGAGGATTAATCATTTAAATGCCTTCCCACTATTGTTAAATAGGATTGTCTGATGTTTATCACTGAATAGTTTTTACAATCTATTTGTTTCTGAATTTGACCAAGGTGTATGGAAAAAAGTAATCAGAAGCAATGAGTGCCCAGGGAGGTCAGGGGAATCTCAGTTAGCAACAGTGATATGATTAGAAGGTGTCTGTCTCCTCCGAGAGACCAACAATAAATAATAATAATGATCATTTTACAGATGACAAGAAAGCATAATGAAATACGAAGCATAAGGGATGCAAAAGTCACTTCACCTCCTCCCTCATGTATCAGAGCAGTAATGGAAGTGATACCATGAAAAATAAATACTTATATAAGTGGGCACCCATAAAACATACAACTAAAAACAAAGGTTCTACATGTCTGCCAGGTAAAACAATGGACAACATAATACCAACAGTATTTAATACCTATTAAAAAAAAAAATCAGAATTTGCATTGCTATACAAGTACCCTATAATGCCTCTAAGGATATAATTATTGACCATTTTCTAAACATTTTCAAAATCTTTCAGAACTTTGCACATGACTGCTTTGGTGAAAAGTAAAACACGCCTTGGGTATTGTGAATGGGCATTTGGTGCTTGAAGAAGACAACATCAGGAACAAGTCCAAGACTGTGGGCTAGTTGAATCTCTTTACCTTTTCAAGAAATCCTATCGCAGAAAGTAGAATCCATGTCCAAGAACCGTCTGCTCCTAAATGCAGAATCCAAAAATCAAAGGTGTGTCACTTGAAGTGCAAGGCTTTTCAATACGGTTTGCAGCTTTAATCAATATGTAACAGGCCACCTGAAGTGTCTGTGTTTGTCCTCACAATATCTCAGTAATCAAGCAAGACAGAAAACATTTAGTTTTGTGGTAAGGTTTAGAGCATGATGACTAGAACATTACTGCTGGGTTACTCATTACTCAAACAATGTTTATTATATTGACAAATACATGGCATTGCTTTACCCTCAGTAACGGTAATTTACCCATTGATATGATATGACTTTGATATGGACTGAGATAGTTAATTTTCCAGTGTGTGGGTTAGAGAAGTGACAGCAGATGGCAAGGCTGTGCAATCCCTGGTAGCCACAGTGCTGACTCCTCAATCCTTATTCTTCATCTAATTTGGGAGTGGTGGGGCTTGAAGGGGGCACAGGAAATGCTGAACTGAACCGAGCTGAGCATAGCTTGGTTGAGCACTCTCTCCACCTTGAAATCAGATACACATGATGAGTGCAATATAATAGAAGCTGCATGACGTGACATTGAACCTTTTATTGCTGTAGCACTCATTCATTCATTTTGCATAACTACATTTAAATTTAATTTGATTCATCTTGTGATGCCAGAATGTCTTTCATTATAAATATGAATATATTTTTCTTAGCAACTTGAGACACCTGTTCCCTGTGCTTAGAAAGAATTGCAACAGTGTTAAAAGTTAATCTCAGTCTTTGACCATAAATGAAGTTCAACAAGATTATATCAAAAAGCTGCTTAGACTGATGCAAAGATTTGTGAATCAGCTTTTAGGGGCATCATCTGCAGGCCAACATCACATGCCTCCAGTGTTTTGTGAGCTGCAAATGATGCAGTACAATGTATTGTATGTAATATCCAGAGCAGAAATAGCATTTATATAAAGGAAAAGTTGATCTGTCAGAGGCTGATTGACGGTTTGACTATGTTAATTTGCTTACATGTCTCTGTCATCACAAATGTCTGTGCTAAATACACAATCATCCAGATAATGGCAGCAGATGGTTAGCAATTGGCTGCATGTGTAAATCGTTCACAGAGGTAATGAGTGGATAAATGTCACAGTAATCTCTACCATGTAAAGTTGTGTTTTACGGATGTTGGTGATGTGCCTGTACTAACGACTGGAGAGTCAGGTGTCCAAGAAAAGCCGGCTAGGAATGGTATGGATTTAATGGAATTTTACTTATGGGTATTGTTCAAGTCAATATTAGTTTTCCATTTTTGGATTTTACCTCCTTTTACCTCAAATTTGTCCAATAAGAAGACATCCAATTCCGTGCCTGCTAGTCACTGACCATACAATCTGCTCTTAAAGTTCAAAGTCTGGCCATAACTAGTACTGATAACAAATAAAAGATTTATGTGCAGATAGCAGATAATTAGTTAAAGAGTTTGAAAGGAAAATTCACGTTAAAATTATCTTTGACTAATATCTGAGATAGTGAACTATAGTCTTGGCTCTGTTTGGAAGTGGAAACTGCAGTTGTCCACATTGACGTCAGGTGGCGGTAGTGTGTACATTTCTTGGTGGGTCAGTAAACAACGAGAAGAAGAATAGCCACAGCAAAACACGGAACTTGATAAAAGCTATTAGCGATTAGCGACCTAAAAAGCGTTCTTGTTTTGTAAATTTTGACCAAACGCGTTTGCCTGACTGCTGCAACGGAAACCGATAAACAGTATGAATGTGTTACAAGTGAGCAACGGCGGGTATTTTATTTAAAAAACAATGTTTAACAGCAGCAGGTCTTATGAGCTGCTCTCGCAGAGAGACTCCACTGGCTTGTTCTCTGAGAGCTTCACACGACCCAGCTCTCACAAAGGTGTTTCCTTTGACTACGTACCCAATGTTTCTGAAAACAACTTCACTGGTAAGTAACGTTGATTAACTTAAACTATAAGAAATTGTTTGGACTCGGCATGTGACGATTTTGAAAGTTTACGTCACGATTATCCTGACCAAAATAATTGCTTTTAACGATATTATTTCGATGCCTGAGAGAGGAACACGGTAATATAAATTCACCACAATTAACTTATATTAAGTTTTTTAATCCCGATAAGCGATGATATCGTATATTGTCCCATCGCTAGTTTGGACGTTGTTGCTGATGTATTTTGAAGAGTCAGTCAGGACGAAGTCCTGTTGTGATGCTTCATATGAATGTTAAAATATGAAAAGCAATCTGGCACATTTGTCATTAATTCATCTTCTACCACTCAATAAAAGTGGTCAATAAACAATGATAGCTATTGGTAGATTGTTCACTTATGAAGAATTAAGAATTATTACCTTTTCATCAATTTAGTAGCCTGCTGGCTTAACATAAACAAATGTAGTTACTATTGTTGAAATGTGAGAGTGTGACCATTTGTATTGAGCAGAATGTTAAAAGTGTTACTAAAGTCTACATTTGTCCAAACCCACCATAAATGCACTAAAACTATTCTGAACTTTTGTCTCCAAAACCAGTGTCCCTGATTGCTCGATATGCATATTAGCTGTGCAATATTTCATGACACCCTTCCTCTTTGTCAAATCTGAGAAAAGATTAATGTTCTCCATGCCCTAACCCAAGATCTTACAATGCTTCTTTAGGCCTTAAAATTGTGACTCTGCTTCCTTTCTTTTAAGATGCCTCCCAAGGATGGCTGTCCTGGATTTGCAACATGTTGGTCATCTTTCTCGTCTACATCTGCACCTTTATAACCTTCCCAGTAACTGGATGGTTTGTTCTAAAAGTAAGCTGAAAGTATTTCTTCATCATTTACACTAACAGCACATCTACTTGTTTGCAGAGAATAAAAACCACCAACTGTCCGCCTCTAATTTTGTCTGCAGACGGTGCCTAACTATCAGAGGATTGTAGTGTTTCGTCTGGGGCGAATTTGTCCTCCGAAGGGCCCGGGTATTGTCCTTGTGCTGCCCCTCATCGACCAGTGGCAGAAAGTAGACCTACGTACCCGTGCCTTCAACATCCCTCCTTGTCAGGTAGAGCTTTTATTCTGTTGGGTGTGTGTTGTATTGTTGTGTTTTACTTTGTCCTATAGATGGCAGTGTGGGTTCACTGTTCAATGTTGAGATGAAGAGAATTAAGTGATACTGAAGGTGTTTGCTTGGTACTTGCTTGATACTCAGTTTTGACTGGCTTTTCATCAATAGTAAACTTGAGCCACATTTGTGTGTCCTCTGTGTTTTATTTAGTCTTTTTTCTTATTTTCAAATTATTAGAAACTATTAGCCTCCATACACTGAATGATAACACAATCTATTTCCTTCTCTGCATTTCAACAGAGCTGTGGCTGTCTTTTAGCTGCTCAACACTTCAAAATCACCTTTGTGTGTATTTTAGATATAAATGTCTTTGTAAATGTTTTATTAATGTGTTTACCTTCAGTAATAATGAAAACAAAAAGGAAATGTTGAGATTCTGTCAAATTTTTATTTTAAATGTTCTGTTTTTGCAGGTTACCTCTCAGGATGGAGGTTTGTTGTCAGTTGGAGCTGACATCCAGTTCAGGATTTGGAACCCTGTCCTGTCCGTGGTATCAGTCCAGGACTTGAATGCCTCAACCAGGATGACAGCACATAACGCTTTGACACACAGCCTGGCCAAGAAGACAGTCCGGGAGATCCAAACTGAGAGGATTAAACTGGGAGAATATCTTGGGGTAAGAGTAAATGTGAGCTGCTCCCTGCTGGCTTTTCACTGACTCTAGCTCAGACTTTATATCCTTTCTTTCTGTTGACAGATGGACATTAATGTGATGACTCATCCATGGGGGTTGGAGGTGGACAGGGTAGAGCTTACCTTGGGATCACTCCTGAAAGCCCCAGAAGAAAGCCCTTCTGGATCCTTCATCATGCCTCCGTCTGTGCCTGGACTGGAGGGCCTCACTGGCCCCATTCAGCAGTTGGCCATGCACTTTCTGAGCCACACTAGCAGTTCAAACTCTCCGCAAGGTGTGGTCTCCCTCACTCACTCACAGCTGCTTGTGTCCAACATATACCCATTATGATGATTTGAAATAATAAACCTATGCCTTTTACTCTTCAGGGGACAGCATAACTTTTACAGATGAGCTCACCAGTGTCCCTCAGGCTGTTTTGCCGACACCATGTTCTGTTGAAGAGCTTCTCAGTCGGGTGAATCTCCTGCTTTCTGACTCTTTGGTTTGCCAGGTTGGGGCTTTTTTCCAGTTTGACATCACCTCAGGAGATGGACAGCATCGCCATTACTATTTGGATTTAAGTCAAGGTAAAGGTTCATTTATTGTTGTAAATGAAATTTAATTGCGATAAATTCTATAAAGTAAGTGAGGTAAGCCAAATATGGCAAAAAAAAAATGCATTTCCATAAATGACATAAAACATCTCTAATGCTCTTTGTGTGTGTTTTGTAGGCAGTGGTGCAGTTGGTGAAGGGTCCTTGTACCGAGAGCCAGATGTGATAATAAGTATGAGTGACAGTGACCTTGTGGCCATGTTCCAGGGTGAACTACAGCCGTTTGCTGCATATGCCAGCGGCAGACTTAAAATCCAGGGAGACATTAAAACTGCTATGAAGCTGGAGGAACTCATAAAACAACTCAAGAAACAGCACTCCTAGTTCATTTTTATTTATTTATTATATCCTTGATTTTAACTGTGTTAATGTGTGATTCCACTTGTTTATAATCGCAATCAGAGGAAGTGCGTTTGGACAAAACAAAAGTTTTTGAGACTTTACACAATGATGATTATGCATTGTGTCTTAAATAAAATATTAAATTCATTACTCTGTGCATTACTGTATTGCCTGTGGTGGGCAGAGTTTGAGAAACTGTACTAAATTGTATATTATACTAATATTTATATCTTAGCTAAGTTTTGTGAAAATATAGCAACTTCTATCATATGTAAAATGTATTTGCAACTTAATGGAGCTAAAAGAACCTGAAACACTAGCATATAAAGCGGTCTATAAATGAGGCAGTGCAGTGTGTTTGGCTGCTAATGGAACTGTAGTGTCCTTGTCCTTGCCCTTGCATCGCTGATGGAAGCCTGAAGGTAACATTTGTTTTTGTTAAATGTGAAGCTACTTGCTCAAGACACTGCCAGCATCACTAGTAAGAACTTCTAATTTTTGTGCTAAAGAATTAAGTCCAACCCATTCTCAATTGTAACAGATTCACCACATAAGAATCACATTCTTTTGCCTTGAGTCAGGTGTACTGTTTGCCTCACTGTGCGCTTTCAAGTGACTTTTTACTGCTGTTTTATAACTAATCTGCAAGCCTAAACACGTTAGAGAAATATATCTCATACATAAACCGATTTTGGAAAATCAGAGCACATTGTCAGAGTGGTTTATTTTGGATATACAGAGGGACAGTGACACACTATTCCAAACAGGCTATGTTTGTGAGGTATTACCATAGCGTAACACTATTCACCGAGTGGCACAGCAAGGTGCTGCCTCACAACGCGTCTCCTCCCTGTATTTTAATGGGACATGCAGAAATTTTGACATTCTTAATTGAAAATATTTTTTTACTACTGGATTCGTAGAGAAAAGGGATTTGTAATACATACCAGGTGACAAATATTAAAATGTATTATATTTTATAATCAACTTCTCTTTTTCTTTTCAAGCTTGACAGGTGAGGCTCTGCCTCCCCTGCCTCCCCTCGCATGTCAATGCTATTTAGTCCAGCCTCCTTCTTTTGCACCCAATCTCCCTGGAAGAGCCAGAGTAGCTTCTGAAGGTACAGCTGAGACTTTTGAGCATTTCTGTTGCTGGGATGGCCAGGTGCAGTGTGTGGCGCAGGCCTGTGGTGCTTCCCCTGTGCTGGAAAGATGAGCTGACAACATTAGGTGTGCGCTGTAGCAGTAGTATGCCAGTGGTCAAGTCCTTCAATGAGATTCCTGGACTGTGGAAGAATGGAGTTGCCAACTTGTACAATTTCTGGAAGCTGGACGGCTTCAGAAACCTTCACCGCATCATGTCGCAGAATTTCAAGACTTATGGACCCATCTACAGGTATGGAAATGCATTACAGAAGAAGACAAAAATTATAATTCAAAATGCTTGCCTTTTTTTTATATAAAATGATCTGTGACTAACAGATTATTATATATGGCATTTCACCCCTCCCTTTCTCTCACTTTGTGTTTGTCAGGGAAAAAATAGGATATTATGAAAGTGTAAATATTATCAATCCCGAGGATGCTGCCATTGTGTTCAGAGCAGAGGGTCACTATCCTAGAAGGCTGCAAGTTGAACCGTGGACTGCATACAGAGAATACAGGAATCGCAAATGTGGTGTTTTACTAAAGTATGTGGTGTTTTTGTTTTTTTACCTGTTGGCTACAAATTCCGCTTTTCTAATATTTGGACTCTCAGATGAAAAGACAGGTTTTACTAAGTGCTATAAGACTGCTTTTATTAACATCCCCAGGAATGGAGAAGACTGGAGATCAAACCGGGTGGTGCTCAACAAGGAGGTGATTTCCCCAAAAATGCTGGAAAACTTTGTGCCTTTGCTGGACGAAGTGGGACAAGATTTTGTGGCCAGAGTTCACAAAAAGATAAAGAGGAGTGGCCAAAACAAGTGGACGACTGACCTCTCTGAAGAACTTTTTAAATATGCACTAGAATGTGAGGGTGACTTTTATGTCTTAATATTTTTTTATTATACTTGATGTACTTGGCAGTGCCATTTTCCACCTCTTCTAATACGTGCTCTGTTCTACATAGCCGTGAGCTTGGTGCTTTATGGTGAGCGTCTGGGTCTGATGCTGGACTACATTGATCCAGAAGCTCAACGTTTCATTGACTGCATCACCCTCATGTTTAAGACTACCTCACCAATGCTGTACATACCCCCTGGTCTGTTGAGACGGATTGGATCAAAGGTGTGGCGGGATCATGTAGAGGCTTGGGATGGCATTTTCAACCAAGGTAGGCCTCAGAAGAAGACAACCAGGATTGAGTATTTACATTATAGTGGTGTTAGTCACCGTAATGGGAATTTCAATCTCTTTGTTTCAACCACCTAACTTCCCCCCCCTCCACACAAGATACCAGGTTCTTTTGTGTGAAAATAAAAGAATTGTCGGCCTGCAGAAGTCTCTATTTCATTCCTCACCAGCAGCAGAGGAAACTTCCACAACGGTGTCATCATTTATCACTTGAACCTTCAAGATCTGGGTGTTCAGTTCTCATATCTGTAATATCCAACAGTAAAATATGCTTATGCCCACACTGCAATCGGTTTAAGTTTCTGTTGTTTGAAAGCTATATTTCTTTGCAATGTTTATGTTAATAAATGTTTATGTGAGTGGGGGATTCTTGCTCCTGACCTCCCCCACATTGTTTATGTCAAGTTTCAAGTAATTATTGTGGAAATATGGAGAAAATTAAAGGTACATTTTTCTCACTGTTCAATACTGATACTTGTAACATGCTACAATTAAATAGTCATATCCCACTGACCTTCCCCACTGCCATCATGCCAAGTTTTGGTTGTTAAAACAATTTTTTACATTTTTTTGTTTATACTGTTAGTGGTCAGTTTCTATAATTTCATCATATCATCATTTATATCCTTTCACTGTGTCAGCTGACCGCTGCATCCAGAATATCTACAGGCAGCTGCGCCAGGACAGTGGCATGCCAGAGAAATACCCAGGAGTCCTTGCCAGCCTTCTCATGCTGGACAAGCTCTCCATTGAAGACATCAAGGCCAGTGTTGCTGAGCTAATGGCTGGAGGAGTAGATACAGTAAGAAACAAATAATATTTCTTTGAAGAGCGGATGTCTATTTGTCTTCTTTAAGACCACTTAACTGTGTTTGTGTGTTTCAGACTTCTATAACGCTGCTGTGGACACTGTATGAGCTAGCTAAGCAACCCAACCTCCAGGAGGAGCTGAGGGCGGAGGTGGCTGCAGCACGAGCTGAAAGCCAAGGAGACTTGCTGGAAATGCTAAAGCGGATTCCTTTGGTGAAAGGAGCCTTGAAGGAAACACTGAGGTGACAGAAATGGATGCAGACTGTACAGCACAGATCACACCAGTGCACCTTATGTTAGAAGTATACTAAAATAAGACAACAAGATATTTCACAAATATTCTCATAAACGTAACACATTTTCCACTTGCATATCCTGCAGTTGTTCTGATAATGACATGTCATTGGTCTCCTACTGCCACAGTTAATACGTTTCCTTATTAACTTTAATTCCTCAGGTTACACCCAGTTGCAGTGAGCTTGCAAAGATACATAGCAGAAGATATTATTGTTCAAAACTACCACATCCCGGCTGGGGTAAGTCTGTTGAAATCACTTTTTTCTCCTCAAATAAAACGTACAGTTGCTTATGATTTTTGTGTCTCCGATTAGACATTAGTTCAGTTAGGATTGTATGCAATGGGAAGAGACCCAAAGGTGTTTGCACGCCCGGAGCAGTATCAGCCTTCCCGCTGGCTGAAGACAGAGGCGCACTACTTCAGAAGCCTGGCCTTTGGCTTTGGCCCCCGTCAGTGTTTAGGACGCAGAATAGCTGAGGCCGAGATGCAACTCTTCCTCATCCATGTGAGCTATACAAAGAATAAAGAGCAGTTTCACCATGCTTTGTTACACATTTACACATCATATTAACCATTTGAATTGGTTCTCCAGATGCTCGAGAACTTCCGAGTGGAGAAACAGCGCCATATGGAAGTGCAGAGTACCTTTGAGCTTATTCTGCTACCAGACAAGCCTATTCTTTTGACTTTGAAACCACTGGAAACTAGTTTGTAAAATTGTGTTTTAATGAAACCTGTGGTGCATGACAAGTCATTTTTGTAGTCATGTATCACAAATAATCATAAAGGGCTTCACAATACATGGCAATATAAATATTGAATAAAACTGTACAACTTTGAGGTTGACAGAAAGCAACAAATGAAAAAAAACAACAATATTAGGAAAGAAAAAACTTACAATATGCATCAACAAATTACCTCAGTAATGGTAATGGTGAAGAAAGTAGTTATATATATAGTAGTATATGTAGTTATATATATGTATATGTATATATATATATATATATATACATATATATATATATATATATATATATATATATATATATATACATATATATATGTATATATATATATATATATATATATATATAGTAGTATAAGTAGTTATATTGACTTTCAGTTCCTTATTTAGGTTTCTGTTTGCTGATGTGTGGAATCTGATATTGATGTCTAAAAGAAGCAGAAAACAGTTGAGGGACGTAAATTCATTTTAAATACCTTTTTAAAATGCAACACAGAATGTGACTGAATGAAGTGAAGACAAACTCAGCTGACTGCAGAAACATTATGGAGGACTGTGGAGCCTGTTGGGACAAAGCCGTGTCTGTGCTCACTCAGTTTGGTCAACAGTTCCTGTTTCTTTCTCCCCCACAACTTGGAGTTCGCCTCCAACTGTAATAGATAAAAACAAATGACCAAACATTCATGAATACAAATAAAATGTGAGTGATGTTAAGAATTCAGTGAATGAGTATCTATTTTTTTTTCACCTGAGCTTCCAGTGTTTGGACTCTTGCCTCGGCTTTCTCAAGTTTATTTAGTAAAGCCAGTTTCTCCTTAAGTGGAATAATCTCTTTTGTCTGATGGGTACATCAAACAAGTCAGTTTATTTTCTACAGGACAGCATATATGGGATTTTCGTTCTTTTCAGTCCTTTTATATCAGTGTGTGTGCTGGCTTGAATGTTTGAAGTACCTGTGCTGACTCGTGAATAACGGCATGTAAAGGCTGCCTGTGAATCCTGTCCAGCTCTTCTCGGAGACGCGTATTCTCGGCCAACAGGGCCAACTCTGTCTCTTGTCCTCTGCAGTCAGTCTTACCTGCACAGCACAGAGAAAGCTCCTGCTTTTGTGTGAATATACACCAACTGCACAACTGCATGTCTTCATGAAATCACATAATCACGTGATATAAACATAGGAAATAGTGTGATTTCAGTGATTCTGAATTATGTGAAGAGGTGTGAGTGGTCAGAGGTGACAGAAACTGATGGTGACTCAGATAATGATGCTGTATGACTGTGTGGAGCTAGCAAGCAAATAAGAATGAACAAATAACAGTCACTGGCCATAAAATTAAACAGTTAATGGATGGAAAAAGAGAAGACTGGTCTGATGACCTTGGATGATAAGGTCATAAGTTGGCATCAACATTATATGGACCTATTCTGCTTTGTCCAGGCTGACGTTGGTGGTGTAAAGGTTTGAGGAATCATGGTCTGTTTCATTTTTGGACACTTTGGGCCCCTGAAGACCAATTTGATCTTGTTTGTATGTTACAACATATACCTGAATACCTACAATAATGTGATGCAGTCATGTTAGCAACATCACTTGTGTTTTGTCATCACCTTGTCTATTCATCTCTCTGAGTTTACTTTCTAAAGCCTTCTCCGTCTTCTCAATAACCTAAAGAAGGTAAGACAGCACAAGTACAAAGGTTATTACATTTTCATTACAATGAACCATTACATGTTATACTGACAGACGTGTTAACTGTTGAACAACTCACCTTTTCCTGCCGTTTGATGGTGACCTCTAAAGTTGCCATGTTGGCCATGTGACTCTGATGGTGCTGCAGATTCCCCCTCTGCTGCTGCTGAACTCGGTTGAGTTTTAGCAGCTCCTTCTCGCTGTCATTTTTCTGCATAAAAAAAAAAAATCAAATTCAGGAAGCAACAAATTGAAAAATGTAGCCTTAGGGCATGAGTGTTTGGCATCGATCCTAACCTTGATTAGCTCGTTCTGGAGCTGTTGGATCCTGTCCCTTTGTGTGGCCACCTTACTGGTCTCACTGGCCAGCTTAAATTTCAGGGATGCTTCAAAAAACAGCAGGAGAAAATGCAAACTTGCATTCATTTGTTTAAAGACAGACTCATAGATTTGGATTTATCTAAACATTTAGCAAAAGTAAACTGACTTGGAATATATACAGTATATATAAGTGACTGTCTTTTCGAACTTTCCAGAATTTTGACTGATGAATGTGTTAAGTTTGAGGCTTAGAACTCCCAGACTATAAAGATCCCAATACACTTTATGGTCCTGTGAAATGTAATGGACTATCTTTTGGCAGGGACTTCAATCTTGTCTCTTTGCTTTGGTGGCAGCAAAAAAACCTTCAGGAGTATCATTTCACTGAGGCTCACACACTGTCCTTCAGTAGATAAGCGATGCACTAGCAACACAGCTTTATCAGGGTCTGTGGCCTTATCACAAAACGCCACAGTCTGTTTTGCAAAAGATGCTCACAAGGTTTAGCAAACACAAAGAGGACCGACTTCCACATTCAACACGAGTTCATCTGCCAATGAAATGCCTTCACAGCTGCTTTTAGACAGGGTGAAAACATGGTTGTGTTTTCTGCTGTGGTTTACCTATGCGGTCAGCAATCTCAGCCTTGGTCATGACGGCAATGTCTGCGTCATCCAGCAGATGTCGGCCAAGGTCCTGGTGCAGAGACAGGTCACTGCGGAGCTGGCTGTTTTCTGCCTCCAACGTCACCACCTGTGTCCTTAGAGCTATAATGTCTTCTGCCATCTTACCCATGGCTGAACGATAAGTTCCCACCTCCTGTTATAATAATTGTTAGAAGGGACAAATTTGAGAATTCCATTCCCCAATGCAGTTTGTATTTCCCCCCAACGTAGTATCTCACAATATCAGTCACATTTTTGTCTGACAGAAGAAGACCAATGGCTACACACACACACACACACACACACCGTCAACAGCACAGTCACAGGTGTTTTGATGTTGTGTGGTCATATATAATCACCACCTCTAGATGTCTCTTCAGCTCCATCCTTTACCAAAGTCCAGACATTTCTGTGCAGAATTTGCAAATATACCAATATTGCAGCGAAAACATACACTATATGTACAGTTTAAAATGAGGCTCAGTGTCTAATGTATGTCTATTTTAATGCTGTGCTTTTGTATGTGTGTTTTAGTGCTTTTGTTGCTTGTTTCATGTTGACAAGTGTCTTTGAGCATTTTTGTTGAAGGAAAGTAATTGAGCACATAACAGGAGTTATTTTGTAACAGGACTTAGCCAGAGCCCAACTACATTGTGCTCATGTAGATCAGCAATGTATTCAAAATTCAGTTTCTCAAACCCAGAGCGACAATAACACCCTGTCCTTTCAAGGTCTTTTTGTAGATCTTTTGTCACGGAGGCTTTAACTCAGGATTTTGGATCATTCTTATTGATGCATTTATGCAGCATCTTTCTGAGAAGCGCATTTAACTTGCTGACAAAATTCTCACAAAGATATAAAAAACCTATTAAAAGATATTTTAAAAAAGACAAATTCCTGAGAAATCTTATTGTTGCTTAGGTCTCTTATCAAGGCATTTCTCCATGTATGGCATGTGCCTGCTGTGTGTCGGCATTGTTCGCTGCTCCTGCTCCCATTTTCCTCCATCAAGTTGAATAGATACAATTGAATGGGGAATGAGAGCAGGGTCCAGCTGCATGAGGACGGGGGGGTGGGTGTGGGGGTGTGAGGTATTCCAGGGGATTCCAATCTTGAATGGTGTGGTTGTGACTCCCGTGGGACACGAGGGTGAAATTGAGCATCTAATTGAAATGGCAGGGAGGAGGTGACAATCATGACTGTATGAGATGGTGTCTCTGTCGAGGTGGGGGCCCATAGGCATGAGGGGACAGATGATGTCCCATGATGAGTCTAGAAAGTCCTTTCCTATGTCAAAAATAAAAATAAAAGGGGAGTCTCTGTGTCTGCTGGTGAATACTGAAGGCTCCCACTGCTCTCTATGATTTGAAGACAATAAAAAGGCTTTGCTGTTGTACACACTGTCACTCTGGAGCGACTGCACCGGCTGGACTGAAGACTGTGCGTGTCTAGATGTTTCATGCACCATTGTACTGCATGTGCCACAGAGAAATCATCCAATTAATACAAAAAAACCTCTGCTTTGATGTCAAAATCGACAAGCTTAAATATGGTTTCCAACAACCCATGGATCCAAGCAGTGAAATACAATCAGAAAATAAGGATTTCCAACCACAGTAATCAGAGAGATAGTCATCTTGTAAACTGTGAGTTTCTACTTTAGTGTATTACCCCATATCACTGCTCACTAACTAAATGCGACAGCACTGATTGTCTCACTGATTGCTCTCGTCACCTTATTCTGGAGGTCAGTGATCTCTGCCATGAGGGGATTCTCTTCTAAGTCAGGTAGAATCATAGGTCTGAAACGTTTATTAAAATGACGCATTAGTAAAATTGTTCCATCCCAATTTGATCTTACTGAAATCTTATTTTTCCACACATTGTCTTACCTGTTTTGTGGATGATGTACTTGAAATGTATGGTTTATGTTCGGCCTGTTGGTCTGAGCAGCTTCTGGTCTCTTCTTCTCCTGCTGAGTTACATTGTGGAGGTCAGTTGTTGCCTCAGTGACACGGCACTGGAAACCTGGTAGGATCTGTGCCAGAGCGTTACGAGATGGGAGGTTATAGCCATCCGTCTGAGGCTGTAAAGAAATATTGTTTAAATTGACAAAACCATTTTGTCGCCACACTGAGCAAGAAATTTGTTAGGGAATAGAAAAATGACAAATATGTTGTTGTGTTAGCAATTATTTAGATTCTCTTTAGCTACCCAAAAACTCACTTTACGTCAGTTTTTTTCTTTTTCAAAGTTTCAGTTTTCATCCCACACATTTACATCTGTGATTGGTGTTACAGTTTTATTGCAGCACAACAACTCACAAATTATTATCTTAAGATTTATGTCTTTCGTGAGTTTCGGGCTTTCATTGAATCCAACCAAAGTTCAGTTTGTTTCATATCTACAAGGCCAGTTTGTGACAAATCATAGTTGTATCATTTCTTTCTTAGATATTTTGAACTTGATAAAATCAGATTAGAGGGAATATTTTTTTCATTATTTATTATTATTCTTCAGAGAACAGAAAGTAAAGTCACGTTTAGCTAAACAAGAGTCAAAACATGACAGAAACCACAAACTACTCAACAGTCTCCTGTTACAGTGTGGGAGGATTGAAACACAGTGGTAACATTTAACATGCTAGTCATGTTTTTACAGAAAGTGAAAGCCTTAATCCAAAAACATCGCCCCACACCTCTCACTGTATGTATTTATATGTGACCTGTTCTACCTCGTCATCTCTTGAATATAAACTCTGTTATATCACACTGCACACAGAACCCACTTTAGACCAGCAGTACTCTCAGTCACAAGATCTTCAAATGTGAACGTATATGTCTCTATTTATACAATGTGTACTGTAGGCAGTCGCGGTTGCCAGGTAGCACCGATTCAAATTAATTACACAAATAGAGTCATTATCTATTCTCTTCCTACAAGCTCTGTAACTGTGATAGAAATAGCTCCGCACTGTCAGACCCTACCTTTTTAGCTGCCAGGCTTTTTGTCTTTTGTGAAGCCTTCATGTGACAGAAAATGTCAGAGTCCTCATTAGAAGAATACACACATACCTGATGGTGTTAAGGTTTGACCTCAGTCTTCGAGGTATAACAATTGATTTGTAACCACAACACGGCACGAGCCTTAGCAACTCTATCCGACCAATGAGAAGGATTCCCTTTCTGTATTAAACACCCATCAGGTTTCTTATTCAATGCAAAACAAGGCATGATTATTATTATTTGCAGATGACAATTCCAATTTATGCAACGTGTATATTAAATGCATTGTCGACAGGAGGCACAGATTGAATACATTATCTGAGTGTACCATAAACAATGTGTTAATGTAACATTTTCAGAAATAAAACGTGAATTGAAAGAAATCAAATTCAAATTGAAGTAAAGATAAACATTCAACAAATACACTAGTAGCAATAGTAATAGTAAAAGTATTAGTAATGAAATAATGCTTAACACATCAATAGCAGTACTAGTAGTATAATATAATGCTGAAACGGGCCACTCTGCATGATGAATAGCTTTCACATTTGTTACTCCAACTGTATTGTGATGCTTTTACGTCTGTGCTAAATATGAATCTCTTAATTCTGAACTCAAGATTTAGTGGAATGGAACTTCTTTACTTCTTTTAGCATAATTAAGACAAAATGTAATCAAACCTTACATTTATGCCTGGAAGGATCATGTCCTAATCAATCCACACAAAGGGGGGGTTCCTGCTTAGTAAATACCAGCCTGTGGATAAATTCTGTCCAGGCCTGGATAAGAAGATTGATGAGGAATGACAAATGATTTTTTAAGTGTCATGCTGTGCAGCACCTGTGGCACCCACTGATAATTTATTCCCACCTCTGGTGTGATATAGCTCCCTAATGCCAAGGCAAAACTCCTTCTCTTTAAGCATGTTGGAAAACCTTTGTAATATTCAGTTAGCATCATAACTCAAAAGATGTTCTGTTTGTCTATTGTGGGCTTTTGTAAAACCTTGGTGGTCTAAAATGCTGGTTTGGCTCCTGATTTAAATATTAAAGACTCATTACAGTGTGATGATAAACAACAATTCCTAGAATTAATTGTACAAATCAAGAATTATTTTATCTTCAATTTCTGCTTGGACCTAAAAGCTAAATCAATCGTTTATAAGCCTACATGTCAAATACACAGTGCATCATCACAAAGATGTGAACAGGTCTGTTGTGGTAATACATGATAGTTAGTTGTGGTTATGTCTATCCTGGCTATAGTATATGCAAATGTGTGAAAAACCCAATAGCTGAGGATCAATAATCCTTGCTGCCTGTGGTAAAAAGGAAGACAATCATTGATGGCACAAGACTGACACTATAATAAAATATAATAAAAGTGATGGCATGAAGGAAGAGTCATTAATGACATAGATTAAAAGACAGTGAGCCAAATTTAAATCACCACTCATGTAAAGTGTATTTGTTCTGTTCAATTAAACATTTGAAGTGTAAAGACTTAGTAATGCAGTGTTCAGAAAAAGTTGTGTTGATATAAACATTTAGCAAAATGAAGTAGAAGAAAAATACCGTCCACCATCACAGCCCTTTGTTCAAAGGCTACATGTCAAAGGCAGACAGCGTCCTCCTTATATCCATGTCCAAAATCAACAGCTATGGTGAAACCCATGTTGTACTCGTACTTCTTTTACCCGTGCCTCTCTCTGCAGCTTGCCATTTAAAAATCATCACACTCTCTTCAGTTTTTGGATAAATATTTTCATAGCTGACTGCTTTTATTCATGATGAATAATTCACTGGACGCTCGCAGCTATGTGCTCTGCTCAAAGACAGACTTTCATGGAATCCAACAAGGGAAAACCAGTACAACTGGAACACACTTCCCACGGAGTCTAATATCACATTATTATGCAGGAAACTGGCTGACAAATTTACAAGATAGTCAGAACAAAATGTTCAACATTCGCATGTTTGTGCTCAGAATGACTCTGACCCTGTTATAAATAATCTGTGAAGAACTGGGGAGGGAAACAGGATGTGTGCTCTCAGTGTCCCCTGTACAGGAGTGGGTGGGTGAGTGGGGGGGTGGGGGTCTCAGTGGCAGTCTCTGTCTGTGGCTGGGGCTTTGGGTAACATCATCAGAATTCAGCACACAGCCTATAAAGTGCAGCAAATAGGCTCTTCATGGGAGTGACAGCTCTGAGTCTCCTGCCACACAGAGCTTCAATTAGCCTGCCAGAGCAAGGCAGCTCCCAGTAGCTTTCTCCCTCCCTCCCTCATTCCACTTATTCAACATTTTCAGCCCACCACCACCTATCCCCCCCCACGTTTGCTTCCATTTTTCATCTGACACAGACTTATTTCCTGGTTTTCCCACATTTAGCCTCATGTCCTCTCATCTATCCTGTCTCCGTGACCTTCCCATGCCGCCATCTACTGCACACAAGACCAGCCAAGCAGAAATACCTGCAGTGTGCTAATGGACACAGAGGTCAGAGTTGTGTTGGAGAAGTGATGGCAGTTGAAGCATAAAATAACAAAAAAAGAGGATATAGTGGTTTTAGAGGATAGATGTCCTCCCATTCATGCATAGTGGAATGACAAGATTTTACGTGAGAAGCAACATTTACAATCAGTTTCTAATTTAATCAGAGGGAAATTTTTTCTTGAAGTATTGTTACACTTTGAAAACGTACACCTGTGTTCACCTTGTTGTTGGAGATTTGAAAACCTCTATATTATATAAGCCTGCTCATTTGTACTCATCCAAACAAAGGAAATGTTGTACCTTGCATGCATGATTTTATATCATTAGGGTTCCAGCACAGAGTGCGTATTTACTGAATATTACTTCAGTAAATAGGAATCATTTTTTGTTTACATTTGAATTAAATTAAATTAAATAACCGAGAGGTGCATCCAGTGTACACCTAGTGCCAGTCACAAGCCTGGATAAATGGGGAGGGTTTCCCGGAAGGGCATCCAGTGTAAAACCTTTGCCAAATCAAATATGCAGATCACTGACGGGAAGACGGTCCCCTGTGGCGACCCCTAAAGGGACAAGCCAAAAGATGAAGAAGATTTTAATTATGACATTTAAATGTATATTTCTTATTCCCCAAATCAGAAAAGGTCTTGTTCATTAAATCACTGAATAACATTTGGGAAAATTCCAGTTGAAATTGCCATTCAACCAAATCAGTAATAACTAATCCTTTAACAGGGTTTACATTCAATGACATTTAAATACACAAAAACAGAGTTTAAGCTTTTTGTTGTATCAGCCACCTGTGACATTTTAATTACTGTGCTCCCTTGAGAAAAATACAATCAGCTCTGTTGGCCTGTGTAATCACATCTGTGCTCTGTCAGCAAAATAAAATCACATCTGCAGTGGACTGTGGGTATAAAGGTTTTTAAAATACGTCAATAAAGGGGTGGGCGTGTGTGTGTGTGTGTGTGTGTGTGTGTGTGTGTGTGTGTGTGTGTGTGTGTGTGTGTGTCAAGGGCAAGTTGCAGCCTTGACTCAAGGACGTGTGAGGCTAAGAGCCAGTGCTGCTCCCTACGAGGTCCACAGTGACAGCAAAGCCAAAGATTATCAGTAAATCAACAGCGTGTCACTTATGGTTATGATGCCGTGAAACCACAACACTTAATAAAACAAATGGCACACACACAAATGCAGGGTCAGACCTGAGCACTGAGTGTAGCTGATGAGTGCATCCATCCATCCATCCATCCATTGCTCCCTCAACACACTGTATTACTAAACTAACTGTAACCAGAGATAAACTGCAGCTTATAGCATTTAATATCATTAATAATATCATGTCAATCTTTCAATAAGAAGTCAATTCAACAATGTGTTCTGTGCGATATAATACACTTTCCAAACACAGCCATAACAGCAACATTTTGTAGCATTCCTGTATTTAAAATCATCCACAGAACTATCAGCTGAAGCAATAAAAGTATGTTTGCTTTGCATAATTTTGTGAACATTTTTTATGTTACTTGACGTGCATTTACTTAATTGACGTTATAGCTGAGTCCTAGTTTAAACCAGTTTAAACCAGCCCTTAAGCCCACAGCAGGCTGGCATCCAGACCACACACTCACAGCCACAGCGAGTGACTGCTTTTCCCCGGCAGCCCAACATGACCTTTCCAAAATGCTATACAACCAAAGCTTAATGACTAACACACCAGTTGACATTTACTAAAGCCAGTTTGCCTTCAAATATTTCAGCGGAACACCAAAGCGCAAATGATATCTGTAACCAAGCAGGACCGCCACAAGAGTGACAGGACGATACAGTGTTCATGATATCTGTAACTTTAACTGATTTTCAATATTAGATCCAAACAAAAACACAAACAAAGCCAAATGAATTAAACATATTTGTTTAAGATTACAAACACACCACATCCTGTCTGTGGCTGTGAAAAGGGCATGAAGATTGATGAGAGAGTGGCGGCCACGCCTGTAGTGTGATACATCATTCCTGTTTGGGCAGGACTGTCACTGGGATTGAATTTACATCAGAGGCCAGACAAGGGATGCAGTGATGTCAACACCCAGCCACACGCCTCTTCCCGAAAAACACATCTGAGGTCACACAGTCAACTGATGTTATTAGGACTTAGAGGGAAAACACCAACTTCCACTCCACATCCCGTCAGCACATGGAGATGTGGAGAACCTTTTGTGTCTGACACCCAGTGACCCGTATCTTGATTATTCCAGTGTAAGAGAACAGGTCACTGGAGTAACTGCCATTGAGGGAAGGGGTCAAAAATCCAAATGATGAGCAGATAAATTATACCTATTCCAGTGTGCATTACTGTGGCGTAGAAGGCCTTTTAGAGTGCTGTTTGCTATAAATTAATCAGCCATCGCATCTTTGCAACCTTGGAAAAGACCATTTATCACGTGTAGAGAGGAATTAATGGCATTAGCTCCAGGTCCATCAGAGGGTCAAAGATTGGTATTAGCTTCATATCGACCAAAGAGAAGAGAAGGCGTAAGACTGAAGGGATTTTGTTTTCAGTCTGGGTGCTTCATTTACATTTCTAAAATCAGATAAAGCCCTGGAATAGAGAAGTTAACCTTTTGACCGCTTTTGTGTGGAACAATGATCTGACCGGGCATGGGCTATTCACTGAGGTCTCATAATGAACAGCCCTGCCTTGATGGACAGATGATAAGATTTTACCACGGAGCGGAGCTGATACAAGACAAGCTAGACAATAGCTGACACTGCTGCAAAAGCTTCATTGTGAAGCATGCAGCACATCTGTATTCAAGCACGATTGTCATGTTACACATTCAGCTGAGGTGGAAATAGCAGAATAGCTTTAAATCTGTTCTGCTCCAGCTGCACAGTGGAGATACAAGCCTCCGCATGGCACTTCAAACAGAACAGCCCAGCCCAACCTGCACAGCAGACCTGAGACAGAGAGCTCCCTGCATCCCCACGCTGCCCTTATCAACAGTACAACAGGCGAATGAGGTAAACAACGGAGGAATTAGCCGTAAAGAAACCTGGTAAGTGCTGTTTTAATGACTCTTCTGTCTGCTGAATGTAGAATCATGGAGTGCTGTGTGCTGAGTTTGGTCAGTACTGTTGACAATAAGTAGAAATCTGGATAAATGGCTCGCTCTGAGAATTCAGTGTATTACAAATACAGATGAAATGTTTTCAACATGGTGTCGACTGTGAGTGATAATCACAATAAAATCATGTTTGTTGCTCTTCAGTCGTCAGATCCTTGGCTTACAGTGACCCCAGTGTTCAAGGTCCATGAAGCTCTCTCCGCTCTTGTATTTGGAGGCAGACTGAACCACCCACATCCATGATTCCTCCTCCCACACATGCCCGCGCTCTGCTCCACAGCCTTTCTCTCTTGCTTTTGTCTGTCAAGGCCAGAATGTATCACATTGGCTTTGCCTTCTGATAAATTAAACTCTCTGTGTTGTGTTTGTGCAGCATTCCAGCGGAGACACACAACAGAGAGAAAGAAAATCACCACAGTAAGACAGAAAAGAGTTGAGGGCAAAAGAGATATAGTCAATGTTGAAGACATTATTTTAACAAAGACCGATTCTACCGCTTTGAATCATGACTCCAAAAAATAAACTCACTGTATCAAAAATAATCAAAACACAACAAGATCACTGTGGACAAGACGCCTCCCAGTGACAACATGAAACCTCTAGATGTCACTGTGGCCCCATGAGCTGATCTACTGACACTGGTCTACAGAGCAGTACAAGGGACTGATACTCAGACTACTGTGTCTAAACTGCACAGCTGCAATTTGTGGAAAGTGTCTGTGAAGCTATTACTATTCAGGACCACTTCCACTCTTCCCTTCTGTCTGCAATACTCTAACCACAACAGTGCCCGGCGGCAGGGGGCTCGGAAACGACTGTGTGCTGCAGCTCTGCTGGAGTAAGACTGCATATATTATGCTGCGTCTGAACCCAGGGTCCTGTCCGTAGGGAGAACCACAGCCCTACCATGAAAATACACAAAGGATTTCACTCATACTTAGTGTTGTTGTTGAAACAGCAGTGGTAATAATGCTCAGAGTGTAGTAAATGTTGATTCAGTGCTCACTGATATGACTTTTTACCGGTTGGTTTTGCACCACCAACAGAAGTGAGAGATCAGGAGCAACAAGACTGGGGAACGACATATGGCTTTGTAGACACCTTTTTCACATCTATAACGCAAAAAAATGACAAAGTAGAGGTGGTTATGCTGCTATCACGCCACAATGTTAGTTCTGACTGATGGGGAAAATAATCCGATTCTTTTCAGGGCAGCCATTGCACAAAATCAATACTCTATAAGGAGGCCTGATGAATTTGAAATTTGTACTCAGAGTGAATATTGATCAGTTTCAGTCAAAGGACTTTGAAAGTCCATGTAGATTTACAATCAATATGTACTTTAAAACATATAAAGTGCGTACATTTCTTTTTTTATATAAATCTGACATCAGGAATACTGCATGTACCATTATCAACACTATCAACTATAATTATTCTCAAATTACTTGGCTTGCTAATAGTGTTAATGATGCTGAGCACATCACTTACATTGCAGATTACACATACTAACAATGAGAATCTATAGAAGGATGGACGGAGAGCAAGGATGGGTGTGGTGCTGCTGCCTGGGAGGGACAACTTGAGTGAAGGACACCTCCTCCTGGTTTTCCTCACACACGAGCGTTCAGACTACAGGAGCATCTAGACTCTGGATGCCACCTGGGCTCTTGATTAAATTCCACCACTGAGTCAATGCATTACCCCGGCCTTTTGTTGTATTTTTACATATATCAAAAAAATAAGGAAAATTCCATGTACGTTTGCAGTGGATAAGTGACAATGGAAATGTCTCACTGCAACAGACTGATCATGATCATAGCAGAGCGGCAGACAGAGTCTGCTTCATGTCTTTACTCTCAGTCCAGTCCTCCTCTGCTTCATCAGAATGAGAAGTGTCTGCTGGAAGGTATTGTCCAGACTCACATCTGATATCATTAGGAGCGGATATGGATTGCCAGAACTAATCCAGCCATTCCCCACAATTACATTTTAACCTCTTAGACATATCTGGCCCCAGTTTATTGGAACAGCCATTTCCGAGCAGTGCCTAATGGTTAAGTTATTGGCTCGTGAGGAGTCTGGCAAAAAATACCCATGAGCCTGAGTCATACTCAAATCAATTACACAAGTATTTTAACTAAAATGATGTTCATTGTCAGTCTGCAGATTGTTTACTAAATGAAGTGATTGATCATTTTGTCTATAAAACATAAAAGCAATAATAATAAAATACTATTAATTGCCACAGCTTGGTTAGATGTTTTTTTTTTTAAAGCTAATAACAAATCTTCATATTTTACTTTGGCATTTTAGCTTGGTTTGACAAGATGCTAAAAAAAATAAAATAAATATTTTATGGTAAAACTAATAAATTATTAACCATCTAATATTGCTCTGATTTGAAGCGAAGATGTTGCAATATGGTGGTCAATAGTTCCTTAGTTCAAGGAATACATATAAAATATTTACAATAGTTTCACAGTCTTACGTTTAAAGCTGTATTATACATGTACAATATAAACAAACTACATTCCTGGATTAGAAGGATTAGAAAATGACAGCTTAATGTTTGAATTTTGAGCAACTTTAAAAAAAAAAAAAACGTTATTTTCAATGAGTTTAAAAGTGTACAGGAAAAGCAGGTGAATAAACATAATTGCATTTACACACAGGATAAAGCTGCATGCAGCTCAGAGACTGCAGCAGACTGAATGTGCTTGGTATGTTACACTTTGAATACTGGCTCACAATTGGATCTGTCATTATGCTGGCACCTGGAGGTCGTCCAGTAAACAGACTTTTCCTTGAAGCACAATGACATTCTGACTCTCTGAAATGAGGTTGCGGAACTGTGAGCTGCACCGAAGATGTGCAGCCTACGTCTATAGATGTGTTTGAAGAAAAGAGAGCGACAGTCACATAAGCTATGCACAGTCACACTCTCCTTCCTTTGTCTCCTGAACATTTATTTATTTTGCCCTGTCTGGACCACCTGCCCACTGACACATGAATTGTACTGCGGGGATATTACTCTGTGTTCCATCAAATACAGATTAAATGGCCCATTGAACGTTTCGATCTTTCTGGCTGGGCCAGTTCCTCCTATCTAAGGATGAACCAGTGATTTATGGTGTTGTGGAGTGAAACACACCAGTCTTCAGCCTCAGCAGCAGAGACGGTGGCTGTCAGAGAGCTGTGGTGATGAGGAGTCTCTCCATCCTGCGCTGGGCAACTAGTTGAAACTAGTGAAACCCCTGGCGCTGTCCATGGTTCTGAGGAGAACAAAGGCATCAAAGCTGGAGCTCTCCTTCTCCCTCCTCATATGGGGAGGGGCCGGCCAGTGAGGGGGGAGGCACCATGTGTACTTGATTCAATTAGGCAGACTGTGAGGCCTCCCCTGGGAGCAGGCTGCAAAGAAGGAGGCTGTCGGCCTGTCTAACAAAGACATTCAGCCCAGCCCTTTGCCCCGAATGAATCCACCTCATTAGACAGCAGAATAAGTGATGATCATCTCAGAGGGAAGAGGAACAGGTCTTCATCCGACTCTGTCAGGAAGAACTAAAAAAAAATTCAACAACCCTTGCTTGGAATTAATTTTATTGGTGTGTATTTGCACTGTAGAAACCAAGTGAAGAGAACAAAGCCCATGTGTGCATTGTATGTACAGTATATAGTAATATATCATGTTCTATTGTGTGATTTGTAGATCCGAGTTTTATTGTGTAAGTTATAGGCTATATGGCCATGTAGCACAAACAACACTGGACTTCAGAACGCGATAATAAACCAGTTGCAATATCTCTGTCATTCCAGGCTGTGTGAGAGCATCAGTGAAAACATATCTCTTGGTAAACATCCGTCATATCTGCCTCACACTACTGAAAGTCCTACAGGCTTCGTAGTTTCCTCTGTATCACAGAGAATAAAGTAGAACGTTTAGATCTTTTGAATATCATACAGATAAACTCAGTCCGGTGACATTAGTATTCATTTTCCGTTGTGCTGCTCCTTTGAAAACACGGCAGATGTCTCCGTTTCACCATTTGCACCTTGTCAGAGCTGCTCAGGAGCAATGGAGGAATTTTAAATGTGAAAAAAAAATGGAAACATCTGCTTGGTCTGCTTTAATCGGTGCCACACGAGATCTGTCAACATTAATGTCTTCAAAATCCATGTTTTCAGGATTAAACAGCAAATAGAAACATGGTTGTTCATCATTAAAAACAACTAACCCATTACATATATTACAATTGCTGAGGATAAAAGAATGTTTTTTGTTGTCCATAAGCTGAAAAGCATTTAAATGCACTGATTGATGGTGTAGGCAGAGATACCAGAGCAGATGAGGTTGAAAGTGCTTGAACAGGACTGCAGTGAAATATGGTGTTTGATCCCACAGGAGAGTTTTGTTTTTTTATGGCTAAATGAACCGCCATGCAATAAATCAAACGTAATTTATTTGCTTTTAATCAAATCCCTGTGATACATGTGCCACTGTCACCATAAATGAATAAAAATAAACCCACGCACCTGTTCAATCAGAGCCACAACTGCTCGTGTGCACGGATCCACAGATGTGGGCCCACCAACCTGCAGTGTGACGGTCACACCTGCTGAGCTCTGGGACCACTCGCCTGTTGTAGCAATCATGGCCATCATAGGACCCAGACATAATTACACAGCTTCCACCCACCAGCCAGCTCTGCTTCGCTATACGACCGTATTGTTGTAGTGCAGTGGTAACACTTGTCTAAATGAATGCATGCCACTCTAGCGCACAACTGACAGCGCTCATTTATTCAGCCGTCCACCTGGAAAGAAAAAAAAAACCACAAATTAATTTGGCACTTTAGGCCCCTTTGAATAATGTATCACCGTTTTCCCCCCAAACCAGCATCACCCCCTCCCTAAATCACCAATTTCACACCCTCTTTATACGATTCTCAGTTTTAGGTAGAGAGTCTTTCGTCAAAGCCTTTATACCATACATAGACATTAGTACAGAGAGATGAATCACCGGTGTCTGATCTCAATCTGTTCTTATCAGCATTGACATGCATTGGGTGCCATTATCACATGTATAAAACAAGCATATATTCACTGTATCCCCATTAAATACAATAGAACATCTTTTTTTTCTAACACCCAAACTAATTCTGATGAATGTATATATTTTTTTTAAATCTAAATGTCAGTTTCATGGTGCATTTGTTTGTTATCCACAGCCTCTTTGTTCACTTCACATGGTCTAGTTTATGGCCTGGGTGCCAGAATAACAGCTCGCTAACAATTATCACTTGTGCACCCAGATCCTAGTAACACCTCTCTTCTACCCCTCGGGGGGGCTGACATTGGGCTTTACACTCTCCTGTGCCCCATTATATTTATGCAAATGAGCCTGAAATCAGGGGGCATCCTCTCCTGTTGGTGCTAATTAACAACTAATGCTATATATTGTATACATTATGTATGAGATCCCACCTCTATTCACACTGTGACCTTGAGCACAAGTCCAGGTTTAGAGAGAATCTTTTCTTTTTCTTTTCAAACACTGGAGAGTCAAATTGTTCTAACATATGTGATACAAAATTGGAAGTGACAGTCTGGGGAATAACTTCCTTTGTCCAGGAACATAATGTTTACAAGCATAACACACACGAGAGCCATGATGACTGCATAGACGTCTCAGAGAGAGTATTATATGACTAAATGTTACCAATGAATCAGGCTCATAAAGGAACAAACAGCAGGAGAGAGACATTGCAGGGGCATCAGTGACGAGACACATCAAATCTGAGATTGCCGCTCTGCTCCCAAGAGCTAGTAAATGGTATTTACCTAGATCCCATAAAAGAGGCTGCATTAACAAATGTTGAAAAGCAATTATTAAAGAGCAATAAAGCACTTTAGTACCCTTTCCATGTAAGTGGTGCATAGTTTTTTTTTGTTGTCACTGAGCTTGGAAATGAGCCTCAGGCCCCACAGTGATGAGTGGCTCCACAAGAAAAAAACGAAATATTTTCTTGTATAGTTCAGAATTCAGTTGACTCACAGCTGAGGACTAAGGATAAAGCCTAAGTTAAGAATCGCTGCAGTTTCTGAGATGACATGAAACCTCTAACAAGACAAAAGAAATGAGCCGCTTTGTTTGCCATTATGGACCAAACGTAGACTACCATGATTTACAAATCAAAATCAGGAAGGCCACAAAGTGGATACATCAAGTTTCAGTATTAAGTGACTGTATTTCACTGATTCACCATCTAAATATGTCTGGCAGGAAAACACATGCTGATATGCTGATGGAGTGTTTGTGGAGGAATCATCACTTCACACAATGGCAGTCAGCAGCAACAAAGACATATGAGTAGAAAGAAGAATAGAATAGAACAGCTCTTTATTTTCACTCTCAATATACGTTGGGTCATGCACATCGGGATTGAAATTCTTCTGATTCTCATTTAGAAAAACTCTAGCAGCTGATACAGCAATGCAAAATAACATAGACAACAACAAATAAGACGGGGGACAAAACATATAAACATACACCTCACAAAGACATTGTAAGGCAACATGTTTGGTACCTACTGAAAAACATAGCTGTGAAAAAGAAACCATTACAAGTCAAGCAATTAAGCTCCTCAGCTCACCCTCGAGGGACATTTTTTCTCCTTCAACCTCGTCTCCTCCACTTCTGATATCCACTTCCTCACAGGAAGTGGATAAAACACTCTGTCTCGATGGAGGGATTCAGTGTACATATAGGAAACTACACACTCCTGAAAAAGCAATGTATAAATAAGACTGACATTTTCTTTGTGTACATGTTTTCCTCAATGTTAGAGGTGGTTAACGTAACCATGGACACACACAGTCTTGTCCCAGTGAAAGCTGTGGTTCCAGGCAGGCTTCTCTCTCCAGGGAGTCAACCTGGGAGACGTGCAGCAAACACAGGCAAGAGCAGGGTGACGCACAACAACAGTTTGATGTAGGTTCAGGAAATGATCGGTATTCATTGCAACATTCACTGTAACATAGTAACACACTCTAAAGCCACGCAAAATCCATATCATATGAAGCACAGCTTATCCTCACTTTAATGAGAGAGTCTCTGTGAGAAGACATGATGATCAACAGTTGGCACAGCAAGGTTGATCCCAGCAGGCAGTGCTGTTGTGGCATAGCTGGGGTAACAGTGTGCCCAGCACCTGGCTGGTGCCATGTGGGGAGCTGGCAGATGGCACTGAAGCTCGGGTGTTCAAAGAGGGAGGGCACCTGCAGGTGAGGAGAGGAGGCACTGCCAACAGAGGGCTGTGTGCTATATGTGTGTGTGTGGGGGTCTGATGGACAAGGCTGGAGAGGGGTCACAATGTGCACCAGGCAGACAGATGTTTCAGCCCATTAGGATTTACAACACTGGTCTGTACACTTTACTGAACGACTGAATTATTTATGTCTGCAATGTCTGCATTTTTGAGTAACCCATCTCTAAACCGGCCAGTGTTTTCTGGCTCTGTGCTTCCATGTGTAGGTGCAGCTCATGTTGCACATTTACACTGCAGACTGCACAGCTTCATTTAGATGTTCTGCCAAAATCGCTGTGGTTTCAAAACACAGAGAAATTGCCAAGAGTGTCATTTACACTCTGTGCTTATACACGAGGACCTTTGAGACTTAAAATGTCACCGACCGAGGTTCCTCTGAGCGCAGACAAAGGTCACCACTGACACTGGTTCCAGCGCTCCTTATTGATTCCCAATCAAACACCATTATGACTGGCATTTACAGATACATCTGAAAGTCTAATCGCAAAAATAGATTCTGTGTGCGAGAATGAATCTGAAATTGTAATGCACTGCATGCAACAGCGGTCGTGGTATCAACCTAGGAATCTGAACTCCCATTTGATTTGTGATTTGGACGAAATCACGTTGACACTGAAGAGCACAGACGTCACCTGCAATCAGCCTCCGATTAGACATTAGACAACACCTGCTGTCAATCACACGTTTCAAATGTTGTGGGCACATAATTTTGAAGAAGAAGACCTGAAACTATAATGCAAATGAGATATTAACATCTTAGGACAAGGTTTACTGACATTGTAAATCATGTGACGTTTCATTCATACAGAGCTATTTTTGTAACGCTTTTTCTAAGACATTTAAGATTTAAAAAATAAAATGTATAAATACATATTCAACATCTCACAAAAAGTGAACGCTGAAGTAAATTTAACTGTGATATTAAAGTTAAAGTGTACTATAAATTACCTAGATATAGCATGAACTTAAATACTCATTTTAAGTGTCTATGTATGTTAGGACATAATAATTTGTTATTTAGAATAGATATTTTTTTAGATAGTTTTATATTTCATATTCTAAACCAGAAATAAACATATTAAACCTATATGTGGCTGTATGGACAGGATGAGGGTGAATGTAGTGGCCTGTTGCCTGCCAGAGCACAGATGGTGGCAGAGCAGGATGTACCAACCTGCAATTTTGCCCAAATGCACATGCGCATGCATATACATACACGTTCACAGAATGATCACATATGTGCTGATGTATATAAATACTGAGCTCATGGCACAGGAAGTGACTGGGGAGGAGCAGACTGCCCATTTAACAAAGCATTGCACTTTTAACAAAGCATTGCAGAAGTCAAAACCCAAAATACAGAAATGGTTCCCTCTCCCTTTCAACATACAATTCAAGGCATCCAGACTTGTGGATCAAAAGCAGCTCACAGAGACATCCAAGGCTGAGTAGGATAATTAGTGCCCTGGAAGGATCAATACACCTTGTATGGAGGTTGTATGCAGAGGAAGAAGCAATCTATGGAAAAAGGGAAGAGAACTGCAAGGGAGAGCAAAACCTAAACAAGCAGTGGACATTTTTATCAGTGGCATGGATTCGACTCACAGTCTGTGATGAGTTCATACCGGATGCAGGATGTTCAGCTTTTTGTATCCATATTAAAACCCTCTTACATTCAGCTCTGTGTTTTACATATTAAACCCTCTTCTATTCATTATTTATATTTTAAAAAAGAGAGGTGCACAGCACATTGATTATTTACAAAAGCTTGTGAGATGTCCTCAGAGAGTAAACGGACATTTGCAGTAAAGACTGGAGACAAATGGTAGGGCATAAAGACAGGAAGACAGATAGACAGATAGATGAATGAAGGCGAGGCTTCAGCACATCGATCGGCAGAGGGAAGAGTAGAGGTCCCCGCGGGGGAAGGGGGGGCCTTTTTAGCGCTATGTGAGGAGGGAAGGATGACATGTTTCCCCTTTGAGGTGTTGAGTGTGAGGGTTGGACTATGATGCACGAGGATGGAAAGAGGCATAAGAAGAGAATGTGTGGCTATGGTACTTCAGCAGCGTGACAGACGGTGATAGCAAGTGACAAACAGAGCTCTCTGAGCCATGCCAGTTCTGCAGACTCCAGCTCCCCGCCATGGCTCTGGGACGTCAGCCATGTCCTGCCCATCCTGACTCAGTCACAGCCAAAAAGAGAAACACAGAGATTTTCATTTGATCAGGGGGCTTTTGGAAACATCATCCCATGATCTGTCTGGAAATACTTCAGGGGAAACCCAATTAAACAGACCATAAAACCATATCATAAATTCCAGAAGCTGAGAATTGGAAAGGATTGTCGCCACACACAGTCCTATCTGCTTGTGAGGTTTAAAAACCAAATGACACGTTTTAATTCCAACATTACTATACATGTTCAGTTGTCACAAAAGAAAAATACAAATACACAATTTATATTAAATTAAAAGGTAAAAAGAATGGCTTCTTCTTTGGAAACACTCTTTTTGCTGCTTTTTCTTTGTATTGTAATGAATATGCCCACTCACAAACGGCATCAATGAAAACATGATGTGTGTGTCGGCTGCCATCCTTTCAACAGATTAAGGCGGTTCATTTGCATGAACAAATACATAAAACATCGAGTTGCACCATTTACACCTTGGCAACAGCTTTACAATTAAGCAGTAGGTGCGACAGAGACAGGGATGGAAACGCTCCAGCTATGTCCAGACCGAAGATAATAAATGATATTCTGAGGCCAGAAACAATAACAAACACTTTGTACAGAAGGAAAAGATTGATGCCACCTTTAATTTTGCACACAGTTAATTTGGTTTAGTGCAAGGGCGAGGAAACTCACTCCCCCTCGACTCATAGAGATGATTACTGATATGGCAGAAGATAAGGAACAGCAAAACAACAGTGTGTTCAGTGTGGCCTGTGATGAAGATACAGTCAGAAATACTAGCTCTATTTTTGTACATGCATCAATGCTGAGTTTGATCAGAGTATAAGAAAATACTATATGCAAAAGACCATTCGTTCTTTTGTATTTTCTTTTATGTATTATCATTGCACTACAACATAATAAATTGTATTGTATTATTTTTGTGACTCTTTAGTAATCAGTGTACTTTGGGTATTTTGGCAACTGTATAGTTGAGTCTTATGGACTATCCCTGTACTGGATCCATTTTTTTTTTTTTACCTTTGTCATTTTTATGTATTTTATTGTGCAAAATAAATTATAATTTTTTATTATTATTGTCCTTGGCTGAGGAGAAATGAATCAAATATAAAATGTATTTTAAGTTAACCAATACTCAAGAGGGTGGACATACGTTCACTTCAGTGGTGGTGTGGTGTATAATCTGTACTGACAGTTCCTTTCACCCAATAAACGTCCACATTTACTTTCCACATTACAGCTCTTATAAGTGTTTCAGCCTATAACGGACACAGGACAGTTGACCATTGTCCATCCTAATTGATGTCAGAAACCTGAGGTGCATTAGCGCGTCTCATGATGAGGCCCATGCTGGTGTGCATTTGCCCTCTCTGTAAGGAGCAACCCTGCCTCGCCGGGCCAGCTGCACAATACAACCAGAGCATATTGATTATGCTGCTCATGGATGCAGAATAAAAGCCGAGGGATTTTTTTTGTGTGTGTCATTGAATCGTCTGAGGTAAAAGACATAGGCAGCAGAGATTCTGTAAAGACTTCTCATTGGGATTTTCTATGGCCTGCAGAAGCAAGACTGATTCATCAGTCGGGAAAGGAAAAGGGGCAGAAGGAGGATTCTGATCTGTGAATCTGGCTCGTCTCTGCTGGTCAGTTTAAGTTATGCCGTATCACATGCAGACATTTAAACCCATGCCATGCAGTACCACCTGGTGATCAGGCAATCAATGGAAACACCCATTAAATATCAAATTCTCACTTTGGTTGATTAAATTAGCATATGTTTCCTGTGGCGGCAGAGAGCCAAAACTGAAAACTGAGATTAGGTATCTTATCAGATATTCCATAATCAGATTAAAACAAAATGAATTCCAGACAATATAAACGCTTGAAGGCAGAGTCCATAAACCCCTCCTCACACCTTACGGTATGTTTATCCCCACCTGAGGATTTAATCCATTTATCAGCCAAACGCGTGGAAAATGCGTGGATGATAATAAAAGTTATTAACTAATCATGTTGGATTAAATGAATGTGCTCAGCTCAAACCGTGTCAAGGAGAGAAAGGATGGACTTTCCTAAGGAACTGAAACAGAGCGGTAAAAGGAAGGAAACTGTGTGGCAGTATTTTAACAACCACAGTGGGACAGTAGTCCATTAAACTATGTGATAGAATACTGCAGAAATACCTGGCAACAAATAGTGTTGACGCTTACAAAGGCAACAGCATCTGTCTTTGAGAATTAAAAAGAAAAAACACAAGAATCATGTGACTCCACAAACAGTGATTACCTAACAGAGCTCTCAAGAGGGTCTTCCATTAACAACACCGCACAAATCAATGTTTATGTCCATCGTAAAAAAAAAAACTGCAAACTGGGAACCCCCAAAGCCTGAATCATCTATAAAATCTGTTTTTTACACACTGGTTTCAAACTGCTTCGAGCTGATTTAACCCACAACCAGTCCACAAGTCACTGAACTGTCTCTGCTTTCACTGAATGAACTGCAGTTCTGTCAGAACAGTGAAGGACAGCAATGTGGTAAAAACAACAAAAATGAACTAGAGCATCACAGAAATTCAGTACTGAGTGAAGCAGAGAAAATGTCTGTACATATATAAATGTACATATAATATAATGTGTGTATATAGTGTTTAACCAGAAATGAATACTGCACATGAACCAGTGAAAATGCACCAGTCTAATGGTGGTCGCAGAGTTAATGATAAATATAACTAATATCTTGTGTAGTGACTGCTCGTCATAACAGGTATTTCAAGAGGTATTACCGACGATGAGCATATATACAGTAGATATATATGTATATATATATATAATCCAGTTAAGATATCATATTTCTTTCTGAAATTACGTTTTTAAATCTCCCACATACTGTACACACTACACAAATACAGCGGTTGGGTAATTGAAGAAAAGGCAACAGAGAATGTGATGACATATATGGTTGCAGAGGAAAGGGTAATGAAAGCATGGATTATTCATGTCTATTCCCACAGTGCAAACAGCTCCTTTTTTGATGGATTATGCCCGGGGCACTTCTCCCTGCTCAATACCAACAGTCCCAGGCAGCCGAGTCTCATGCTGCTCCACACAGACGCGATGATGAGGCCCCATCCTCCCGAATCACAGACAGAGCCGACGGCTCTCAGCTACCCTTTTTCTATAGTCAGACATAATGATGGTGTGTGGTCCGAGGTGGGACTAAATTCAAACTCGAGGATGGAGAGGAGGGCAGTGCAGCAGAGGGAGACAACTGCTGACGATGTGTGACTGAGCTCATTTTAGCAAAACTACAGGAGAGGATGTAACATGGATGGAGTATCTAATGGTCTGTCACACCAGTCAGCTGACAGGTGGAGGTGCAGAGAGTTGGAGACAGATACGCACAAACACTGTCGCCTCCAGTCGAGTGGAGTAACACGAGCTGAACGTGTTTCTCTGCACCAGAGAAAGACTCTTATGTTCATCGTTGTGGAGAAGGTGAGCTCAGTTGGATCAGCGCCAACCGCTGCAGGGAAGTTCAGTCAGGAAGGCAGTGAAGCTGTGACTTCACCTCTGAACACTGCAGACAGATATATTCAACAGTAACATCTAAGGGAATTGGTGAAGTTGCATGTTGCAGCTGAATATCACCTCACTACACACCTCCGAGGCTGTAGGAGAATCTGTGTAGCCTTAAAGCATCCATTAAAAACATGGCGGTCCAACATGACGGCCTCCTTAGAGAAGACCCACTCCTTATGTAAATATAAAGGGCGAAGTGAAGTGTGCACAAAAGAAAATCAGAATAATATTCTATAAAATATTTCTGTCAAAATAATTCAACCTAGATCTTACACACTGCACATTTAAATCCATTTCTTTACATGTTTGTTGATTGTTACGCCATTTTCTTGCTCATGAAAAATATGTTTTTTGTCATGATTAAATAAGAACAAATACAGAAAAATTAAACAGTAGTTCAGATCACACACTACATTCACTTTTTTTTTTAAACCATATATATTTAAAAATTAAAAATTGAAGAACAATGGAAAAAAGAAAAGGTGAAAATAGTAGAAACGTCATTTCCTAAAGAAAAAACTACAGTTGAATACATACAGAGATCCTCTGACATTTGCCTTCACTGATGTGCTGAGTGCAGTCTTCACCACGGAAATAGATTACCTCTATTTGAGCACTGAACTGAGCTTGAACCTGAGCTTATTTCCAAGCTCATCTATAACTGTGACTGTAGCACAAGCCTTTGCCAAATTTCTCTTGGCAGAGTCTTTAAAAGATGTTCAGTGTAAAGTAATCCAACACAATGCAGGTCAAATCTTAATAACAAATGTTGCCTGCAGCCATCAACACCGCAGACAGCGAGTGATAGCGTAGACTGTCTGGCTCTCTGATGAGAAACCAAGTAATCCTGAGATTTCACACATTCTAGGCCAACTCCTGTGAGGATGGATAGCAAATGAAATAACGGTGCAACGGTCAGCTAACCATTTAAAACACCTTAGCAACAGTTAAAATCCTTCATGTGGCGGTCCTCGTCGTCACTAAGGCGTCCACCAATGAGCTTGCTTCGCCGCAGACAGGAGGAGGCAGTCGAAGGCAAATAAAGCAGGGACTCAAACAAAGGGAGGAGGCTTCAGAAACATTACATTGCCTCTGCTGATCCATCAGTATTCCCTCCACATCCACTGCTATCCCTCCTCAAAACTCATTGAGAGCACCATTTAGGCGTCTGTGTAATTATTCTGTCACTTAACAGGCAGGAAACAGGTCGCATGAATAAGCCGACCCATGCTCGACAATAAACATCAACGCAGGAGTCTTTTCCTGGGCCGCTGAGCTGTCAGAGGCAAAGCAATTTTACACAGATACACATTGTAATGCCAGTAATTAGTATGGTAAACTACAGGGAAATATGTTGCATTACCATTCAGACCGGCCAGTCGAGAATTCAACAGTTTCCTCAGAAGCACAAGGCCAATTTTTCCCCTTCATATTTAATGTTCACTCTCAGTGGCAGTGAGACTTCACAGACATGCAGATGAACACATTTCCCTCCTCTTGATGTCAGAGTTCAGTCGGTACTTGAAAGGTTAGCAGTACCGATGAGAGCAGTCACAGGATTTTGTTTTCTTGTGGCACCCATGAATTTCCTGAATGCTTCGTGAATGGCCGGAAACCAAATTTACGACATCAAATCTTGACATAAATGAAATGACTTTCACTTTGAAGCAGCACTGGGACACAAACACAGAGTGTGTACCTGCACATGCACGAGATATGACTCAAATCAGCCTCGGTAATATAGTCATAAATTCAGTTCTACTGTCTCTTCAAGCTGCAGCATCAGCAACATGAGGGAACACGAACAACACTATGCAGCGGAACATTGCAGACAGCTTAATGCATCTTTGTCCATAAATTTGCAAGTGATCACACTTTGCTGTTTCTGCTCTCTCTGTTGTAGACACGGAACTGTCTGAAAACACTGGAGGATATTCAAGCAGCCGTGTCACATTCCTTATAAAACACTACAAAAAGTGAGCCAGACTGATCATTTCTTGCACTGTGCTGTGAGCGCTTTAATGCTATATGAACAATCCACTAGAGAGACACAAACACATGGAATATTCTGAAAACTAAGCATTGTTTTATTCCTGATATCATCAGGAATAAAACAATATGAATTATGTGGTTAATGCTATTGTGTGGTAACCTTTTTTCACGTCATCTTTATTCCCTGTGTTTTGTGTGACATGAAGTGAAATTGCTATGACAGAATGATGCAAGAACATTTTCAAACGTTTGTCTCACAGGCACCGTCTATCTGCAGTGTTCGTATACATGTAATGCATTCTCTAACATTAACCATCTCAACTAAATGCTTAAACCTAACCCTTAACCTAACTTAACTTAACCCTCAAAAAGCCCTTCATTCTCAGGCATCAACATGGACATTTGTGTCCATTGGGGCACATTTTTTCCCCTTGATCTGGCCATCATTTTCACTGTCTTAGTGCATATGGCACAGTTTTTTGTAAGAAAGTCTCTCAATGACACAATTGGAATTCAAATTTAGATTTTTCTAATAGATCCATAGAACACCATTCACAGTGTTCTATGGATCTGGGACAACGTTTTTATTTTCTTTATTATTTTGGCTAATCTTTGACATATTCAAGACTGATTTTAAAAATATATACATTTATAAACAACAGTGACATCAAGTAATCAAAATTTAAAAGGTTAAAATCCTCAAAATGATTGAATGTTTGAGAGTTTAAGAGATTTATGCAGAAAAACAAAATATTCATCTGTAATGTTTCTGTAACTGTTTTTGGAAGTGGACATTTTTGTCGTCTAATGACTTAAGAGGGTAGTAAATTATAAGTAAAGGACCAGCAGGTGCAAAATTTTTCAATCAGAATCTGTCCTCACAGCATAAAGACATTGTGTACACACACACACACTGAAACAGAAGGACTGTTGTCTTTTGTAAGATGTTATAAATCACAGAAATCAGGACTGTATCTAAATATCTGACTAATTACATGAGCAAGCCAAACATCCTTACAAAAAAACAGCCTGATCGAACCTGCTCTTTCTCCCTCCAGAGGCCTAATCCATCTTAGTGCAAATGTAGGAAACGTGCCACCTGCTTCCAGTCATACAGCTCAAGGCCTGACTGGCCTTGTGACACCACACTGCCCATAATCTCACAAACAAATGCATAGCTTCATCTACTGATGGATCTGGACTCACCACTGCATTAATCTAAAGGATTAAAAATATACATTAGTGCCCTTTTTTTGTTTGTTTTGTGAGAACACAAAACCTCAAACTTTGCTATATATTCTTCTGCTGCTCTAAAAAATATCATTATTATGCTGAAATGAAGTCAAACCTTTCTAAACTATTTTTCCATTTAAAATGACATAATGTTCCTGAATCAATCCGTTTGAGTCCCATAAAAGACGTTATATGTGCAGACCGATGTGTTGACTGTCACAGTGAGGAGGATAAAACTTTTCTTCCCACTTCTCTTTAGTTTCATTGTGACCAGATTATGCAGTAACAAGACACTGCAGTGCTCTGATTTACAGGCTCACTGATACAAATCCTCTGAGAAAGCATGTGAATGATTAAACGAGATGCAGTGGCATGGCTTTCAGTAAAGTGGATGAGCACATGTGTCCATGTCAAGGTTATTATAGTGAACGGAAACTAAAACTGAAAAAAATGTAACTGAAACGTTAACTGAAAAAAATAAATAAAACAATAACTAACTGAAACTGAATTGTGTGTTTACAACAAAAATTGTAGGGACATTTTGCTTAGTTTTCGTCTTTGTAAATTCATTTTCAAAAATACATTGGGTTCATTTGAAGTGTATTTATTATTTATAATGTAAGGAGTAATGTAAATAAAAACAAAGCTCTTTTCTTAGATTGAACTGTACTGAAAAAGTAGAGCAGTAGTGCTACCTTGGATCGTCATATTAAAGTTACCTTACCTTAATTTGCCATTTGCCGTAGAACATTCAGGATAACATGGGTCGTTTAAGCAAGAATGGAGATGTCAGGCTGCGTTATAGCATCTAGAATGACCCTGCACCCAGAGGATTTCCACGATGCCGGGAAAAATCTGTCATTAAATTTGCAGCCATTCTGCAGCACTGCCTCAGCTGCCTGTGGGACCTTTAATGGCAAGGATGCTCTTACCATAGTGCAGGGTCATATTTCTGATTCACCTCACAGACAAATATGTCGTCTGTAAACATATAAAACAAAAAGTCCAGGAAAGATTTAAGTAAAGTGTGTGTGTGTGTGTGTGTGTGTTAAAAACAGGAGGATCATGTTTTTTTGTTTATTTTATTTCTGAGTTTTGGATGGATGGTAGGCCATATTTGAGCAGGAGGGTCTTGAAAGTGTTCATTCATTATTTAAGAGCACAATGTTTAATTTTTAACAAGCTCCCAAAAAAAGGACTGTGTCAAAAATGCACTTTAGTCTTTTGTTAATCAAAGTAGTGTTTTATCCATCCATCCATCCATCTTCTACCACTTTAACCTCCACATGAGGGTCGCGAGGGGAGCTGAGCCAGTCTCAGCTGACAAAGGGTGAAAGGCGGGGTCACACCCTGGACAGTTCGCCAGTCCATCACAGGGACACATAGAGACAAACAACCACCCACTCTCACACCTATGGTCAATTTAGAGTGTCCAATTTACTTAATCCCCATACTGCATGTAGGAGGAAGCCAGAAAACTTGGAGAAATCACACACACACACAGGGAGAACATGCAAACTTCATGTAGAAACGCCCTTGTTCCGACCGTCTCGTGAACCCAGGTCATCCTGCTGCAAAGGCGAGAGTGCTAACCAACCGTGTGGCCAGTAGTGCTTTACGTGTATCAAAAGACTTTATTGTATTTATTCACAAAGTGAGTCATGAAAAGCTTGAATCTCGTAGTGTTCATACAGAAGCCAAATCGTTCATTATTGTTGCTTGGATGTTGTGGTTTTGATTTGCCGTTTCGGAGCACACCTTCTCAATGCTGCCAGCTGAATATTGACTTGTTTACAAAGGATTTTTGTTGTTTCTCGTTTCGAGTGCCCTTCCCCCGTCGTCTACCTTTTGTCTCTGAAAGCCCGGTGTGTGTTGAGAAGCTTTCATCGGAGCCCTGCTGGCCTGCACCCCCCCACCCCCCCGCTCCCTTCCTGCCTCAAAGCTGGTCGCAGATGAAAAATTTATGACCGTATGCCTTGAAAACCACACATTCCATTTGAAGTGCCACTGTTCATCTGATGATGCCCCCAGCGTCTGCAATCTTCATTTGACCATTGCTTTTCCTCACAGTGGGAGTGCAAATCAAGGAGAGAGGGTGGCGCTGTTCATTGTTTTACACCCTGTGACTGCTATTCACTCATCAAGGACATTTTACTTTTGGCTGTGCAATGAAACATTGGTACTGACTGTAAACTCACCCCTGTAACCACAGGACCTCACAATACAGCGGTGTGTGTCTGTATTATCTCATTTGTAAATATTACTGTATATATAATGATGTTGCTTGTTATATTGTAGCACCCTATTTTTTATAGATATAAAGGTGCATATAAATGATCCATGATTGCCCAACTATGCCACTCACTAATTTACCTGTTTCAAAACCTGTTTGGTGGGGACTTTTGAGTGTATTTCCCCAAAACCTACTAATTTCAGTTTAAGAATATAAAGAACCTTTTAGATTTGACACATATAAACACATATTTTTGACTATTTCAAAATGTTAATCATATTGTTCACTATACCCACTCTGTTTCAAGTTGCCATGTCTTTCATCAGCAGAGGGAGATGTAATCACTCTGCAAAGTGACAATGAGCTAAAGTTGTGGGCGTCTCGTCGCACCATTCCCTCCTCCTCCTTTTTGGACAGCTATGGAATGTGAAGTGGAAACATTATGCAAACAATATGCTCAGGAGTGAATGAGTAACACAATGCACGTGCATTGATTATAATATCATCATTTTATATCACCTGTTAACGTGTGAATTTGTGAATTTAGCTGCAGAAATATTTTGTGCAAATGTACATAGTTTTGTGCACATTGAACCTTGACAAAGTCTTTTCTCGTCTTCTTCTGGTTCCTAAGCAACAGGTGATTTCACAACACGCGCGGATGTACGTGCTGCAACAGTTTTTTTTCTTAACAGCGTATCAAGTCAAATGGTGACCTTGAGCAAGTCAATACTGTTCAAGGCTTTGTTCATAATGTCGCACTTGTCACTGGAATAATTAGTCCAGGACAATTGGACACATTTGTCTTCAGCAGCAAGGTTTTCTCCATGCAGCTGCAGAAGGATCAACATTCCCATGCACGGCCTCTGGTTTCCAGGCACGGAAACTCAGCTCAAGTTTAAATGGTCAAGGTGGAAACCAGTTCATCTTCACAAGGTGGATCCAGGAAAAACCTCATACTTGGGTTTAAAGGATTTAGCATTTTACTTCATTTTTTCATTTGCATCAGGAACTTCAAAAAAATATGAAAAAAGGAAAAAAAAAATCAAACTATAGATTCATGACCAAGTTGATAAACACTGCATACTGACACACTGCTACTTTTGCTGTCAATTTAAGAAATTAGAATATCTCATGACATCTCATAGTCATATTTCTCAGTATTTTGGTCATTAGAATCCACTGATAATGTTGAAAAAATCTATTACCTGCAGTGGATTGACCTTGACAAAGTGCAAAACTTATCACGAACAAGGAGATCAATAGTTACTGTACAAAAAAACAGATGTAAATAAATGTGTTGCCTTTTTTTGTAGCCATTAGTGACATTTTGACGACAAAAACAAAGAAGTAAACAGTGACAATTAAATGATTAACGATTGTTTCATTGGATACTGACATTCTTGTTAATTTTACTTATATCTAACAACAATTCAGTATCTCCTGTGTGGTCAAATGAATCATATAGGTTTGAATAATGTGTTTAAAATGGAGACTATAGAAGTCATATTCAAAATAATTACTTTTAAGCACAAGATCATGTAGTGTTTGGTAATTGAACGCTTGCAAATCATACCTAAATAATTGATTTATTCATATCTTATTTTCTACCTGTCCGTACAGTATGTAGCATTATGGGGGAGCAGTGAAATGTGATAATGACAATTTCCTCTAAGCCTGATAAAATCCACCATGTCTTCATTTTGGTTTAGGATCCCAGTACAGCAAAGACACCTCGTGCTGCTGATGGACACCAGCACACCACCTTAGGTCTCAAGAGACTCAGGACTGGTCAATAATTCAGAGCACGGCAGGAAATTTTATATGGAGGCAGAAAGATAGAGGAAGGTGAAAAAGCAAAGAGTAGATATATGTGGAGGAGAGGAAAAGCTAACCCGTGTTTGCCTGCTCCTGACCCAGAGCAATAACATGTCAGCAGAGGCTTTCAGGGATTCCACCTGTCACTCAACTTGATACTCGGCAGAGAAGAACGGTCAATAAAACATATAGAACCTTTTTTTTTTTTCTCACTTACTAAGAATAATGTGAGGTATGACCCCACGGATTATGTCGTGCACAGGTCTGAACAGCAGTCGCTGTTATACTGACACAGTGATGAGCGTCTGCAGCACAGATGCAAATCACTGCGGAGAATATTTGCATGAGCTGTCGTTAGCAGCTTCATAACAGCATGAGTGATGGTGGGAGATATTAAACTGGCCAGCAGCATGAGTACAACTGACAACCAGCCTGACAAATGATACAGATAATAAACGACACAAGAGTAATTCAACAAAAAAAAAAGAAAAAAAGAATGTAGATGAGGGCTTCAACCTCAGGTGGTAATTGCAATTCCTGTACAAGGAAAAGATAAAATCTTCTTCTTATTACGAAGAGATAGGAACTCTGTTCTTGAATTCATCTGGCTACTTTTGTGTTATGTTGCATTTTCTGTTTGAATTCAAAGAAAAATAAAAGAAGCTGCTGCTGTAAGACTCTCTTTTTCAACAGCATCCAGTGGAAACACAAAAGTCCCGCCAAATAATTCATAAAAGCACAGCCTGATACCAAAGAATGGATTTTGTATCAATGTTAGAACAAAGTGCCGTCTCTACAACAGACAAAGCTTTTTCTTTGATTTTGAAGCAAAAAGCCAGAGGCATGTAACGTCTAAAATGTTGCTGCCTGCTAAATAAAAGGAGCCGTACGGTGCCGCGTGGCTCTTTTCTCCAGAGACGGAAAATTCCCAGCAGGTACGAGAGGTGGATCCTTTGTCAGTATCAGGGGGCACTTTGAAAAATAACGACGCTCTGTGGAGTTTTCCTTATGTGCTGTGCATATATTCAAAAACATAAAACTACTTCTCTCCCATCTCAAATACTGGAAATACAAAGTGAGGAAAAAGCAGAATGAATTCAAGATATAACGTGAAATGAAGTTTTGTTTGGATGCATTATTTGACTGCGTCTCTACACCAAAAAAAAAAAGAAAAAAGAAAGAAATCCTCATTTTAAATGTATACAGCAGCTACAATAACAACCCTTCTGACTGTACCTTTGGGGTCTGTTAAGCAAATTGGCCCTGAAGTGCCACTAGCCTTCCCCCATATGTGTGCTGCCTCCCACCTACTCACTGCGGCACGTACATGCAAATGACAATCTGTTGCAGTGCTAATTAAGGTCGAGGTCACGTGAGAGAGAGCGGTGTGACTCCTGAGCTCAAAGAAGACATTTTTTTCATGATCCAATCACACAGTGAACAGCTTATAGAGGCAAGAAAAAGGGGCTCTGGGATGTTATGAGAAGTGAGGCAGAAATCATCTTTGTAGCGAGCGTTTCCACAACCTCACAATCAGATGTGAAGTGAGTGTATTCGGCCCTGCCCATACCATGCCCCATGGGGGGTTTCCTCACTGGTGTATCGTCAAAACCTCTGCGGGAAACATGACTCAGTTTTCAGGCAGTCGCGGGGAATCAATACCATGATGTCACTGCGACAGCAGGTGGATATCAAAACCAACAATTATAATACGTCAGGGAAACTGTGATCACAAACGCAGGCACACAATACTGGGAAAATGTGAAAAAAAACAAAAAAACAAACACTAAATGAGTGCAGTGTTTCTTTCTTTTGTAACAGGAATGGCCATTTTGTATATATATTCTTTGAAGGAGTACATGCAGATGTTGCTTTGAGAAATTTGTCTTTAGAAAATGACCACTCTCTTTGATCAGCATAATTTAAGGTGTTTTATACATTTATGCATGTATCCTTTAAATCCAACACCTCCTTTCAGTTTAAGCCTTAAACTAATATTGTAATTCATAAATTACAAACCCCTTTTCTTGTGTCAGACCATGTTTAAGAAAACTAAAGTCTGATTTATGGCAGTCGGCATTCCTCCTGTAGTGCCAGATGAATGTAAGTGTCTTTGTTCAGGCTCTCACACATGGAGAGCAGCCTTTTGCTAATGGAGGCATGAGTAATCTTAGCAGGGGACCAACACAGTGTGATGGCACTATAGTCTCTGAGGGATTTACCGTCAGCTTCAGAGAACACAGAGGTTCTGCCTGGTCTGGCCATTTGTGCTCAACTGACTTTTACAAATCATCGCGCTGACCATCCCCAAGTCTTCAAAGCAAGCACGCAGTTCATTAACGCTGACAGCTGCTGATTGAACTGCTGTTTAGATCTCTCGCCTAAACCTTACCAACACTTCTAAAAAAGACAAAGCAGTCTATGATCTACGACGGAGTATTAGTCTGCAATCGACGACGTCCTGATGCTAAAGATAATGTGGTGCTGATGTGGCAAAAAGTCTGTCTTTATGTGTGAAGCTCCAATCAATCAATGTAACTTCACAAAATGCACCGCGTTTCTCATCTTAAAAACACGTTGCAGCTGATCATCTGAGATTTTGCTTCTTTCTCGAAAGATTTCAAAAGTTTGGCCCTAATACTGCATTGTAATAATCTACTAAATTGATATTTATATAACACATTTCAAAACAGAGTAGAGTAGGAGCCTTTTTTAAACTGGTTTCACAAATCTTAATCTTTAATGATCTGATATTATATTGTGGTTATTATTGATATCACATGAGTCGATCATGATGGATATGTCGCCCAGCACTACACGTTAATATAAACATGTAACAATAACTTTTATTTATGGACATCATAATATTATTAAACTAAAGCCATTCACATCAATATTTCATTTCACTCCTTTATTGTATTATTTGTGGGGTTTTTTTCCAAACAAACCACAGACAACAGCACTTTATTCCTGATTGCAGGTTAAAACCACCACAGGTAGAAAGCAATAAACTTTATTACGTTATTAAAAGCATCTGATTGATTTAGTGCCCGATGCAATCATTTTGATCCTCAATAATGACTCTACACCTCAGACATAATAATTCTGCCAATTGACATTGGTAGAAATAATAACAAAAATATGGTCTCTGACTTCCACACATAAAAGCATAATGATTTTTAACCGTGTAATGTTGATGTCTCATTATGTTGTCACCTGACTAAGGTGCATTATATGACACGTGCAAAGATCTTTGAAAAACATGTGCCATTATTTAAATGAATTATAAGTTAACCCTTAGAACACAGAGCATTTAGGCAGCTTTTTTTCATTACTATGTTAAAACGTATATGCAGAGGCTATAAGAGTGTATGTGCAATACAAAGGTGTCTTATATCCTTCTCAGCACAACCTGTAGGCAATGTGATTAAATTATATATATATTTTTCATTTTCACCAACCACGTGCAAAAAAGTACTGAAACTTTGAACTGTAAACACACATCCAGGATGTCTATATAAGAAGTTGTGTATTATTCCCATGGCAATTTAACACGTTTTATTTTAAAGGGTTAAATAAAATGTTATTATGTAATTTATCATACAATAATGAAAGATAACATATAAGAATTGGATAGATTTAATAATTATGCCATTTCTGACCGCAGAAAATCTAATACTTTGTTCTTCTTGTGTGGCCAAAAAGTGGTCGTGGATTGAGTCCCCATGAAAAACCCTCTGACGAGAATATATATAGCCTTTGAAATGCTATATCCTTCCATCCCTCTCTGATATTTCCCACATCTGTCGATGACTGAGACAAGCTCTTGATTCAGCCTCATTCCTGCAGAGATGTGTGAAAGTCAAGCATCTCTGAACACACTGTGAAAACATGTCTGCAGCTCCAGACCATGAATACATTATTCATCAGAGACATCTCACGCTTTGCAGATCGGGAGGAGAATCTCCTCTGATGAAAAATGGTCAAAGTCAGGCCCAAATTGGCACAAATGATACTTCTCTGAAAAACATGCCAAACAACTAGTTATTTCACATTTGATGAGTGGAGGATACAAAAAAAAACACATTCAGTGTCATTTATGTAAAGCACATAAACAAATAGGTTTGACGGTTTTCATTTTATGTGAGACACGGGAGGAATCACTTCCAAGAACAAAGAGCGATTTAATCCTGTACGCCAGAGGATCAAACCTCAAAAGAGCCCGCAAAACAAAATACAAGACTAATCAGTATTTATCTGTCCTGAATTCTTTTGGGACAATTTGGCAAATCTCTCATTTTGATAGCAATTATGCGCGGCATGCTGTGGTGAATTTTTTATTTCATAATCAAAAACTCGGAGACGTGAGAAATGCAAATCCCCCAGCAGGCTGAGACAGGACAGGCTTTGACAAGGAAATCATATTCATGGCACGTTTTCTGGGATAAATTCTCTGTGTGGATCATTTCAGCGCCTCTCCTTTTCTATCTCCTATTTCAGACATATGGCTTTTTCTTTCTTTCTTTCTTTCTTTCTTTCGTTTGTTCTTTTTTTTTCTTTTTTGTCATTTAACAGCAACGTGCTAACTAAAAACACAACAGATAATGAAGCTGATTCAAGAAAAACAAAATGGCAACGAAAACACATCAATATGAGTGAACTTTCTGCCCCGCGGTTTGATAGGTCAGACAGAGTAACATTCAAAATTCAAAAAAAACAAACTAATAATCCACCGCACACATGACCACATGACCACATGACCCACGGCAGCACAACACTGAGGCTTTTAAATTTATGATTGTACAGACCACCCAAACAACACACACACACACACACACAATGACAACACAGAGGCCACTGCAAGGACATCATCTATCACAGCGACGGCAGCACACACACAGAGAGTCAAAGAGTAATAAAAACATGATATCAGTAACAGAGAATCTTCCCTCTGTTTGATTATTCATCTTTTTCATCTCACTGGATCAGCTTCCTCCATCTCAACTAACTGTTACACTGCCATAAAATGACCCAGTACACCGGGAAACAAAAAGAGATACAAAAATAAGCGTGTAGTGTTGATATTTGGCAACATGGTATCAGATGAGCGTGGTTTCACTGATAATTTATTTCCATTGTATTATAATGAATGCCGATATTTTGTCTACACCTGTTTGGACTTGATGTTGTTGTGTTGTGTTCTGTGTCTCTTTCTTTCCTTTGTGCAGCACTTAGTGACATCTGTTCATGAAAGTGGCAAATTAATGTATTTAAATAGGTATATTATGATTATTTACAGACATTAGATTGTACGTGTGGCTGATAAACTGTATGAAGTCTGTAAAAAAAAAAATTTTTTTTCACTTCATCATCTGATAAACAACATTAAAAGTGTGGTCGTCATGTGCTCAGGAAACGGTGAACTAAAGATGACTATTAAACAGCAGCAGCTCAGATGCGACTTCACCGCCCCACCATGAATTCAAGGTGCTTGTCAGATATTCACAGCAGCAACATGACGGAGCGAGCGCTGCTGCACCCCCAGCGTGTCTGCGCCAAAGTGATCATTGTCCACTTTAATAACTATCAGGAGGATTTGTGCTTGTCACAGGTCTCCTGATAAATAACACCCCATTCTCTGTGCTCATAAAGTGGCAAATAAATCTTTCACTCCTGGCATAACAGTAAGACATTCATTCATTGTCATTATCCTCCACATGAGGGCCGCGGGAGCCGCTGGAGCCAATCCCAGCCGACACAGGTCCATCACAGGGCCATCACAGGGCCAACGTACAGAGGCGAACAAAGACAAACAGAAAAAGACCATGGTGAGTGTAGAAATAAGGACATAAGCCCAGCAGCTGTCTTTGTGACTTTTATTCTCCTGGCAAGAGGAACAGACAGCACAGAGCATCAAGGCTGTCTGTGCTGTAGTTCAGGGGAAAAGAGTCACTGTTTGGGTTTTAATCGCCTGGAACAGCCTCACCACAACACTGTGGGCAGCAGTGTGAAAGTCTGCTGATACCAGACACAGAGACAAAAGTGGAATCTTGTGGAGAAAAGTTAAGGCACACGTTAAACTCTTTTATGGACATAGGGGTGTGTTTATAGTCAAAGTTATGATTAATTTCATATTGCATGTTTGGTTTTTTTATGTGGGAGTAGTTATAATTGTGCAAAAGTCACAAAAGACCATTCTTCTTCTATTTTTGTTCGTTAAAAATGAGCCAAGCAGATTTTAATATATGACATATTTCCAAATTTCACAAATTCAATCCAATTTTTAAAAAAATTAGAGTACTTTTAGCTTAGGTGTGTTTATATAGTTGGTGAAAATGGAAACCAAAATCATGTTTTCAGATCAGTTGTGCTGAAAAAAGGGATATAAGACTCTATATTGTACATGTTTATAGCTTCTGTATACGTTAAAAAAGCAGCCTAAATGCTGAGATTTTCACTCTTTTGAACCAACTGCAGTTTGGAGAGACTGGTTTTATGTCCCTCTTTGGCCAAGTGCTGTAAGTGTTGGCTTGTGTGATAAGAGTGTATTGTTTTCTGCATTGGCAAGCGTGTCTGCAGTGCATTGTGTTACATCTCTCCTTTGTGTGAGTCAGGCACGTTCACTGAGTCACCTCCCTCTCTTCTTGCCTCCACCTCGCCTGTCATCTCGCAAAACGGGCATCTTCTTCTTGGGTACTCTTTTCATTCAGTGCCCCTTGTTTCCACAGGTGAGGCACTGGTCAACAGCCACTCACTGATCACCAAAGTTGAGGCCACAGTCAACAGGGTTTGACAGACGTTGAGCAGTCACTGTGACGTCAGCAGTAGTCCAGGTCTCGTCTCAGTCTCACCCTCTCCTCCTGTCTGGCCGTATGCACCATTTATTCTGCTTCAGCACATGTGTAGGCCTGTCCAGGCTCCGAAGGCGCCCATTTCTCCTGATGATGCAGATGTTTGACGGGCACTTACCTTCTAGATGGGGCCCTCTGAACGGTGGGAGGGTCTTCACCCTTCATTCCCGGTGGTTGGAGTCTCGATGGCTGGCAGGAGTCAAGGTCGAGATTCAGTTTCAGTGCCCTGATCTGTGGATAGAGAGAGGAACCTGTGCAAGTATGGGGGTGGAAAACTGTGCTGGTGTTGTATCTGATGATTTAGTGTCAAGCAGTGATGAATGTGTGTGTGTGTATCTTACCTTAGATGTCAAGAATGCAACATGAAAGCACAACCGCAACACAACCAGATCAAAAATGACAGCAAACTATCATGGACCAGATTCACAGACAACACTGTAATAAAATGTGTTCCCCGGTGGTTATTTTCATGTTTGCACTAATTTCAACCCTAACCAAAGAGAGAAAATGTAAAGTTTTGTCTAGGACAAGTTTTTGTTTGAATGCTTCATGCAGGATTCAGTTGTATACCCTTGAATCACTCAGAGTTCATATTGTAACTGCAGAGGTTCATGACCCTGTGCCACAGAACACAGTACAGACTGATGAGCTACAGTCAGTGTCACTTTGAAAAAAACCCTGATATACAAAAGACGCATTGTTGCATCATTGTAGTTTATAATACCGTACACAGTCGATGTAATATTTTAGCATTAAAACAGCAGCATCACGGTCACAACTCCCCCTGTAATTTGAGAGCAGCATTTATTGACTCGTTACACTTAGCTGGTGCTACATACAAACATTAATTGAACATGGTAATGTAGCACTGGGAGGGGGCTGCTGGAATATTCTCATACCATTTGAATTTTTCTGAAATTTACAATGAAGCCGAGCGTCGCCAATTCCGTTTCATTTACCGGTGTCGACACAGATAAGCAGTTCTTTCATGTCCACTCAAATGTACATGCTTTTCCACCTCGAACGCTAACAAATCCAATTATGTTCTAAGTGAGTGTTACAAGGCTCATTGATTATGACAGAGGCAAGGCAGCAGACTGAGCTGGAGGAAAATATCTCCGGTAATTAGCCAGTTGCACCCAGGAGGCATGATTTAATACTGAGGCCAAATTTCTCAGTATTACTCAATTTGAAATGACTTAGCCAACAATGAAATGTTAATATTTATGGAGCACCTTGTGTGCTCGGACCGTAACAAATGAAAATCTCCTTAGTAGTACATTTTGTATATAAACCAGTACAAGTTAAATGCACATACTGCATCGTAAAATCAAATGAAAGACATGACAAAACTAGAGGTCGAGCTTGTGTTCTCTGTTGTAAAAGGCACTTTGCGTTCAGTTTGCAATCTCAGTTTCATGTTTTTTTAGAGAAACTAGTTAATGATAATGATGACAAGCCTTTAACTTGTAGCTTTGTTGATTGGCTCACTCAATATTGATTCAGTTAAAGTGTTAGAAGAGAGTTAGTGAGAGGGTTTTACTTCAGAATCAGGTGAAGAAAGTCAGTGAAAAGAAATGAAGATCAATAAGAGGAAGAGACATCATTCTTTATCCTCATCAATGTGATCCAATCCCATCCAATCATGTTTTTCCCCACATGACAAGCGAGTCAGGAATAATATTCCTGTATTTGTGCGATCCTTATCCATCGTGGTATCAATGCAGAGCTGTGTTGCACAGTGAGTACCAGCAGCTCGTGTCCTTCACATTGTCCACTTCAGCCGTCTTCCCCTTCACATCATTCACATCAACATTGAGACGTGCACCTGTAAACGCAGACAACTAAAATAAGTGGTTCTTTTTTTTTGGATCATGCCCTGGATTTTGACCAAAGTATGTGGAAACATAAAATGAGGTACTACTACAAGATTTTCTTTAAAGCAGTACTGACATTTTTCAACTCCCCTATCTCACAGGGTCTATATCGTCATCAGAATGTAATAGTTTTTTCCTTGGGCCGTGATCTACAGCCACAGAAAATTTCATCAAAACCCATTCTTAACTTTTTGAGTCATGTTGTTCACAAACATAAAAACATAAAAATGATAGGTAGGTAGAAGGTAGGTGCATTGACATAAAACACCAAGGTGGAAACATAAAAGATATCATAAAAAAACAACATTATTATAAAACAACACAATCTGGGTAGTCATGTAATTTCATCCATATCAGAGAGTGAAAAAGGTCATACTTTTGTAACCTGCACTTGAAGGTCCCTGCAATAGTCACCTACATATTTCACAACAACCTCTCCTCAGTTTGCACACTGCAGCACTTTTATGGTGTCCTCACCACAACAAGATAGAGACAGTTCAAAGTCCCACACAGACACTACATGAGATGTCATAGAAAAAAACTGTTTTGTTGATGTAGGTGCTTGCTATTGAGTTATTCTCTGGGGTGGGAGTGTGTTAGAAGGTGATGAGGACTCACTCATTTGATAATACTCCGATTGAGAGGGAGAGAGAGGCAGAACGAGATTGACACAAGGTAAGGTCCTGTTTCAAAACTGATTTTGAAGGTGTAGTTTGTGGCTGAAGACAGAAAAATACTATAATTTCTTTTCCTGTTCTGAGGTGAATCGCCGTCCAAGCCTGATTGAGTAAAGGCGCCAAAAATAATAATCCAAAGTCGGCGATTTTGCTCGCAACAAAACTCTCTTCTGTAGAGAAACTGGTACCTAACGACCTTACTGTTGTCATTGTGGTGCATGTGCAAGTTGGATAATCTTAATTCGTAGCATGCTGCATCCTCGTGGGAACGTTGTTTGAGAGCCCAGTAGAAGCGAGGCTGAGGCTCGGGTGACTAAATTACCTGTTGTATCTGAAAGTCTCTTTGTTGTCTGGAGCCCGAGCTCAACTTCAAAGGCATGAAATTTGTCCATGTATCTGTTTGAAACTGGACCCACCACCACCTGACTGCTGCTGCTGCTGCTGCTGAGGGAACCGGTCCTCGGCTGCTCCACCGATAATCCAGCTGTTGGCTTTTGAACACCAGTTGCTAGAATCATATTAATACAGAACACATTCTGATTATGACTTGTCTTAATCAGAATGTGGATTATAACCTAGGACTAGGTTATAATCCCATTAAAGGTAAAGCCTTCACTGACTGCACCAGCATTTCTCAGAACCTGATCAAGACAGGAAAAACATGGCTGCCAGCAGGGACACAAGATATCTTAACCACTTAAGACTTGCGGCCTGTGGGCTACGTGCAGCCCAATTATATATCATTATTGACAAAAACGAATGCAGTTGAACGCACTGAAATGATGTAAAATATCATCAAAATTGTTCTAATTACTATATCATGGTAGACTTTTCTTTACTTGAGTGGCCCCTTCACACCAGACATGAAGCTCATGTGGCCCCCAGGTCATTTGAGTTTGAGACCCCTGGCTCATGTCATAAAATCTACACAGGATTCAGAGTACAATTAGTTAATGAATAAGTACGACACTTTCATGCATGGTAAGTGAAGGCTGGCAACTGACATTTATAAAGCACACAGGAGTTGTTGGTCCACTGCCACCTTCGTCACTTAGTTTAATGTGTTTCTTTGTGACTTTGATGGTTAAAATCCTACATTTGAATTTACCCGTGTGGCACAAATTTACTATTATGATGGAGCGGAAGATAAAAAGACAGATTTTCTCTGTGGGCTTTGGTGCTGGAGCTTCAAACTTCAGTTTCAAGGTGGAAAAGCCTCTGTAACCGTGAGAAAAAAAAGTGGCAAAGACTGATTGATACCGTAGACGTAAACAGGCTTAGATTTTTATCAGCAGAGCCTTTTGTTAAGTTGCTAAAAATCTGTTTTTCCCTGTGTCATTGCTGGCAGCCATGTTATCAGTGAGAGTATATATCACACAGGTTCTCAGTCAGCACTGACAACATGTCAATGCTCACAAATTATCCCTTTGAGGTGTATATATGTTTATATAATGTGATTAAAGTCAGAATAATCTGCATACTCAGTGCTTCTTCTGAATATAACCTTGTTTTATTCAGAGTATCTACATACTCATTGCCTTTCGCCCTGTGTCAGCAGGGACTGGGACCAATTCAACATATAAATATGTATATGTTGAATTCATTTGTTTTCTGCAGGAACTCTGCAGAGTCCCAAAGTAATGATAACATAAGCTTCAAACTAAGAAAAAGTCTTCCATGGGGAACATATTTTATGTGGACTATTCACTTACAAACTCAGTTGGGCCGCATTTTGATGATTGTGATCACACATTTAAAATGTACATCAAAAAGTAAAATAGTAAAAGAACGTTTCTTTAGTTATTTCTTCACATTTCTGGTGGAAGCACAGACTGGGCCACTATGATGTTAGTTATGGGCCACACGTAGCCCACGGGCCGCCATTTGAATAGTATATACACAGGTAAGTCTTCTTTTTGTTTCTCTTTGCTCATATATCATTATTATTATTATGAAGTTTGTGGATGGACAGTGTTGCAGAAATGAAAATGTTTGTTGCTCGATATTTTTCCCACCGAAGGGTGAACTCCCGTCAAGCGAGATGTCATACTCGATCAAACTGCCTCTGTGTGATGTAATTATAACCGTTCAAAGCATTCTTTGTTCACTGACCCTTTTATTTTCCTGCAGCTTTGCTTTTTCCGCAGCTGCATATTTTGGTTTGGTGGCTTCTTTGCTTGAGAAACAGTGTTTTTCTCAGGAGTGTTGGGGCGAACATGTGTTGCTTTTTTAAGTTGTGTGACTGTAATCCCAGCTTATTGAGTCTATGCTGACCTGGAGGCAGTGTTGCAAAACTGACTTAGTCTCAGCTGGTTGCAGCTGAATGCGGGATGAAAGTGGAGACATGTTGCACAAGCTATACAATCTTTTGTGTTTATCACGGTGTTTTGGTGTTTTGGCCGTAGCTGCAGTCCACCTGTTACAAAAGAAAAATAATTGGAGCTTTAGTATTTGCCGTGACCCTTGACCCCAAGGTGTCTTTGTAGCACTCACATGCTTGCACTTGCACAGCTTCTTGTGGCAGACTCTTTGTGATCATTTGGCATGAAAAGCAAGCTGCTTTTTGTCATCATTTATAACAAAAAGGAGACACAGTGCTGCTCATTAAGTTGTCGAGCAGAACGTAATGATTACAAAAAAGAGAGATAATACTATAAATTTGGATGTCAGCAAAAGAAAATAGTGTGATGGCTGTCTCCTGTGTGCTGCTTGACTCCGAGAGAACTTAATAATTTGACTGACCATTCTGCTGTGATGAAAGGCGTCAGTGCAGACTGTCATATGAATTATAGGACGCGTCATGTTTAGGGATGCATCATATCATCGGCATGATATCAGAATCCCTAGATGTATTATCGGATATTGGCAAACACGCCAAGATCTGCTGATATGACTAATGACTAAAATCGTGGGCTGAATAAGCTGCTACCTCCTTGACCTCTATGCTAGCGCCCCCTACAGCTATTTCGCACAATGAAGATATTCTATATCCACATCTACTGTGACATGAGTATGCAAAATATGATGTTAATTTCACTACAGATGAGACTAAATGACCTTAGTTAGATCAGCAAGAATGATTAAATGGGTGTGTATGCAACATCTTTTTCGTTCAACAACTAATTATTCTGGCAATAATTGTAGTCAAATTGGAAAGTGGAGAAACTTGTTTATCCATCAGTGATGCAACAGGTCTGTGGTATTTTTTATTTTTGTTTGTTTTGAGAATTTGCCTACTAATAGTTTAAATGTATTCTCTGGGGCAGGTTTTGGAGAGGAGTAATTGTTTGTTGTTAGATATTGAACTGCCAAAAGAAACCATTGATTTGAAGCTCAGATTAAATTCCTTTCCTCTGGGCAGTGTTTCTCACCTATTGTTAATCCATTTCTTTCTCACCTATCATGTTTGCGCCCTGTCGGCAGCATGGACTTTCCCATCTCTCGTCGTATTTGTATAATCTCGATCAGTTGTTTACCAAACAGTTACTCTCACTGCATTTCTGATTTTCATTCGTCGAGATTTTCGTTTGTTCTCAAATGAATCATGAGAACAATGTGAGAATGTCCTTGTTATCAGTGTCTGATAGGAAGAGCTTTGTTGCTGCAGTTACCCACGCACAGTTTTATAACTCTACACACCTTACCTAACGTTCACAGACCACAGATCCAGTAACAAAACTCCAAACGTTGATGTAATCCCAGTAAGCCACAGGTGGTCTTACAGATTGGCTGCCCAGATCTCCACATTTTTCCCTCCTCTCTCACACACTCTACCCCCCTCTCTCTCTTTCTTCCCCAGGCTCCCAGTGTGGTGGTAGCCTGCAGCTGAAATTGGGCCTTTGCAGGGTGGAGGCAACACACTGTAGCCAGGACCTGTCACATTACTCTCGCCTCTACAGTGGGACCCGGGCACCTGAGTGAAGACTGTGAGTAGGGTAACAGAGCGGGAGAGAGAGAGAGAGAAAGCAGAAAGCAGGCCAAACACACAGACACGACAACACCTCCTGAGGAGAGGACAATTTGGGAGACATCGCGTGAGGGGGACTGCAACTTTGTGTCACCACTGTGAGACTTTGAAACAAGTTTGAAAACAGTTTGAAGAAGAGAAAGCACCATGGATACGGATGCGATAGCGGACTACGAGTACCCAGACCTGGATCCTTATCCATCCCAAATTAAAGTGGAGTAAGTACATACTTTCATTTCTAAGGTCTATACTTAAGTTCTTTCAGGCCTCTTCAGTTTTCTGCTTTAATTATCTGCCTTGAGACATTTCACCATAAAAAAGAGGATGAATCAGTTCTTTGTGGTGTACTAATATTATTATTATTCCAAATCTCCTTAAAAGACAAAAGATGAGATGAGATGCAAGTTTCATTGAGATATCAAGTGATACTTGGCACACTTCACTGAGGCCAGTGTCAGTATGAGATCTTGTTTCTGTTACTATTTGTAATATTACCGTAGACGCTGTATCATTGTCATGTTTTGAGAATACAGATGGGCTGTTATGGAAACTCCAAAAATAAACAATTTTGTTAAAAAACTGCACTTTCCCACAATGGAACAGGACAGCTTTTGCTTGTCAGAAAAAAACTCCAATGAATTGTTGTGAGTAAAACGTGGATGTTTAGTCACTTCAAAATAGGAAATAAGTCATTTATCATGAGCAGCCGTGTTTTAATGAACATGTAATGTAAATTAAAGTTCGTAAAAGCTTTTTCTGCAGCCATTACTTTAGCTTTTTTCTGCTTTTATAAACATTCAAATGTCCTGTCGTCAAAACTCTTTCCCAAGTTATAAATTCGCACAGTTTGGACAAGTGAAGAGACTGTTGTGAAAAATGTCAACACATCTGTTCTGGATGCCGCCATCTTTGTACTCACAGAGGACATATTATTTTTTTATAATAGTCTCCTAACTTTTTCAAGTATGAGGCCTCCTCTGAATGTCACAGATATAATTACTACCCCATGATCAGGCATTCCTGCTCCTTTATTATCGAGGAACGTGAATGCGGTGAATGCGGGGATTTGTTGTTTTCTGGCATCAAGCTTTCACTAATCTGTTTAAATGCAAATCTCTGCTGTAGGACTTTAGCCAAAGTTTCCAGCCAACCAAATGGTTGTGACAGTGATGTGTGACAGGTTTAGTGACGTATACTTTAGATCAGCTGAGTGAATGAAAGACTCACGTTGATTGTTTTCTCTCATGTGTAAATGTTTTATTCCTTTTTTTTTTTTAGAATAATCACACCATGTGACCCTACTGCTGACGACAGGCTCTACCATATATCCATCACTGCCATATCTGTAAGTCCACTCTCCCGGAGGATTAATGTGACCGTGTTACACTTTTCTGTCATCTATTGTCATTTAATCGTTAGGTTTTCCCTTGACGTGAAGCATAATGTAAAGATGTTATGGGCACAGATGAGCCATGAGACCAATTAGAATCTGTCAATTATAGTCCATATTGGACCATTAATTTTAATTTTATGTTAATTTCCATATTAACACAATCATTTACTCTAGATAATCTTAGAAATTGGTCCATACCATCTATGCATTCCTCCTAACCTTGTGTTTCCTAAAACGTGTCACAGGTCACGACAGGTCACTGAACTCTCACTGGTCAGTGATCCTGAGTGACCGCTCTTCATTCACACCACGTCTATGGGGGCGCACTAATGAGACACCAATGTTTGACCTTTTGTGGCATCAGTTCCCTCTCATTATTAGTCAGGAGCTGCGTGGCGGCTGGACCCCGCGAGCACACAGCTGCTCACTGCTGTGCCACTCATGCTAACTGTTGTATTTCCTCTTGCAGCTCGTTATCATGCTGATCCTTGCAATCTTAGCCAGGCGGACGAAGGTGGACAACAGTAAGAAAGGACTCCCAGGTTTACTCAGGTGAGGCTCTGAGAAAGATGAGAGCATAGTCACAAGGAATATGACAATGTGTGAACTTGACAATGTGTTGAAGCAAGGCACAATATGGAATTGCTGCTGCTAGGAGTCTCTCTCTCTCTCTCATAATCAAAACAATATGATGGATGATGTCATTAAAAAGAAATGAATGAAACTGTCAATTGCATTCTATATAATCATTTGATTTAAGGAGAAATGGAAACACTTTGATCTCTACATTGATCAAAAATATGCATCTTCAACATTAGTCTTGTCATTTAATGCAGAAACGTTACATATTATATCTTTAATATTAATATTGACCACATATGAAGCTTCCATGCATTAATAGTCTGTAACTGTAATCGATTTTTCTGTTGCGAGCAGTCTGCGAGCTGGGCCATGCTGACATGGACTGCGGCCAAGGGCACAGTGGAAGGCAGAGAAAGTCCATTTATTTACTTTGCACAGATAAAACTACCACAGTTCTCTCAAACGCTGAACAGGCTTAAAATAGAAGCTGGAATTCTTGGGATAAGACTTAAACAAAAACCTTGCTTGTTCCGTTTTAAGCGTGATCATTTCTGCTCACTAAGGCTGCTCACATGTGTGCTCTAAATACCTGTTCCTTGATTTCACAGTCCAGTCAACTTCCTGGACCATACTCAGCACAAGGGCTTGGCAGTGGCTGTGTTTGGAGTGCTCTTGTGCAAACTGTGGGGCCTGGTCATCTCACCACATCCCCTCCCCTTCACAACAGACTCCGAGAACAAACGTGAGGAGGTCATCTTGGTTCATCCTCACATCGGTCTATGTGACTGTGAATCATCTCTAGCTGCGATTCCATCATCAAAATTTTTGTGAAATAAAGTATATGTTATATAATTGGATTCTTTCATCCCCCTGGCTGTTGTTCTCAACTCAGGAGTAAGATGCACAAGAAGCTTTTCCTTTCCTTGAAATTACATTACATAAGTGTTGACTGTGAGGACTCATTCCCCTGCTACTTTACACAACACCCAAATAGTAAGAGGTGGAGATAGCAGTTGTTTAGCACAGTGTGAATTTAAATCCCCAGAACAGAAGTTAAGGTTTTAGTAAATAAAACTGTGGTGTATATCCCCTGTGATGCTCACACACTTGTTGCTTTTGCAGAAAACTGGGTGATTCTTGGAGTCTTCTACTATCCCGTGCTATACTACCCTCTCCTGGCATGTGGCACCTTGCATAATAAAGTTGGCTATGTTCTTGGCAGCCTCTTGTCATGGACACACTTTTCAGTTCTGGTCTGGCAGAAAATCGACTGTCCCAAAACACCTCTGGTAAGAAAAAGATAGTGTTTCATAAAATAAAATAAAAAGATTTGCACAGCTAATAAATTGACAGAGCAACAGATTGGTGAAAAATCCAGAGTCTTGTCTGTCTGAGTTTAAGGGATTATTTCCCAGACAAAGCCCAAATTGTTTTGCTGTGGAAACCCAGTGATTACCTAACAAAGCAGCTCTGTTGCAGGTGTAAGAGATGTGATTTAAAAAAAGACAAATATCAGGCTTTTCAACTGGATTCATGTGGATGAGGCTTTAAATCTTTCTCTGTCCCAGATTTTGTGTCAAATCCTTAGTGTCCGGGTTTCCCGTGCAATGAATACGTGCGACTTATAATCATTAGTTCCACTGTCTGTCGGTCTTAATTAAGACGCTTTGTCACAGTTAATCAGTTTAGTGTGTGTCAGTAAAAAAAGAGAGGCATCCGGGCCTTATAGCACATCGTGTCATGGTTGTCTTTTTCCTTTTAAATCTGCTTATTCAGGTGTTTTTATTCAGCTGAGAAGACACACTGAACACTGCCAGGGACATTTCAGCTTAACTGACAGACGTGACGACAGATAGGCATGAGTTCGTGGAAAAAAAAAAAACAATCACACGATAAAATATTTGTATTTGGTGCACAACATAACACAAGATGAACACATTTTTCATGCTGTGTTGGGATCCTTGTTGGCTGGTAGGGAAAAGCAATTAGAGTCCACTTAATGTGTCAAAACAATGTGCTCTCCTTGTGACTTCTCTGGTTATTTAAAGTCTTTTATTCCTTTGCAGATATACAAATACTACTCCCTTTTCACCTCCCTGCCTCAAATAGCCTGCTTGGCATTTCTTAGTTTCCAGTATCCACTTCTACTGTTCAAGGGCTTTAAGGGCAACGAAAAAGACAGCGTTACGGAGGTAAGTGTTCTTCTTACTGCATGTTTTAGGATGAATGAATTAGCACCAACTGTTCTGACTGTTTATATAAAACAACTCAGTAAAGTATTAATTAGTGACCTTTGTTAATGTAAGCCTGAACTAGTTTATAAAAAGAGTCCTTACTAGGATGCAAATTTCCCCTGAACCCTTGCCTGTGAGGAACCTTTGTAGGCTCCCTGCACATTAAGGGGCTTATCGTGGTCGTTCAATCTATTTCTGAGGGAAAATCTGAAGTCCAACACAGCACATGCTGCTGGCTTAATCATTTTAAGTAGATTTGATGTAATTGGTTTATGTTATGTTCTCGATCAGATTATGAAATGGTTGCCTTGTTTTTTTTCACTGCGGACACACAATGCTGTGCTTATTCGACGGTAATCCTCAGAATGGGTGTGACAAAGCTGGATGTTTGATTTACACCCACTCTCCTTATTATCTTAATTTAAATGTACACTTAAACGGTATCTAATCCCACAACTGTGCACAGGAGTGTGGAAGCCCGACTAAAACATCTGTGTCCCCAAAAATCGAATCAAATAAATCAACTTTGCCACACCATCCTGGCTTATCTACAGTTAGTATTTAAATTCCTTGTGTGGTGACTGTTCTTTTTAGGATCTAAACAGCAGCTACTATAACGACTATGTGAGGAAATTGTTGAAGAAGAAGAAGCCTACCAAAATCAGGTGAGACATGTAAATGGTGTGTATTTATATAATCCTTTTCTATTCCTAATAATCACCCAATCAGTTTTACTATCCACCCATTCACTCATTCATTCATATGCTGTTGATACAGCCATCAGGAGAAACTTGGGGTTAAGGGTTAAGTGTCTTTCCCAGGGACACATCGACACATCCACTAGCAGAACCGGGAATTGAACACCCATTGCTCCAATTGAAAGATGACCCCCCCACACCACTGACCCACAGCTGCACACAACCAATAGTTCTGCTGTTTTTCATTTAGAGCTGTTCTGTGTTTAAATAAATCTGACGGTGAATCCAAACAAGACTCAGAGCAGGGATGTTGTATTCACAATCAGCAGCTTAACCCTTCAGCTTCAGGGCAAACCTTTATGTTTTTGATGCTCATTTCAGAACAGGCTGTTTCTAGATTCACATCACTGGCAAACTAACTACTGTTGGTGGTGTGGAAATCGCTCACCTTCCTTTGTCTCTTTATTCCATACATGAAGGAAACTTTCATCCAAGGCCAGTGCTGTGCACAACAGCAAACAGGAAACAGATTGCTTTCTCTCTTCCTGTTAAACTCTAATGGACTTTTTTTTTTTTAAATGATCGGCACTTAATATTTGTGCAAAGAGCTCAGTCATTCGCTGGTTTCTAAGTGTCTCCTTGTATTCTCAATGCAGACGACTAACATGTCACACAACATTGTGAAGAAGCCTGCTGAAATAATGCATTTCCTTTTTTCTTTTTTCTCTGACTATGTACAGAAATACCATCTTTTTGATTTGATGTGTGCAAAGATGATGATTTGTTTATTTTTCACCTCAGCACGTCGAGCACTGAAACACCCAAGCTTCATCAAAGAATAATTGCTGCTGTTAAATCATACATTTATACACCAGAGGAAGGTAAACATGGGATCCTGGTTTCTTTTATGTCACATCACACCTTAATGTGTCCCTGTGTATGTTTTTTCAACACTTGTTTTTCTTCTTTTTTGGAGCAGCTTTCCGTTTTCCTCTGAAGTTGGCCATATCTGTTTTTGTGTCATGCATTACACTGTATCAGGTAAATATCTTTTTTGTTTTGGTCTTTATAATCCACAGATATTAACTAAATAAATAAATAAATGTGCACTGTACATACAATAAGTCGTAAGGTTTACTGGAACCAACGCTGACCATGGCCCAATAACCTTTGACACTAAACATCATCACATGTTTAGTGTTGCATAATTGATATTCCCAGGAAAATAACCTTTCCAGTAAGAAATGACTGAAGTTCTTATTTGTTTTCTTGTTTGCCGGCAGGTGGGTCTCCTCCTGATCGCAGCTGTGGTACCATCGCTCCAGATTGCCCGTCTAGGAGTGGATGAAAACATTGCAAACCTTTTGGCCGGCTTCAAGATAATTCTGTCTCCAGACAAACACGAGGTGGTCAGAATCGTGGTTTATTACATGTGGTGTGTAGAGGGTGAGTGAACATAGTAACATGAACGGCTCTGAACATAGTCATATCACAACATACAGTACATATTTGATCTCAAGTGGGCCGGACCAGTAAAATAATAGCATAATGAACTATAAACAACAAGAACTCCAAATGTTTCCCTTTGTTATACATGAAATGAAGTATCTTTTCAAAAAAACATATTACTAACAACCTGAAATTATGATTAGGTTCTATTCATAATGTGAAATTTCCACAAATTCATCCTGTGGCCCAGTTTTGGACCCCCTGATTTGTTGTATCACTATATATTAGCTGCACATGCTGCATTGTTTTTAATCTCATAAAAAAAAAAAATAAATACCTAAAGCTCTGTGTGCTGTATTTTCCTGGCAGTTTGCTACATCTCAGCGACAACCCTCACTGCCATCGTCAACCTGGTTTTGCTCATGCGCTCTATGGTTCTGCACCGGTAGGTTTAACAAGGATTTTTATTGTAGCTTTGTTCTTTTTTTAGAATTGTGAATGTGCTTTGGATTCTGGTTCCTTCATTATAATGTGCTGTTGTTGTTATTGTAACATAATAGAGTACTAATCATCCCGACAAACAGAACAACATTCGCTCTGTGGTAACTGCTGCAAGAACTGAAAGTGGTTATTAAGATAAGACATGAAATACTGTCCCATTACCATAAATTATGTCGTATTAAAATAAATTGTTGTCCAAGTCAAGTATCGAATTGCATTTGTCTGTATCCTTGCTAAATTGCTTCTATAATTTACTATCTCATTTGTGCGTTTAGTGATAAATCAGTTTGTGTATTGCTTTATCTCTGCATTTTCTCTATTGTGTGTTTTATTTCATAGGTCAAACCTGAAGGGGCTGTACAGAGGAGATATCTATAATGTTTATAACTGCCAGAGAAGTATCAGGGCTTCACGGCCAGCACTTGTCTGCTGGATGGGATTCACCAGCTTTACCGCTGCACACATCTGCGTCGGTACGATGACATACTGATTGTTTTTTTTTCAAAAGAGGTTCAAATTATTGGCCTCTTTGGGCATTTGCCCATAAAATGTATATTTTACTCTAATATAAATTGAACTCTTGGTTTGGATGTTATGTATGCTGTTCCCCCTAAATACATACTGGGTAGACTGGGTAGAAGATTTTTTATTTTTTGACATTGGGTTAGGATTAGGGTTAGCAGAATTTGAAGATTAGTGTGTATATTTTTTAAAAAAGTTGCAAAAATGACATATCTCTTGGAATTTTCTGATTACCTATTTAAAATATAATTTGACTGATTGTCAGAAATGTTTTTCTTATGCACAACTTTGTTCTTTAAGAGCATTAAAAAATGGGTCCGGATATAAAGGTTTGAAAGGACCTGTATCCATAAGCTTTTGTTTTCTTTTCCATATTCATATTTTTTTTTTCATACTCCATAAACATACTGAAATTCTAATTGCATGTGTACAGTGTTGGTTTGTTTGATATTGGTCAGTCGGAGTAAAATCCTTGAATCACTGAGGCTGTGATTCATTCTCTGCAGGCATGATTGTCCAGACCATGGTGTTCTTCCTCTGTCTTCTAATTGCTGTCTTCCTCATCATCATACCTGTGCTGCACAGAGAGAATCTGATTCTCTTTCAGATCCTGTGGAGCATGTGGTAAGCATCATCATGTCTGTCTCGCTCATTTTTATCCCATCTTTATTTAAGTACTACATGACCAACGAGATGTTTCCTGTCATAAACGTCCTGTTGCCATGTTAATGCATTCAGTGTCTGTCGAGATGTCTGACTGTTGACTTTGTCCTTTCAGGCCCTTCTGGCTGATGATTCTTTTGGCCGTGTTGATTCAACATATTACAGCCAGGTTTTGTTTCATCAAAAAAACATCAAGCACTCGAGACTTACGCAACAGGTCCTTTTACTTTTTTAATTTTTGATGTATGTTGTGTGTAGTCAAATCTGTATCTCTGATGCATTCAGTCCTCTCTAACAGGGGTAATCTCTTCCTGCTCACCTACCTGCTGTTTCCTGTCAACATTCTGATCGGAGTGATACTGGCACTGTGGCGCATGGTCGTTACAGCCTTGTTCAACATTGTTCACTTGGGCCGCATGGATATCAGTCTTCTTAACCGCAATGTGGAGGCATTTGACCCAGGTGGGCGAGATGTTCTGAACCCTGTTTATTATAAAGCACCTGAGTTGGCACTTTTCCACTACATGGTACTGCCTCGCCTTGGCAAGGCATGGCTTGAATCTATGCGGTTCGGTTGGTTTTCCACTACCATGTAGTACCTCAATGTGGGCGGGGTCATCACAGCACGGCTGAATGAAACTGCCTTGACTTGGCGACACACACAAACTAGTGAAAAACTGTAAAGTAGTTGTTTTTGATTTACTGAATCAATAGAATCAGTTAATTAAAAAAATATTTGTTCAGTACTTCCTGCGTGACTGGAGCACAGACTCTGTCTGACACTGAACTGAAATACAGCAGCAGGGTTAGTGACGCGACTCGCCGCTCATGATATCAGGCTTCCAGCAGTGCTGTCGCTAAATACACCAGACTCCACTGTTATATGATGAGATTTTAGACATTTCCTTGCTTAAATTAACCCACATTTTCAGGAATGTCTTTTTAACTGATCTACAGTTTGGCATTGTTCGTTTGATTCGTTCTGAGTCGAACATCACGCTCATGATTCTTCCTGTGACGGCACTCTGACTAGTCAGCAACAACATCACACATAGTATCGGCTATGTGAGGCGAGATGTGCGAGTGGAAAAGTGCCACACAGTCTCCTCCTGGCTCAGCTTTGGTGTGAAAGTAAAAGAAAAATGCAAACCATGTAACCAGGTGACGAAGAGATAGAATATTGATAGAATATCATGCAAAGGCTACATTCAAATTTCCAGCCACATTGAAGCATGTGATATGTTAGATAAGATGATACAAGGCCTGGATGTGTGGCATGTGCGTTACATGACTGCTGCTGCTGATTTATCTCTGACAGAAAACATCACATGACTGAGAGAGAGAGAGAGAGAGAGAGAGAGATAGAGAGAATCTGCCCTTCACATGATATAATTACAAACTGCATAATGGTTCTCCGGTTGTTTTAGCCTCCACATTCCCTGCACACAGCTGCTAAAATAGTTTTGAAAAATATAATATTTATGCAGATATTTTCAGCATTTATGATATATTGGCGGCAGAATGACAATATCATTATCCACAGATCTTTTCTTAATCTGTTTTTGCTGGGGAACCACTGGTGTCATGTGTGAAAAATAGGCGAGATGGACCACATATTGAAGTGAAAAATGTGATTTGAAAGTTGAAAATTGGATTTTTATATCCACACACACAGCTCTGAAAAAAAATCACATCTGAGTCACATCAATTGAAAAAATTCACTTCAGCCAGGTACACCGCTGTATATGTATATATAAATATATATGTATATATATATAGTTAATATATATAATCCGCTACTCCAAAAAGAGAGAAGCTGATTTTGTTTGGCAGTTTTTGACAGAGTCTGCATCTTAAATATGTATTGTTTTGTACAGTAATGTCATAATTAAGTATTTGGTATTGGTACTTGATATTGATGAGAACCAGAATGTAACCTCTTGAACTTGTAAAAAGTGGTGTTAGTGCATCACCGACCAGTTCAGTGTTAGTGTAATGGTTTGTTCTGGGTGCATCATGTATGTGTTCAGAATAACAAAAGGAAGTCACTGTCTTACGTGATATGTTTATTTATTTTACATTCTCCTCGTTGTTTGTGTCTGTTAACATCTTCATTATTCATTGGTAGTAACATCATGCTTTTATCTTTGTAGATGTCGCTGTGACTATTTTTTTTACTCCCACTGTGGAGCCTTAAAAACACGCAATTTTCTAAGTGCAAGTGCACTTTTACTTAACCCACTCAAAGGCCAGAAATGTGTATCATATCCACTTTAGCCTGGTAGTGACTCACTGCCGCTCAAATGATATCTCTATTCTGTGCCGTGCGAGAGACTCTAATTGTGCATTCACCTCTGATGCGGCTGCAGATTTAAGGCATCTGTTGTCAGCAAAAGCAGGTGGTTGAAAAAAAAAAGATGTGAGATTGTATGGCCATTATGTGTGATGGCCTCAAAGCCAACGAAGGGTGCAGTCCTGTGTGTTTATTGCTTTTTCCCAGTCAGAGTGACCCCCCCTCCCTGTGTCTGTCTGCAGCCTACCGCTGCTATGCTCATTATCTGAAGATTGAGGTGAGCCAGTCTCATCCTGTGATGAAGGCCTTCTGTGGGATGTTGCTTCACTCTGTGGGCCAGGAGGGGAATACTGCACAGAGGTCAAGGGATGCTGAAGAAGGTCTGTACTGCAAATCTTAGACTACACATTCACACATCAGTCCATGGTTTAGTTTAGTTTATTTGTTTATTCTTCATTTAATCCTTAGAACACAGAGCATTCCGGCTGCTTTTGTCCATTACTATGTTAAAACGTACGGTATATACAGAGGCTATAAGAATGTGCAGTATAGAGTGTCTTATATCCTTTTTTCAGCACAACCTAGGCAATCACCAACTCACTTGGCTCATTTTTTTGAACAAAACTAAAATAAAAACAGTCTAATTTTGTGACTTCTGCACAATTATTGCTACTTTATATCACTACTAAAAGTGCGATATAAAATGAATCATAGCTTTAACTCAACAACACGTAAGAAGACAAAAAAATGAATATGTGACCATATAAGGAGTTGTGTATTTACCTGCGGCACATATCTGTGCCGTGTGAGCACTAAGGGTTAAACACGTTATCCCATTAGGGATAGGGATAAGGAAATATGTCAAGTGAATAAACAAATTAAAATACTTGGAGCAGGAGCAATTTCCCAAGGATGCCCTCTCCAGTGACCCTAAAAGAATTTTAAAATCCGTTATGGAATCAAGCTGGACAGTTTGAGACTCTGTTGAAGTGTGTTCCAAGTTGAGGGGGCACAGTAGCAAAATGTCTTTTTGTCTGTGCAGACAGAGGGGACAGTGAAAGTGATGAAGCCCTGGGAACGTAAGCTATGACTGCACTTAGTATGTAACATGTGGGAAGATAAAGATGTGGGCAGCAGGCCTAGGATAGATTTGTAAATGAAATTGCTGACCAGAGTGTACAAAGTGCAATGGTGTGTGAGCGGCCAACAGCCTGGAATGAAGCTCAGTGCAGAAGAGATTGAGCAGAGGCATTTATGGATTTGTTTCTGAAGAAGAAACCCAATTTCATTTTCTTCAAAAGATAGTCAATGTTTTTAAATTAGAAGAAAGGCTTTCATTGATTGTGATGCTGGTTGAGGTTTTAATAAGAGGCCACAAGCTGAATAATTGAGTTGCTGGCTTGGTTTTGTCAGCATTCAGCATTATAGTCTGGAACAGTTGAGAGTGAATGATGTCAAAAGCTGATGTTCAAATACAGGGGCAACAGTGCTTGCAATACTAGACAATAGTATACCCTGTGGCAAACCTTTAGTACTGTTGAGAAGGAAAGACCACTGATCTGCATGCATTACGATTGGAGAGAAGATTTGACAACAGCAGCTTATCTCTGACATCTTCTGACATCTCATCTCATTATCAACATTACCAAATGCCCTGGACAAATCGATAAAATGTGCAACACAGATGTTTGAACTCAAATAGTCCTTGATTTGATAAAGAAACACAATTTCAATTTATTTAAAAGAAAGGCTTGTCACAACCACTTGTGATGCCAAGGTATTTATAGGAGGCTGCAAGCTCAATAGGGGTTTCCTAAACAGATAAAGTAAAGGAAGGAAGATTGCTGGCACCTTCTGTTGTGTGTGTGACAAGCAGATGGAGCAACTACTTAGGTCAGTATGACCCAATATTTCCAGCTCTTTCTGTAAAAACATATCACAAAACATTACTGGCAGCCAAGCTTGCTCACTGGAAACTTCTTATTGACCAACCACGTTTTAACATCTGGACCAGGCCATTGACATCAACACTTCAGTTGACATTCTTAGTCCTACTATTGTACTATTTTCTCATCTTGCATCCTGTACTGTCCTGCCTTTGAAATCCCCTCTGACCTTTCCCTTCGTATTTTGTCTTACCGCAGATATTTTCTATTTTCTCGTCTTTGTCAACGAATCACATGAGAGCAAATTCAAAAACCAACACTGCAAAAAGCCTTCTCTTGATTCTTTTCAATGTCCTTAATCCTACAACTTTGATACCACATGATGATGTATATTTGTTTTTTAAAATGGTCAAAGTGGTTAGTTTGTCTTTAAATAATTAAAATATATGACAGTTTGACAAAAACATAGAAAAATAAATAATTGAAATGATGGTCTTGAATAACCATGTTTATGCTAACGTATTTGTTGCCCATTGCAACAGTATTGCTTACTGCTTTAGGTCTATGTCTTTGTCAGGCCTTGAATGAATTTGTTTCTCAGATCAATTTGTTGATTTATTTCATTATTTTAATAACAATAATTAAAGTAATCAAATTGATATTTTTAGTTCTTTACGTGAAAGGTCGATCACATCCTATATTAAAGCCAGTGAGGCATCTTTAATTTCTCTTGAGAGTTTTAGCATTCAGCCGCAGGTCACAGTAACACATAATCAGATCAAAACAATTTGTTCTCTCATGAAAGAAATAAAAGCTTGACTCCTCTGATTTAATATGTCAGGGGCAAATTGAGTTTTTGGAGAATAATTTACAGACCCACTGCTGGTCTCAGTCCAATCTGTCATAAACCCATCAGCTGCCTGCGCTCTGAGCTGAGCCCTGAGCCTCTGTCACCAAGCGACAGTGCCGTCCTATATTGTGCAATAGTGCTTTATTTCTACAAAATAGTGGCAAAGTCCATGCTTAAAGTACAAATAAAGGGCTTATTTGAAGGTTAAGAAAACTAAACTACTTTTATTTGTAAGTGGTAATATATACTTATATAAACATACTATATCCCATTTTAGACACTAGACCTTTAAAGAAACCTAGTATCTCTTATTATCACGGTGGTGTTTGAGAGAGCCAAGCAGCACCTTGTTGCATCTGTGTTGCCACTGGCTCACGTTGTTTTTTTCAGCAGTGGTTTAGACGAGGTTAAAATGTCCAGTATCATAACATAGTGGGTTTATGGGTTAAAACACTTGCAGAAGAGAGAATCTGTTCTTGGCTGAAATACTTGACAAGCAAGTATACTTGATGTTAGGATAGATTTCAGCAAAACTGACAAATAATGTGTATTGAATCCCAGTTATCTATACATTGTCATTAGTAGGGAAGTCACACATCGTCTCTGGTGGTGTCAGGACGCAAACATCCAGTGTTGATGGCGCGCACTGCTGCAGAACCATCAATAACATGCAGACAAATGAAACGGCAGCCTTGTTTCAAATTGCAATATTAAATTATTTGTTCAGCCCTTAACATTGCTGTAAACAACCTGAAGGTCCTGGGGAGACTCTACTCTACCTCCACCACGTCCTATTACTCCTGCTAACTTAACAGAAGCACATTTATCTTGAAATAAGTACCATGTGAGCACAATAAGCTTTTGTAATGGTTTTTATTGCGTTTTGTGTGATTGTATTTATTTATATTAGTATACATCATTTCTATTTTTAATTGACTGTTCTTTCCTATTTAAAAAAAAAATACAAATAAATATGTGTACATGAGACTACTGTAATTACAAATGCACAGGAGATGTTCCTTGTTTGCCTGTAAAGAACAATGCCTTATCTGCAATGATGTATTATAACGATTAGTCCTTTACAAGCTGATTACACTGGTTATCTTATAATAGCCTGTTTCATATTCATGCAGCCCAAGGGGCTTAAAAATCATGTGTGTTAATAGAGAGCCCAATGTGCTCCAACCATGCTCTTAGGAGTAGAATTATGATTGCTATTCTATTTTTATGCTGTCATTAGGATCTAGCAGGTCCTGGGTGGCCTTTCACAAAGTCTATTCCCATTCCTGTTTCTGTTTTTGAGAATACATAGGACTTATGCATATGTAAAACGTACCTTCGAGGCTCTCATGGTGTCTGAAATGTCCCCAGGGATCCAGCTGGTCCAACAGGAGAAGATACACTACAAAATGTCCAGTGCCAAGAGGGCCCGCGGGCACTGGCGTCTTCTCTACACCCTGGTCAACAACCCATCTCTGGTGGGTACCAGGAAGCACTTCCAGCGTCAGACCACAGAGAGCTTTCTGAATGGAAGCCTGAACCGTGGTGCCAAGGAGGGGAGCAAAAAGGATTCAGCAATCAAGGAAGCAGCTGCCAGTATTTGAACATGAATGTGACTCTGATGATTAAGGATTTTCTGCAAATTTTCTCTTGGGGGGGGGTTTGGGGGGATTCTACAGCCACAGTATTTGTCCCACATCACCTAAAACAGCTGTGGGTGCATTTTGGTAAAATGAGTGCACCCACAGCTCAGTATCTCATGTGCAACAAGCTTTTTTTCTGTTTGTCTGTCTGGAGATTGTGTGTTTACTTTGTGCTGTTGTTTCCCCCCCTGGCTGTTTTGTGTATATATGAGAGCAACAGACTCCCTCGTCTGATGTGAAAGCTTGTGTGGATCTGCTCTTCCAACTAAAAAACACTCACCATTAAATCATCTGTTTGCATCATGTTATATATTTAAATCTATGGGATAATCACAGATGTTTTCCAACATGCAGTAATTATCATATTGATGCAGAACGGCTGCTGGACACATGCATGTGCAGTCAGTATTTATATGCAGACCCTTTCACTATTCATGACTTCAACAAACTAACTGTTTTCATCTAGTGGATGAATTTTAATTGTGTGTAATTAAAACAATAACCTGTGGATTAGGAACTACCAGATGTATTTGTATCATTTTTGTTCTGTTTTATTTGTAGATGTTTAAATGCAAAACCATCAGCTGCCACTGTCTGGTTTTGTGATATTTGCCATATCACATATTTTGGATGTGCACCGGCATTTAAAATGTTTTTGCTTTTAAGTGATCATAAAAATCAAGATAAAACTGAAATGTACTCTTCTTACAGTTGTATTATTGTGGGATATTTAATTTACTGCAGTGTAGACCAAGTGATCTGAACAGGGCCGAAAATAAAATACAGAAAAAAGAATGACTTCTTCTGAGGAGTTTTCACGATTTAGATCAGACTGTGCCAAAAAAAAACAGTTAAAGACAAACGAGAGTGTCGCAGATGTCACTCGTTCTTAAACGGTGGATTTTAAAGATTAGACTGCGATAGTGTGATACTGTGGCCTAAAGTATCCCCTCCTTGTATGATGTGATGCGCACACAAAGAGAACGCATAGGAAAAGGGCTAAAACGACCCAGAAATTATTTTTTGACAAGCACATGTAAATCAGTTTCTGATGTTTTTACAGAATTATTTTCCCCGGATTATATTTTCCCCAGATTACTCTCTTAATTCCTGGGAGTAGCGATCAATGACAAATCCACTCTGTATAGTTTAATTTCTTTTATTACTTCCACTTACATAAAATGATATCAAAAAATCTGTAAAGGTCACTGGTTTTCTCGTTTTACATCGTATTTCACAAAAAACTCACTACGCATCAAATTACAAAGACAGTGAAGCCGTTTTTTGACGCACACGCGCGTCCTCAGTGTCGGGACTTCGTTTCATTTACCGTCGTAAAAATAATAATAAAAAAAGAATTATTTAAATTCACGTAGCTTTACATCACAGGTCGACAGCAACATCTAAAGTTACCTAGACTACACTAAGAAACAAAAACACACATGGAAATACGCGTGACATGCCATGGACACGTTCATTGGAAAAAGGCGAGAATAAAGCAAGCACCCGTTAATAATACAATAGGTTGGAATAATCGCACATTTTAAAGCCTTAAAGTTACGTTGTTGGTTAATATCTCGGTTTATTCGGTCAAAAAAAACAAAAAAACAATACAGCTGAGAATAAAACTCTCGTTTTTTTTGGACTTTCAGGACATCGGGCAGGACGCAGCTGTGTGCCAAGATCAGGCGACTGTAAAAGTTTCAGTAAAATATCATCACTGATATCATCATTATTAATATCTCAGTCTGCTGCATCAGTGGCGTGGCTGAGTGGCGTCGGAGCGCTCGACACCTGAGAGGATGCTGGCCTGTGAGAGATTTTAAAAAAGGCTCATCCACTGCTGTGGCGCGCACACACACATACACACACACACACATACACGCACGCAGAGAGAGATTACAAATAGCAGATTTCCCTGATGTTTATTGTAATTGCGTTAAAATACATGGCACTTGTTTGTCTTTTGTTGCCTTTTGTGCTCTTAAAGACAGTGATTAAAAAATTCTAATCCCACGCGTGCCTGTAATTACGCGCGCCTTCACCGTATAATATACGCACAATTTTGCGCCGATGCCCGGTGTGCGTCCCGCAGAGAAGGAGCGACGCTTTTCCTGCTTTTATGTCGGTCTCGAGGTATGATTAACTACACATTTGTGCTTAAACGCATGTCACTCGGTTTAACCTTACAGTAGACTACAAATGTTACACGAATCAGTCCACGTCCTCAGTATTTGTGAGGTGATAAAAAAATAAGGGAAAAGTATTCATAAAGAAATCTAAAAAAAAAATCAAAAAAAATCAACGGTTATATCAGGCGCAATGTAATTCACGTGTGATGATGGTGGGTGAGTTACCTGCTTTATTAAAAAGTAAAGTATTTTACAGTAAACCCGCAGACGTCGGCGGCGCTCAGCGGCTCGGCTGCTTGTAGTTGCCATTGATCTCCTCCGAGATGTTGACCGCCTCTGCTCCCAGAGGTAACCTGTCACTGTACTCTGAGCCCACCTCGAACTCCTCCGGGTTGGTTTTGGATGAGGATCCGGGGATGGACTCGGTCACCACGCTCCCCTCCGCCTCCCCATCGCCGTCTCCCTCCCCTCCCTCCACCTCTCCTTCACCCTCGCCAGACTCGCTGGGGTTGAAGGTTTTCTCTGACTCCACAAAAGACGCCCTGGGATCAAAATCTCCAGCCATTTGTTTCTCCATCTGATCCGGATTCTGAGCCTTCATGATCAGCTTGTAGGTCTTCCCTTGATACTTGTATAACAAATGGCAGCAGGTGGCACCCAGTAAGGGAACAGTGGCCAGACCGAGTAGGAAAATGCTGACAACAACGATGATAAGCAGGGAGGGAATCTTCTTCCTAGTAGTGAAGACTACTTGGACTTGGCAGTCCTGCCCCCCATAGGTGAGACACAGTGTGTAATTGGTGCCTGGCTTTAAACCATGGAAATGATAGGCATTCACCCCCTCCTCTATGTTGGACCACTGAACAATAGAATGTCCATTTCCTGTGTTGATGCAGAGGTAGAGCATGTCCAGGGTGGATTTAGCAGATGAGGGCTGGTACAAACCTACAGTCTCTTTATTCACTGTTTGCTCATTTTCACTTTGACTGAGGTGAAGGTTAGATTTGCTGTTGGGAAGCTGCAGGGGATTCAGCTGCACTTTGGCCTCTGTCTCCGACACTTCTAATGCAATGACGCCAAAATCAAAAGTGTACTGCTTCAGGTCATCCAGGCTCAGGTTGAAGGCGTGGTTGGAGATGTATTCACTACTGTCTCTCACGCCACACTTGCTTGCAAAGGTGGGGTGTTTTGAAACAATGCCAACCTGCTCTGTGTCGTCACTTTTGTCTGATGAGGAATCGGGACTATTCTTAGTTTTTTCATCAGGTTTAGCCCAGTTGACCACATTGTTTCTGAAGGTCTTGGACTCTGTGGGCTTCTTACCAAATGGAGTGAGCTTGTCCAGAGTAGAATCCAGCACTGAGTTGCTTTTATGTTTTTGGGTGACTGCCATAGCCACTCTAACACTGCTCTCTGCTTTACCTAAATCATTGACCGCAGAGCAGCTGTAATTCCCATCCTCCCTTTTACTCATTCGAGGTATGATGAGAGTGCCGTTTCTAAAGACGAGGAATTGGTTATTGGTTGTTTTATCATTAATAGGCTGATCATTTATCTCTCCGGAGGTTGGCAGGGGGAAGAGATAGTTTTGATTTCCTGCAATCACCTCCCAGTTGACTTGTGGTGCCGGGCTCCCCTTTGTCTCACAGTTTAAGACAACCATGACACCCTCATTAACCTCTGTGTTCTCTGTGTTGGGCTGGTAGGTTATAGTGACAGTGGGGGCCCTACAGTCCAGTTTGGGGATCTTCGTAACCATCGTACCCTTCAGGCTCTCGGGAGCCTCACACAGAATTGTGTTTGGCTCGGGGACAGAAATCTTAGTTGTTGAGATCCAGTCACTGAGCCACTCCAGGCTGCAGGAACACGTGAAAGGGTTGTTGTAAATCTGAAGGTGGGACATGGCGGCGAGAGCACTGAAGGTGCCCTGCACAATGGTGGTGAACTTGTTATTGTTGATGCGAAGTGACCTCAGGTCCTTGAGAGTGGAGAACGCATCCTTTGGAAGGGTCACCATTTCATTGTTGTTCATCTTCAGAAGCTGCAGGGCAGTGAGGTTGTGCAAATCCTCCCATGGAAAGTACACAATTTTGTTGTAACTGATGTCCAGGTTGCGGAGCTGAATCAGGGGAGCCAAGGTGTCTGTCTCTATGGTAACGATTTCATTGTGAGCCAGCCACAGAGAGGTCACCTGAGTGATATTTACGAAGCTTTTACTTTTCAGTAGTTTGATCTTATTGGCAGAAAGGCTCACGGTGGTAACGTTGGACGGGAGACCCACAGGAACCACCAGCAGGTCCTTGTAGGCACAGTCAGCAAACTGGTGGGCAAATTTATCTTGGCAGCTGCAGAGCTCTGGACAGCACTGCACAATGCCAATCACAGTAGTCCACAAAACCAGAAGCACCAGGAGCCTTCTCGCCATTTTCTGCACCTGCAAGTAACAGTCACCAGACATTAGCCAAATGTAAGATTTAATCCGATGTTTGCATGTCCATTACGTGCATTAGAGCAGCGGGGAATGCACTATGCAAGCTTTTATCTCATATCAACCTAATGTGTTTTTTTAAAGGCACCGTGAAAACCATGTTACAAACTAATGGACACAAAGAGAGCAGAAAACAACAACAACACAAAATGAATACAATCACATAAAAGCATCATGTGCAAAAGTTTGGATTTCCGGACACTACAAACTACCACCCCTGCTTATTCTGGTTCACATGCACTTTACAAAGCATGCACATACAATATGATGTAAATCATATTCGCATGAGCGCGTTTTCACATGACTATCACTTCACAGTGCAGACAAACTGACGCTGTGCGTCACGATGAAACCTTTCATTTTTGTTTTATTGTTTCTCCTTTCTTTTTTTTTTTTTAGTTTTTCAGTTAAAACTATATTATTATTATAAGTAGGCTATTATAATTATTATGCATCAATGCTCTGCTCTCAGTATCAGTTTGCACAGCACTGCAGTTTTCCGCACTTGTTCAGGTGTCCTTGCGACTCTGCCCTTCAGCTCAGATATGACTTATGTCCTAGATCTGTATCCATGCATCTATTTATTTTTGTTGCATTAAACGCCTCATTAATCGTAAACATCATCTTACCTGTGTTATGATTACTTCAATGCCTGTGTCTTAAAAACGGAGTTGACAATCCTCTGAAACAAGTTCAATGCTTGGGGGGAAAAAAGTCGAATCTTCATGTGTGGTGGATCCTTTCACATGACATGTGCAGTCGTGGGCAGCGTGGATGAATCAAGGGCGGTGGAGGGAACATATTTTTCCCGAAGAGTCGCTGTTGCAAACCAACGCCGCTTTTTTTCCCCCCTCCTCAGCAGCAGCGAGTGTGGACTCCACTGCGCGTCCACGCCGCCGTGGAGCGACAAAACGAACCGTGAACGCGCAGCCTCTCCCATCTCTCCCCTCACTATTAAAGATACAGAAGCTCCGGCTCCTCCACCCTCAAAGAAAATTCATAATTGAGCACCCCATGTTTAATTTAATAACCCGACCCGACGTCTTTGACCTCATTTGGTTTGTCTGCTGTGTGTATTGTCTTTTAAATTACACTATTCAATAGTTTACAAACGCACTGGCTGATTTCAAGTTTAGTTGCAACAGTTTTCTGCAACAGCCTGGATTAGAACTAACATATATATGTAATAGCATATGTTATTGCAACAATATGTGACACCTTGTTCATTTTAACTCAGTGAATCAGTTGTAACTGAAATAATCTTGCTGGTAAAACACAGTATTATTATTGTTCTTTAACACATTTATGCTGTGGATACAATTGTGTGCATGTATATTGTCATTTATAATGCAGGTGTTAAAATAGATCCTGGTGATTTAAAAATTGCCTATAGATGAAGGCTTTTTGTTATTGTATTGGTCATTATAATTCCTTAAGTATTAATGTTGGTGTTTGAGGAGACGTTTCCTGCCGAAATGCTGCCATCGTGTGGTGTGTCCCAGTATGTGCTCATCGTGTCATCTCATGCAAGGCAAACATCCCTTGGCTAAGAACACAGGACCACAAATTTGTCGATGCGATAATCTGTGTAAAAGTTATTCCCGAAATCATGGATTTCAAGGTTTTACAGTATCCAAAGAAAAGTGGGAGCAGCTAGGCACACGGAAAGAAGCAGGAGAGAGGAAAATAATAATATCGAGGAACAGACTTGGCCATACAGGATTGAACAACACATTATTTCTCATCAATAAACACAATACAGACAGATGTGATCATACATAATTATTATTTATTTTATCTTTTCACTTTTAAGTGATAGTTCAACATTTCGATCCACACTCCATACCAGATGGTGGCGGTAATGCGCCAAATCGTTGTTCGTCTTCACGCAGGTGTTTTTCAATCAGCTGATGACCGCTGATTGCTTCCTCCTCCTCTTCTTTTTTAAGCTTCCTTCAGCCAAAAGTTCCGTGATGTTACTTTGAAGAGAAGCTGCACGAGCCGGGGAACGAACAAAAAAAAGACGCGAAAAACGTGTCGCTGCTTAACTACTGAAACTGTTCCGGGAGGAGGGAACTTGTGGCGGTAATGCACCAACCGCCCTAAAACCTCAAAAAAGAAAGAGGGAACTTTAAAAAAAGAAGCGAAAAAAAGAAAACTACCGCGGCGTGACGTCAGACGCCGAAAAGGTGGTCGGATGCTGTATAAAAATGCAGCAAGGCGCTCCAGGGTGGCGTGTTCGACCTGGTCCAGATTGGTGGCCCGTCCAGAATGGTGAGTAACTGTTGTCAAGTTATCTTAATGAAGCGCTGAGGCTTTCCTAACAATTATGTCGAAAAAGATTCAAAGCTTCGACGCTTCAGTGATGGTGACATCTGGTGGACAACTGAAGCCATAACAACCTCCCAAGAGCACGACTGAAGCACTGACACTGTTTCAATCCCATGTCAGAAATAAACGTTTTGAAAAGACTGCATGGTTATTTAAGTGTTTTGTTCATTCATACTTGCCCATACTGTAAAACATCCCAGATTAAGCCAAATAATAAATCTAAATGATATGAAAGGTTAAATGTTGGTTAAAGGTTTAATTAAAGTATTACAGTTTAATTAATTGAACTGTACTAATGTCCATAACAGGGTAAAAGATCCTTCCTACAAATGATCATGGTATTTGTACTCAGAAAGTTAATTAGTGTTAAGTGTTTTACTCCAGTGTCCAGATAATAGTTTGTCATTGGAGGACTTGTATGGTTGAGGAGTAATGTTTATTCACAGAAGTAGACAGATTATTTGTATTCATAGGTTTTTATTTATTTAGAATAGTATTTTTTCCACTGTAGCAGGCAACAAGTAATTGTACATTTGAGACCCATTTAAAAATGAAAAAAATCTAATTCAATAATGGAAACATAGAATGTCAGCCATGAACTGCATTATACCTTATTTGGTGGTATAAGATCAAAAATGATCCCAAACTTTTGAACGCTGCTTATTGTGTGTACTCGCCATAACAATCACTCTCCAAATCTCCAGATCTCCTCTCACTCTCCAAATCTCCTCACAACCCCATTCTGAGCAGTAATGATGCGTGTTTATAGCTTTAACAGTTAAATCATTGATTTAAATGGGGCTGCAACTAATTCATATTTTCATTAACCTGTGATTTATTTTCATGTTTGGTCCATAAAATGTTAAATGTAGTTCACTATTTGTAAATTCAGTTATATTCTTAAATGATTTGGTTTCAATGATTGCTTAAATGGAGCAAAGAAATGAGGAAATATTCACATTCAACAAAAAAAAATAAAAAATCTGAAACTCTTAAACCAATCCATTATCTAAATGGACAAAAGAAGTTAAAATGGCTGCTGTGCTATGTTAACTCACTGTTCCACTCATTATTATTGTTTTTCACTGGAAAGACTTATTTGTTTTTTTTATGGTAAATGTTTAAAAACAGATTCAGGGTTATACATGTCTTTTATAATTCTACACTTTTAATGCAGTCATTAAAATACAAACTTTTTTTTACAGGAACAACCTGCTTCCTGCTCACGGAGACCGGGTCGGACCCGCCATATACAAAAGCCTGAGGCTGTCAAAAAAAAGGTGAGTGACAACTTTAGAGATAATTTACTACATCAATCAAAATGTTATGGCAAATTTTCATAATGTATTTAACTGATGGCAATATATCATACTAATTTAATCACACATAAGGTTTTTGTGTTTTTAAAGATTGGGGCTGTATGAGGGACTGACATTTCTATACTTGAACTTAAAAGGCATTCCTTTATTCCTAAATCTTAATCAACTTTATTCTACATCACTTGTGATTATGTTTATTTCTTTGTTTCACTGTTAAAATAGAATTTGTGCTGGCAGCAATGTTTTCACTGAAAGTGAGTCTTCATATCTCAGACGGGGTGAACCCTGTTGGTACCTCATACAAACACATTCTAGAACACCTTACCTAGTTATTTTACACCTGTAACAATATGAACTTGAACACTGTCAAGGCTGGAGACTGGACTCAAACATTTTTTTGTTTGTTTGTTTTTTCCCCCCAGATTGATCTTCATGAAGACTGTCAAATAGTAGGTGTCATGATTAAATTCTGGGTGGCCGCTGTGTCCCCACTCTTTCTTGGCCGCCGTGCCTACATCTCTCTGCATTCTCCAACATGGCCACGTTCTTTCAATTCTCCTGCTTTCCATCTGTCAAATAGCTGAGGGTTGTACATGGAGCATTGGCCACAGGTTGGTTTTGTATGTTCCTGTCCACTTTATTGGGTCGTCTGAATTTGTAAGATGTAAATCTGGTCCTTGTTATATTTTTGTGGAACTGCTGAGCGAGTGATTTGAAAGAAGGTGACTGATGGAGTATTTGAAATTCTCTCTCTGGGTTGTGTGTGTGACTGAGATGCCTGGATTGAGTAGTCAAGATGGTCTGAGAATATGATTATGTTCAGCAGTTCACATTAAAGTAGATATGGTGTCTTGAAGGGCTTAGATGCTTGATAAGTTATAATGCACTAACGTTTCCTTTTTAGGTCCGTCTACAAAGGGTGAGTCCATATTTGTTTATTTCTTCTCTGGGGGCTACGTTCTTGGCCTCCATGTGTGGTAGGGTTTGCAGAGTAGGGGAATAAACAAAAGAAAACTTGTGTGTTGGGTTTTTTTGAAAGTGAATGTACTTAGGTGTTGGCAACTGACTTGCTAGTCAAGCTGCCCACAGCTAACTACCGAGTCACACTGACAATTTACATGCAAAGGTAAGAACACGCCTCTCTATGGAGGCGTTTTCTTGCCTTGCCACTGTGCGCTTAAACACTTTTTCTTTCTAACTGTTTCTAAAGACGGTAAGTCACACGCAGGCCGCGGGCCATCGCTCTTCCGGCCGCCGTGTCGATCTGTCCTGGCCCTCCTCGTGCCTTTCCTCACTTCTAAAAGGAAAAACAACTTGAACTGTTTTCTTTAGCACTTAAATATAGTGATGTTGGAGGACCAGATCTTAAATGAGGTTTAAATGGATGTTGGCGTACAGTTAAAGCTAGATGGTAGGAATAAAATTAATGTTGTGCCTTGTACACTCTGTCACAAGGCTTTGACTTCTTGGCCGCTGTGCCTTTTTTTTCTCTCTCTTTTCCATCGTGGCCATTAATCTACAATTAGCCCTAGAACGTTAAAATAGATCCTGGTGATCTACAGTACCTGGCTTTAGATGGCAGCCCTGCCATTGCCTTTGTATGGCCATACGTCCCTTAATGCAAGTAGGCCATGATCGCTAACTGTGCCCGCGCCTTCGTAGCCTACTTGTGTCATTGTACGTCTGGCCTTGCGCGTATAGTCATTTTACATAGGCAAACATGGGTGCCTTCCGCGTCCATGCACAGTAAGTAAACTAACCTGTACTTTTCTTCTAGCATCAGTCAAGAGGAGCACCGACATCCCTGCATGTCCATCTTAATTAGATCGCGTTTTATTTTAGTTAAAATTTCAAATGGTTAGTGCAGTTTTTCTTTCTTGGTTGGCCGCTGTGCCATTACTGTACCTGCTCTGACCTGAATCTTGATTCTTCATGGCCACTGTGTCATGACTGTACTTGGTCTTGGTGTTCATGCCAGTCTATCATTTCTGATCTGTTTTCCTACTAAGTTTTCCTGGTTGTGTGTGTGTGTGTGTGGTGTGTGGTCTCTGTCTGTCTGTCTTGTGTGTCTGGTCTCTGTCTGTCTGTCTTGTGTGTCTGGTCTCTGTCTGTCTGTCTTGTGTGTCTGGTCTCTGTCTGTCTGTCTGTCTGTGTGTGTGTCTGTCTCTGTCTGTCTGTCTTGTGTGTCTGGTCTCTGTCTGTCTGTCTTGTGTGTCTGGTCTCTGTCTGTCTGTCTGTCTGTCTGTCTTGTGTGTCTGGTCTCTGTCTGTCTTGTGTGTCTAGTCTCCGTCTATCTGTCCTGTGTCGCTTTTAGTCTCAACTTAAATGGATGAATTTAAAGTTGATTAGTCTTGAGGCGTCTGATTTCTGCAGGAAATTCTGGTACCTTATTTAAATTAAATTTTGGTCTTGAATCTCAGTTATCATAGCTGCAACTTGGACTGTTGACAAACGTGGAAGCTGATGAATCATGTAGTAAATGCATCAAAGTTTACTGGAGCTTGTCTAAAGTTCTTTCAAAGTGCTGTAAAAATGTAGTAATTGATTATGATGAGCTAGACCAGGTCTTCCTTTATTCCCAACTGGTAATTGCTTTGATAAGATAACTGGTTCCTGATTTGATTATGAAGCTAAGCATTTGATTTATATGCAAGTGTAGTCACATTAGATTGTAGGTGTTATTCAGCCGATGGATAATGTTATGATATTCCACAATTTAGGCAGCTTGTAGAGTCATTAGGAAGATGCTTAATCCCAATGTCTTGGTTGCATGAGAAACTACTGTCTCTTAAATGTGTTGGCAAAGTTCCTCCTCTGATTTCTGTAGACTTGCCCTAAAGTTTCTCTCCGCTTTAACTCTTGTTGAGCTATGCATTAAATGATTCCTCCAACTTGTCTCCATATCACTTTTTTTCTCCCTGCAGCCTTCCACCACCCACTGCTGCTGTTGCATCTGCTAAAGCTAGCCGTATCCTGATTCACTGCATCTTCATGTGTTGGGTAAGAAGTGTCATTAGACTACTAACAATGTAAACACCTTTTAAATGCTTGATCTAATTTACCCAAATGGTTCATCAGTTTAGGACAGAAAATCATTGAATTTGACATTCTTGGGGTCAGTAACCTGATCTCTAAATGTTTGGGAAACCATGCAAAAGATCGTGAGCTCTCTGCATGACCCAACAGCATCGATGTTTGAGTGATTTAATTGCTCAGTTTTTAAATCCGTCAAGATTTTATGAGCTGGGTCTTCTTCACGCAGCAGAGAATAAGGTAAATTGAGTCGACTCGTAACATGGTAAGGCATTTTGTCCTTCCCCTTCTTCTCTGTGTGTGAGGAAATCTGGCCACGGATCCTGACTGAGTGGCATATCATGACTGTGCAGTTTCCAAAATCAGACAAGGATCCATCTGATTTTGTGACTCAGCCTGTGATGATATGCATTAATCTTCCTCCGAAACAAAGGATTTGAATGGACAGGTTTGTAGTGTAAATCACATCACATCACTTGTAGATGGTGAAGCATTTGTTTAAATTGGGGTCAAGCATTTTCAGGTGTCTGCTTTGTCAATACTCTGGTGCCACGTCTTGCTAAACACACGAGAAGCTCTGAATTGTGAAACTGCTGCCTCTTGCAGATGTTACAACAGCAATGGCTGTTGAAAGGCTGCAGGGAGAGAAAAGGAGATCTGAGGACAGGAAAGTGGAATTGATTTCATGCTTAGCAAAATCAGGGTTTCAGCAGAGGACCTTTTTGTGGCGAGGCTACAGAATCAGAAGGAACGTTTGTTTGTCAGTTTTTCATGCAGCTAACCAAGACATTGGGGTTAGCATCATCCCACATGGCTGGCAACGATAGCTTGTAACTGTCAGTGTAGGACAGGAAAGGCAGGTACAGGTTAGGGAGGGCATCCATCGGTGAGCTCTGACTGGATGTGAGGACCTGTCACACTTGACCAGGTGAGCTACCTGAAGATTTGTCATTTGTTTACTTCTTTTTTTTTTCTTTCTTGTGACTGATCAAATTCTTCCTTGTTTTAAAGAGATGAAGGCTGCAGCACATTCCGGGATCAGAGGACTCCATGTTGGACACCACAGCCTGGAGAAGTTCAGTCCTGGATGGCTGCTGTGATGACCTCGCCCAAGATGAACTGACCCTTCTACGACGAAGTCTTCGCCCAAGATGAACCGACCATTCTATGACGAGGACTTAGCTCATGATGAACCGACCATTCTACAACGAGGACTTCGCCCAAGATGAACCGACCCTTCTACGATGACGCCTCTCTTCCACTGAAGTCTTCAGGTACGTTCTTTCAGATGGTACTTAACATGTTTAATCCATATTTACTTGATACTAAAGTATGCTGACTCTTATTTATTTATTTTTTTGTTAGATGTTGGACCTTGCCAAAAACTGTAAACATGCCTCAATGGCTGCTACGTCACTCTGCCCAACAGAACATGGTCAATTTTGGCTTAATGTTAGCTTAATTATTTGATAAAAAATTAGCCTCACCTCAATATTCAAGCTGTGCTTCATTGTGAGCTAGTTATCTGAATTGGCAGCTGTTTTGTCAGGTTACAGCAGTTAAATCATTGGTTTAAATGGGGCTGCAACTAATTTCTATTTTCATTAACCTGTGATTTATTTTCATGTTTGGTCCATAAAATGTTAAATGTTGTTCACTGTTTCTAAATTCAGTTATATTCCTCTAAATTTATTTGGTTTCAATGATTGCTTAAGTAGAGCAAAGAAAGTAGGAAATATTCACATTTAACAAAAAATAAATAAAATCTGAAACTCAAACACTTAAACCAATCCATTATCAAAATAGACAAAACAAGATTAAAAACAAGTTAAAATGGCTGCTGTGCTATGTTAACTCACTGTTCCACTCATTACTATTGAGTTTTTCACTGGAAAGACTTACTTGTTTTTTTTATGTTAAATGTTTAAAAACAGATTCAGGGTTATACATGTCTTTTATAATTCTAAACATTGAATGCAGTCATTAAAATACAAACTTATTCTTTTTTTTAAAGGAACAACCTGCTTCCTGCTCACGGAGACCTGGTCAGACCCGCCATATACAAAAGCCTGAGGCTGTCAAAAAAAAAGGTGAGTGACACCTTTAGAGATAATTTACTACATCATTCAAAATGTTATGGCTAACTTTCATAATGTATTTAACTGATGTGTATGTCATATTAATTTAATCACACATGTATAATAGTTTTTTGTGTTTTTAAAGAGTGTGGCTGTATGAGGGACTGACATTTCTATACATCACTTGTGATTATGTTTATTTCTTTGTTTCACTGTTAGAATAGAATTTGTGCTGGCAGCAATGTTTTCACTGAAAGTGAGTCTTTATATCTCAGGCGGGGTGAACCATGTTTGTACCTCATACAAACACATTCTAGAACACCTTACCTAGTTATTTTACACCTGTAACAATATGAACTTGAACACTGTCAGATTTAGTCACTTTCTTGCTGTCTGTCTGACTCTCTGTCTGTCTCGTGTGTCTGGTCTCCACTTGTCTTGTGTCTCGTCTGTGTCTGGTCTGTCTGTCCTGTGTGTCTCTGTCTGTCTCTCTTCCTGTCTGTCTGTCCTGTGTGTCGGATTTAGTCACTTTTTAGTCTCAACTTAAATGGATGATTTTAAAGTTGATTAGTTTTGAGGTGTCTGATTTCTGAAGGAAATTCTGGTACCTTATTTAAATCAAAGTTTACTGTAGCTTGTCTAAAGTTCTTTCAAAGTGCTGTAAAAATGTAGTAATTGATTATGATGAGCGAGACCAGGTCTTCCTTTATTCCCAACTAGTAATTGCTTTGATAAGATAACTGGTTCTTGATTTGATTATGAAGCTAAACATTTGATTTATATGCAAGTGTAGTCACATTAGATTGTAGGTGTTGTTCAGCCCATGGATAATATTATGATATATTTTAAATCTGGCATTTGTTGGCACACTTTTAATATCCATTGAAGTCTTAAACTTTACGCACTGCCGTCAGCCTTTGTTGTCGTTAACTGAAATAGAATTCAATATTAATGCTGACTTGTCTCACTCTGCCAAGTTTATTTCCCTCTAAAGGAGTTGAACCTTTTTGTGTTCATAGTCTTTTTGCGCGTCATGTTGGGAGGCCTCCCAGCAGGGGATGTTTATCTTCCCCTGCAATACTATGCGTTACTCGCCTTAGGGATGCAGGGCTATCCTGCATAGTTTCTTTCAAGAATTAGATTGTAGGTTGCAGGATTAGAGCGCGTTTCTTTTCTTTAGGAGGACACAAACCTGGCAGAGAGACAACTCGGATTATTTAAATGAAAGTTGCGCCAAATGTTCTAACTTTATATCTTTTGATACAATGACTTGAAATAAAACCTTTATTCTGTGGGCTGAATTCAGACAGAAATCAGACAGACAAGACTGTTGTGTAAGTACCCTCTTGTAGCAGGAGTGAGCAGCTGCAGCTTTTTAATTTATTTTTCGTTATTTGATTTGTTTCTTGGATTTGAGCTTTGTGGTTAACAGTGATCATGTAAACGTGTAAACACAAATGGTCTTTTCCCTGTTATTTGCGAAGCTGGCAGCTGGTTGATATGATAGGACTTTATGGCTTGCCCAAAGTGGGATTTTTGATAGAGCATAGGGTTAACACCTCACCATGCACTAGGTATTTCAGCGAAGTGTCTGTAGTTCGTTATTACTCGTGACTTTCTTTTAAATTTCACAATGTAGGCAGCTTGTAGAGTCATTAGGAAGATGCTTAATCCCAATGTCTTGGTTGCATGAGAAACTACTGTCTCTTAAATGTGTTGGCAAAGTTCCTCCTCTGATTTCTGTAGACTTGCCCTAAAGTTTCTCTCCGCTTTAACTCTTGTTGAGCTATGCATTAAATGATTCCTACAACTTGTCTCCATATCACTTTTTTCTCCCTGCAGCCTTCCACCACCCACTGCTGCTGTTGCATCTGCTAAAGCTAGCCGTATCCTGATTCACTGCGTCTTCATGTGTTGGGTAAGAAGTGTCATTAGACTACTAACAATGTAAACACCTTTTAAATGCTTGATCTAATTTACCCAAATGGTTCATCAGTTTAGGACAGAAAATCATTGAATTTGACATTCTTGGGGTCAGTAACCTGATCTCTAAATGTTTGGGAAACCATGCAAAAGATCGTGAGCTCTCTGCATGACCCAACAGCATCGATGTTTGAGTGATTTAATTGCTCAGTTTTTAAATCCGTCAAGATTTTATGAGCTGGGTCTTCTTCACGCAACAGAGAACAAGGTAAATTGAGTCGACTCGTAACATGGTAAGGCATTTCGTCCTTCCCCTTCTTCTCTGTGTGTGAGGAAATCTGGCCACGGATCCTGACTGAGTGGCATATCATGACTGTGCAGTTTCCAAAATCAGACAAGGATCCATCTGATTTTGTGACTCAGCCTGTCATGATATGCATTTATCTTCCTCCGAAACAAAGGATTTTAATGGACAGGTTTGTAGTGTAAATCACATCACATCACTTGTAGATGGTGAAGCATTTGTTTAAATTGGGGTCAAGCATTTTCAGGTGTCTGCTTTGTCAATACTCTGGTGCCACGTCTTGCTAAACACACGAGAAGCTCTGAATTGTGAAACTGCTGCCTCTTGCAGATGTTACAACAGCAATGGCTGTTGAAAGGCTGCAGGGAGAGAAAAGGAGATCTGAGGACAGGAAAGTGGAATTGATTTCATGCTTAGCAAAATCAGGGTTTCAGCAGAGGACCTTTTTGTGGCGAGGCTACAGAATCAGAAGGAACGTTTGTCTGGGCAACTGGGAGATTTACAGTTTTTCATGCAGCTAACCAAGACATTGGGGTTAGCATCATCCCACATGGCTGGCAACGATAGCTTGTAACTGTCAGTGTAGGACAGGAAAGGCAGGTACAGGTTAGGGAGGGCATCCATCGGTGAGCTCTGACTGGATGTGAGGACCTGTCACACTTGACCAGGTGAGCTACCTGAAGATTTGTCATTTGTTTACTTCTTTTTTTTTTTTCTTGTGACTGATCAAATTCTTCCTTGTTTTAAAGAGATGAAGGCTGCAGCACATTCCTGGATCAGAGGACTCCATGTTGGACACCACAGCCTGGAGAAGTTCTGTCCTGGATGGCTGCGGTGATGACCTCGCCCAAGATGAACCGACCCTTCTACGACGAGGACTTAGCCCAATATGAACCGATCTTTTCCGCCTCTTTTCCACAGAAGTCTTCAGGTACGTTCTTTCAGATGGTACTCAACATGTTAAATCCATATTTACTTAATACTAAAATGTGCTGACTCTTATTTATTCTATATTTTTTTTGTTAGATGTTGGACCTTGCCAAACTGGTCACATGCCTCAAGGGCTGCTACGTCACTCTGCCCAACAGGACATGGTCACCGAGATTTTATTTATTTTTTTTAAATGGACTTTAACCCCCCTGTCCCCACTGACCCACAACCACACATGACAAAACACTTTACATGTGATGCATCACCAGACTAAAATACAGACACTGCTACTTTCAGCCTGTAATGTTAGACATTGAAAACTTGTATTTATTGCCTTCTTTATATCAAGTAAAACTTTTGCTCTTAACTTTATGGTTGACTTGTATTTTTTCAGTGATTTTGTGATGAGTGTTATTTTGACAAGTTTGTGCTTTGAACTTAAAGATGTGGAATTCTTTTAAAACGAATTGCACTGATCTGTTGTAGACTTGGCACCTTTTGACACTGCTCCAAGTGTTCGGTTGATCTTAACCAGAAAACTCAAACCCTATATGGATTTGTACAAGGTTTTAAAGGGAATATCATAAATTGGACTCTAAAGCATGATGCTGCTACTTGCCCCATCTCAGAACTTCCTTACTTCTAGCCACTAACACTAAATATGGCCGTTGCATAAAAATATGTCACTGAACATTAGACTACCTTTCTTTTAAATGCCTTCTTTTCACTGCAGATGTATTTTTACTATTTTATTTCATCTGGCTTTTCAACCCTAATGATTAACATCTGGGCATATGTGTGTAGCTCCACAGAGCTGAACATGAGATGTGATTGTAGTGAAAAAAACAACTTATAAAATGACATGATGCTTCACATTAGTTTTATTCATATTATATTATCTGGTTTGGAACCCTTCATTATTTACAGTTCTTTTTTTTCACAGCAGGACATAACATATTTGACAACATGTACATGTTGAACAATAATTTGACAAGACAACACATTGGTGAAAATGTCAGGCAACTGGAATTAAATATAAGTTAATACTGGAAGTACTTTCATTTGAATTGGGAAGCTTTTGATAAATATCACAGTGCGCAAATTAAGCCTCAAGGGCAGTAAGTCGAGAGACTTAAATAATACAGTATAAGTTGGTTGATCTTGTTTGGTTTAGAGAAGCTGCTGATCTGGAGTCAGGCGTGCTGAGACCACAGGAACCGATCACAGCGCTCGAGCATCATCTGGATCATCGCCCTGAAACCACAAAAACGGCAGTGGATGTTATTGCGCTGACAATCAAATCAAATCATTACTGAGCTGTCACTCCAAGCTTCAAAAATACAGTATATAAGATTTTGTTATCTAAGAACGCTTCATAACTCTGGTGAGGCTGCTCAGAGAAACTCCTCTATCTTGCAACATCCTCAATCTCACGACCAAAATCTAATCATTTCTTCTGTGGCTTCATAACAAACAGTACTGCACAAAGCCTCAGGGCCCCACCAGCTTTGTAGTTTTTATGTCTGTCAAATGCAGTGAATACTGTCATTTAGACTGAAATGACGTGACTGACTCAAACATGTTTTGAATAAACCTGGTGTTTTTCACAGCATATATTTGTTGACATTAAACGGTAGGACAAACACAGATTTGACCGGTAACATTAATTCGGGTTCCACTCCAGTGTAAGGGTTTGTCACAGTAAACACCATCAAGATCTGATCACAGTTGTCAGTATGTGTGTTTACAAAAGACTGAAGGATGTTTAAAGAGTGGAGCCAGTAGCTAATAAAGAAAATATTGTGTCTTGGTGTGTCCCTTCCCACCTGAACCTGGAGATTTGGGAAAAGAAGCAGTGAGCAGAGGAGTCAGGTCCTCTGTTTGTTACAGTTGCACCATTAGATTGTCTGTTGTCTTTAAATACTGTATTAACATAAAGACATTCTGGTTCCGGTTCACCCACCTCTGTCTCTTCTCAGTGACTCTGAGGAGCTCACAGACCAGTTTGGATTGAGGGGAAAGGACCAACGGCACCTCACATTCCTCCAGGGTGGTCACCGCTCGGTCGGGTCCAACTTTCCGAGCCAGCATCAGTGTCAGGTTCTCCAAAGTGATCTTCCCTCCACAGCCCGCTGAGCCGTTTGACCAACTGCCCCCATTTACACCTGCGGTCTGCTCTGTGTCGACCACACTGCTGCACTGCTGAGACAAGCGGATCAAGAGCTTCCACTCATCCAAGGACTGGGGCTCAACTCCTGGAGAACAACAGATGCAGTACAGAGATGAGACTTCAAATTCTGCTCTTCTTTCTCATCTTCTTTTCTACTTCATTTCCTCATCTTTAGGAATTTTAGGAAAAGTGGCAGAGCTTTTCTATGTGTTTTAACAAGAAAATGCACTTGCAAGACAAAGACATCTGGGGTAGGCCGTAGTGTGGGAGCAGGTGTAGTTACTCACAAGTGAACGGTAAACCGCTGATAAAGCTCTGTTTTTATATTGCTAACTGCATTTACTGTCTATGTCTAAACCAAACTACGGCTCCATCGAGTCATATTTTTTTCATAGTTCTCATTCAAAGCCAAATGAGTGACAGGATAACATTTTTTTTTTTTTTAAAAAAAGGCCGTTTTACCCTCAGGTTCCTCCAGCAGGCTGATGTCATCCAGCCGACAGATGGTGGAGAAGGCGTCTGTGCGACGCTGCAGCTCACGGCAGAGGTGCAGGTAGCCTGTCCAGTACCTGTATTTGAACACATTATCCCAAAGGTACTGTAAAGTCACAACCAAACACTCCCATTAACAACATAAGATGACTTTTTTTACACACAATAATATACATATGAGGTACCCGTGACTGTGGCATGCGTCAGCCATCTTCTGTTTGGAGGACACGTCTGCAGGGAGACGAATCAGCAGAGACAGGAGGCGTCCGTAACCCCAGCTGAAACAATGTGAATGCCACCTGCAGCAGAGGTCACAGGGCTTACAATCGTTCTCATGCTAAACTCTAGCATCAGTAATTTTTTTTTACATTTGATATCTAACCTTAGATTTCTACATTCAGTCAAACAGGACTTGGAGTAAAAATTACAAAATGCTGAGGAGTAATAGTTTGGCTGCATTTGTTTGTTTGTGAGTAACATAACTAAGTTGTTCGATTTTGGTGGTGATCTGGACATGGATCCAGATCCAGGATTCCTTTGTTTTTGTTTTTTTAAACAGTTGACCTTGTGTGTATTATTTTCCCACATTAACAGAACCAGACCTGGGCTGTCCATCAGGGGTAACTGTATCACAGCGTTGAGGAGCATCATGGGTAAGTGCAAGCTGCAGCCAATCCTGTCTCAGTGACTCTGGCTCAAGTAGGGATTGCAAAAATGACAACCTGTCAAAAGAAATGAATGAACAATTCAGCAACAACGGTCAACCTCTTTTGTAGTCGTTGGTTTTAACAAAACAATCAAATATGTACCTGTGCTCCTCAGTTTGTGACAGGACAAGATTATCAAGGTAGGCCAGGAAGTGGCTTTGCTGAGCCATGTTCATCACGTCAGCAGGAGTAATTGTGGGATAAAACTGGGAAAACGAGCGTACGGCTGCCTCTCCATGCTTCTCATACAGCCTGGACAGTAACAGAGAGAACTTCATAGGATCCTGACAGTCAACTTCAGTATTATGTGAAGTGAAGAGAAATGCGGGTACTGACCTGTGTAAGTGAGCGAGGAGTAGCGGTGCGCTCCAGGGCTGCAACTCTCTCAGACTGCGCAGTGATCTCAGCAAATCACCTTTCTGAATAACCTCCACCACCTTAGAGGACTGAGTGAGTTCTATGGAGGGACAGGCTGTGCATGATTTACAAGGACTGAGCCATACATTTTCATGTTGCATGCTTTAAAATTAATTATCTTCATTTGGTAGCAAGTGAAGATTAAATAATTACACATAAGTCACATTACTGTATGAACTGTTGAACACAGAGAAGCTTCTGACCTAGTATGGCCTCAATGAAGGAGTGCTGCGCCTCCGCCCGCTCCTGGTAACATAACAGACACATTCTTCTCACACGCTCTTGATCCAGCAGAAAGAAGTAACGGCGCAGAAAAATTGTGCATCCCAAAGTTAGTTCATTCTCCTGTTTTTTGAAGCAGCTCATCTCCGTGTATAATGTGGCCAGCTGGGTGAGAGTAGCCAGGAGGTCTGATGGTACAGGTTTGGGGGACACAACTCGGACAGGCTCTGAAAGGTTTCCATTTGAAACGTCAGACTTCATCTTCGTGGATTCACACGGCTCCTCTTGTTGTCTGAGCTCAGGCGACTCTTCTTTATTCTCTGTAAGACGCTCAGGTGAGCAGGAGGACTGCTCCGGCTGCTCTGTGCAGGGGTTCAGATAATCTATCTCCCATCGCTTCTCTCCTGGTCCATCAATGTTTGAGTCACTGGCGGCAGCTGAGCCGAAGTCTGCAGGTCCGAGTACTCGCTCCAGCACTGGCAGCCACTCCAGCAGTGTTTCTCCGAGGCAGACTGGATCTAGTAGCACCAAAGGGTCTTGTATCTGGGATCTGATGTTTGGAAAAGTATTAACATTTTAACAACAGTAAATGGATTGATTGTGGCAAAATCCTGCAGCAGATACTGGGCAGTACTTACATAGTTCGCTCTGTTGCTGATCGAAGTTCCTGCATGTCGGCCTCTGCATTAGGCATTTCATCATAAACTCTGTGAGGGTGAGACAAATACAAATCACTGATTATCTCTGACTTTCTTTCAGTTGTCTGGGCAAAACAAAGGTAAAGGGTAATAGCTATAAATATGGCCAAAAAAGAAATTACTAATTTTATTTATGTAAAGCTTCAGTGCATAATTTCTATTGTCACTCGAGGATTTTTAAGTCAATATCAAATAAACTTGGTCTCTCTGATCTACTTTTGCCTCCTTGAGTTTAGGGAGAACTTGATTAGATTTTCATTTTATTGTTTTATTGGCAGATTTTCGATGTCTGATGATGATAATTGTGAGAAGCATATTTTATTCTTTGTCGTTTTGTCTCTCCTGCCCATCAGCAACCAGTGTGCATTGAAATTGGATGTGCTTCCTTTGCACAAGTTCGGTTTTCATTTATTTCTCATAACTGACTTCAAGATCGACCCCACATCTGTTCTGTGTACTCACTCATTCTCCATTTCTTCTGAATATGTGGCTGCGGACACTTCAGGGTGTCCTCCTTCTCTCGATTCAGGGCGCTGCCAGAGTTCAGAGTTCATCTGGAGGGTGTTGATCTTCTCCGTTGTTTTCTTAACAAAACTGGAAACACTGGAAAGGAAAATTAAAGTCAGACACAGCAGTGAAAATGAACCTTTTCGTAGTAATGGAAAATGACAGAGTATAATACATAACAAGCCACACATGGATACACAGATGCACATTTAAAAAAAGTTGATCTGGGTGTTCTGTGGAAAAGGGAAGTAATCTTTCTAAAATCATCGCTGAACTTCAAAATAGGTTCCCTGTAAAACCTTCAATCTTCTTAAAACCACGAAAGAAAGACACACAACGACAAACTGTTATTATTTAAAATGATAGACTACACGGCGTGACACACTCTGTTTAAAGCGGTTCATATGTCTGTCCTTTCTCTTTCTGGATGTTCACCTGTCTTTGACGGCCTGCAGTGCTATGCGAGGAGGTTTGGGGCGGAATGAGAGCGGGAGGTGGAACTGCATTCCTTGCTCTGATCGCTCAGCATCGTGGCGCTCAGTGTTCTGTGGATCTGAATAAAGATGGGGGCAAAAGCCAGAGGAAAAACACAGATGGATGGAGTACTGGAGGGGAAGGATGACGGGGACAGTGGAGAATGCAAGTCGATGGTGCAAAGTTGCCGGACACCAGTATAGAGCCAACATAAATCAAATGCTGCACAGTACAGAAAAAAAAAATACATGACATATGTGTGATAGAAAGAAACACACAGGAAACTTGGTATTAATAATCAGACAAAGTCCTGTGAGGCAACACAGCAACATGTTGATGATGATTTTATGTATATTTCAAGCAAAAAGCTACTAAATACAGATTTAATCGATTGACAAGACAACAGAGAAGTCAAAGAGTAAAATGATTATCAGTCGCATGTTCATATTCACATCCCTTTCTATAAAAAGCTATAGGTGCTTTTTTATTATTATTATTATTTGGGTTGTTTATTTTCAAATGTAGACTTAAAACTGAAAATAACTTCACTCTCTTTTCACATTGAATTAAGAAGAAGCAGAGAAGACACTTGATCCTGACACACAAAGAAATCATGTAGAGATCACATACGTGTAAAAAAAAACAAGACAGGTCAAAGAGAACAGGAAAAGAGTTAGACAGAACACATTAAACATGTTTTATCCCTACTAAGTGTTTAGTGTTTAAAGTAGACCTGATTTCCTATTTGTTTGTTTTTTCCTGTCATCTGTCAGCTCATGATTAAGTATCACACAGTAACAAACACAAACAACATCTGTCTCTTACCTTGATCCACCTGATCTTCATCCTGGACAAAACTGAACTCTTTGAGCCTCTCCTCCTCTGACATGGAATGATTGATGAGTGAGCTCGTCTCCTCATCTGACTGACTTCCTCTGCGGCTGATCACGCGGTAAATTCCACAATCGAGAACGTTGAAGCTCTCCTGGATAAAAACATATCACTGTTTTCACTTCAGGAACAATACAGGCGTATTATAAAAATTATTGTTCATAACAGTGTTTTACTGTTACTGTAGTGTGTAAAATGAACAGAGGAGGAAATAATTCAACCATGATAATTAAATAGTTTACCACACATTTAACGGGTTAATGTTCACTTATCCACACATGTAAGTTTAAATCACTGCTGAAACCAACTAAGCCTCACCCACTTTTCCTTCATTAATAACGCATACAGCAGTATGATTTAATGTGTTCAAGGTAAAATGGAAATATGTTAACCATGTGTGAGGTTTTTAATCACCTATTTTGTAATTAAGCTTCAAATCACCTTAACTTTACTAAAGTTGCTTTTACAAATTGCTGCGTTCATGTGGATGGGTTATTAAGGACAATTTACTGTATGTACTTTGTTTTGTACCATAAATATGCAGAAGCCAGATTATAGTGTTAAATATTATTTCCTTTATGAAATAAATAATATATATGGAAATGATGTGAAATAATGCTTAGTCCTATAGTGCTGTGTGTTGATCAGAGTTGTGATTATTGTGGGCCAGAACTGAAAATAACCCATGCAATCTTACATTTTGGAATGGCTTCTCTAAAGAGGCATTATCGAAAGTTAAAAGATATTTAACTCACATGTGAGGAGATGCTGCTTCTACGGCTGCTAGAGGCGGAGTCCAGAGGCTCTAGCTTAGCAATGACATCCTCCAGCTGACCAATCAGCTCCGGGTGTGTGGTGGAGTTGAGCTGGGACCTGAGATGTTCAAGGCGGTCAATAGGAATGGATTTCCTGGCCTGAAATAAGAATTAAGATCTTGAATTCAATTCTACTCAGGTGACAAGCACAATGAAGCCTTGACTATTTAAAGAATTTAGTTCATAATTGAACACACTTTACATTATCTTACCCTGCTGATGATGATTGCGTTCTGAAACATACTGCAGACGGCAGCAGCCAGAAGCCAGGACTCCCTACGCAGGAGACGCTCAACACACCGCTCTGCAGATAACAGGGAGAGGTGGGACAGACGTCCACTGCCATGGAGACAGAAGAGCTCGCTGCGGTAGACCGAGATATCAACCAAGTCTGTAGAACCAAAACACAAGTGGTGAACAGTGTGATCACACTGTGCAACCTTTGAAGGAACAAAAATATAAAGAACAAAAAGTTTTGAGGTGTCAACTTTTAGATTGTGGTGAGGCAGCAAAACACACCTTTGACCTCAGTCCACAGAAGCAGCTGTCCATTCTGAGGTGTGAAAATATAAATGGCTGAATCTGTCCAGGTCAGCAGGTTTTGGTCTCTAAATAAATGAAGTGAAGTCACATTTTTTTTAACGATAATGTCTGATGCAAATTATATATTTGAGACTTGATTCAGTATTCTATTGTAGGATGATAAAATACACAAATATGTTACTTTACCCCAAATAAAGCAGTTTAGGAAAGGCAAGTGACTGCGGACTCTTCTGCACTGGGTTGTAATGAGGATCATTTCTGAAGGTAACAAATAGGAAATTATTATTATTATTATTATTATTATTAATTAGAGTAACATTTTACAGAAGACAACATAAAAACCACAAACAAGGAGTACCTAAATGTGATGAGAGGTAGAGGAGGACAGCCTAGCAGCTGTTTGAACTGATGCGTGCTCAGAACTTCACCATGAAAACTGGCCTCCCATATTCGAGACCCTGGGCGGGCACAGTACAGCAGGGGTGGCTGACCAACTAATAATCCCTTATTCTGAGGGAAAAAACAGGCTCCGTACTCCCCATCACGCTCCTTATTCCCAACTCGCCAAAACTTCTCCCTAAAAGCACGTAAAAAGACAACACGAAACAAACACATTGAAAGACATCCAACGTAAACAAAGGAGGACTTTAATTATTAAGCAAAATGATTGTAAATTTGATGTCTTGGAAACCCAGTTCAACCACCAATTTCTGCATTTTTTAATTATCCAAATTAATATAGATTGACATGAGCCGTTCTGCATGGAGTTTGCATGTTCTCCCTGTGTGTGTGTGTGTGTGTGTGTGTGTGGGGTTCTCTGGGTTCTCCGGTTTCCTACTACAGCCCAAAAACATGCAATATGGGGTCTTTCGTCCTAAAAACTGATGTCATATAAAAAAGATGTCTACTCAAGGATGGGTGGGTGCAGCATTTTTCTATGTCTCCTGAAGGACAGATAGTCACATGACACAACAGATGCAAGCATGTCATTACCTCTCTGTGTCGCAGAGGTAGCAGCGGCTGAGCGAAGACACGAGCAGGCGGCCATCTTGGTAACCAAGCTGAACCACTTTGGAGTCAACAGTGGTGATGGTCTGCACAGGGAACATTACGAATGCTGAACCCTGGACAAAACAAAAATAAACAAGGCTTTGGCATGAACAATGACATATCAAAACATACAGCATGATTAATTGTATGCTGTACAGTCTAATAGCTTTTCTTGATTTAATCTGCCTTCATTTATGTTATTGATCCTGAACCTTATTTAATCTTATTTTCTTGTCATCAAAGATTAAATCTTTGTGTGGTGATACCTACTTAGCAATAAAATTGTGAAAGCAGTAGACAATGGATGAATGAATCTAAGACCTGCTGATTAAATTAAAATCTGAGACAATGCCAAACAAAAAGAGAAACCTCAAACTGCTTACATCATTTAAATCTTTTTCCTACTGAGGAAATGCATATCTTTTACTGTAGATCAATACCTTGCCCAGTTTGGTGGATCCTGCACGCAGAAAGGACACTTTGCCTCCAGAGTCACCAACAAAAACTCTGAGTGTGCTTGTGTCCCAGCAGAGAGCAGTAATGGCCTGACCTTTGTGTTCCCAGGACACACTGACTCTTTCTGGTCGGCCCCGCCGCTCCAGCTGCAGCTCCCACACCACCACCAGACCCTGACTGGAACAGTGACAAACACAGATGACACTGTGAACAACACAAGCACCACAAACTAACACACATATTTTCGATGTGTGTCATATGAGAAAAAAGAGGAAGGTAACATTGACAATGAGGTGAATGATGAATTTAAAACATTTATTTTCTCCATGAACAGACACCAACCTTGTTGCAACAGCAATAAAATCTTCATCGTGAGGGCAACATGCCACCTGAGTGATGGATCCCTCCTGAAAAAGAGTACACGGTGGATGTGGAGTTTTAAAAAAAATGACAGGAAATAATATACTGCACTGCAACAATGCATTCCTTAAAAAGTGCAGCTGTGCTTAGTCACATTTTACCTTGTGAGTGAGGATGATCCTTTGTTTCCAGCCCTCCTTCTGAATCAGGTGTAAGCCCCCTGCTGATGTTCCTAATGCCAGCCATTTCCTCGACACTGATAAACATGTGCACTAAAACACAACAGAATCTTCTTCAGCAATTTCATGGTCACCAATCCATAGCTTTTTAATTTTCTAGATATCACGGTAATGAAAAGTACACATGCCAAATCCTGTCAGCTGGGTTTGTTGAACAGTATAATTAACTTTGGGTGCATTTATTTATGAATGTGTATCTGTTGTGATGTGAACATCAGTATTTAGTTTAGCATGATCATTTGTTATCGCTGATTCTAACATATTTATTGTGATATCATTAAGGTCAGGGTGCCCAAAAAATACTTAGATTGAGATACTAATACGCAGTAAATTAACTATGTGTGATTTCGTGAAATAACTAATTCTGAGATGTGACGATGAAACCTACCTTGAGCCTGCCAGAGTCTAAGCGAAGCGCAGACAGAAGTGGATCGAGGCAGTCAAACTCTGCCAGCACATGAGTGTGGCTCTCTGGTTCAGCTGGTGTCAGTGACATCTTCCCCAGTGATGCTCCAAAACTGAGATAGAATGAGGGGTTTAGTCAAGTATCCTTCGTCACTTTCTTGCATGCCAGAGCACTGAGCCATGTGGCACCACATGACTTAAGCAAACTGACAAGTCATGACTCCACTTAGTTTGAGAGTTTGAAAAACTTAAAGTGCCTCCAGCTGAGTGAACATCCCCCCAACAGACTTTAACAAACCTCACTCAATCTTTTTCATCACTGTCACTAAATGATGTCTTTACTTCAAACATACGTGAATGAAATTCTGTTTTAGCCTGAGATTTACATTCAAATAATAGCATTCAACTTTTAGTGTGAGCAAACATTTCTGTTCCAGAGGCTTTTGGGATTCTTTGTCAGAACCAAAGAGCAATACTGTTGTTGGTATTTCTGGCGTTCACAGTGAGGGTATTGGAGTGTGAATGCAACAAGAGATGTTGGCAAATGAAAGCATCTCAGTAAATAATGCACCAAGACAAGCACTTCAGAGGAAGGTGAGAGAAATGTCAACTCTGACCTTTGACCTTCTACTTGCTGTCACTCCAGTGTTATGAGAATGCATTTCAGATTTGTTCTTGTGTCAAAAGTAGAGGCCTTTTTTTTTTCTGTCTCTCTGTGACACTACTGAGTTACCATTATGCTACATTATGATTGGTGTTACATAGAGTTGATTACAAAACTGAGAAAAGTCCCTTTGACTGTATACAGAGACATGAAATGGAAACACCCAAGGAAAGTACCTGTATTTCACAAGTCAGTACATAGTGCGCTACAAAATACACACACCTTCACCTTATATTGTACATATTGTTATTGTATATAGTAGAAATACTATATATCTTACGTGCTGCTGTGTCCATTTGAGTTTCCTCTACGGTGTATGCATACAATTACATCTTATCTTATCTTCGCAGTATTTCGCGTGTTGTGTCGAATTCTGTTTCTCTGGCGAGATGTTATGTTGTCCAGTGTCTGGAGAAGGTTGGTTAAGAATAAAGTAGGGAACACATTAACTAAAGAGTGAATTAGATGAAGACACAATAGCGGTGTAAAGTGAACTATTGCACACTGTCAGCACAGTCACAGGCAGCTGAATTTCAACTGCAACAGTAACTTGACGCCTTACTTGCACTTCTGCTTTATTATCGACCCGCACACGGTTCAACGAGATGAAAACCATTCAGCTGGACGGGTTGGTTTGGACTAAAATGTGATAAAATTCGGCTCAGTGAAACAGTTCTCTGCTGAATGAGCGTGAGGCTGGGACTAATGTGATTCACAACAAATCACGAGACCAGTCTGCTGACACTGATGCTAACGTTTTCTGTGAAAACTAGCAGGACAAACAGAGTCTACACACAAACAGACATACACGACTTCATCAAGATAAACCGTGTAAACGTTTATTTAGGCCACGGTATATTTTTACATTTTGAGTCACTCCGACATCTCGCTCCTCTTGTGTTGAGGTATTTCAATCACAGTTTAGCACATGATGCTAGCTGCCCTCCACAGTAATGTTGTCATTCACTCGCTTTAAACTCACCCGACACCGCGAATCACTCTCGTAGACAGCTACAAATCCACAGCAGCATCAGTCCATTTGTTCCACTTTCATTCCCGAGTTTGTTTTTGTTCAGTGTTGTTTTAAAGGAGGAAGCCAGCGGTTTGTCGCTGTCACACCTCTCTCTGACTGACTGCAGCCAGCTGAGCTGTCACTGCGCCGCGGTGAGGACGCTTCCTGAATGCGCCACACACACACACACGTCAAAACAAAAACCTTCTCCCAATGTGATGCAGTGCAGCTACACATAACAAAACACAGCTCATTATCGCTATAACATGCCCTCACACTAACTTGATAGTGGTAAATTCCGGTTACTAACTAGATGTGAAAGGGATAACACTGCAAAAAATGAAAATATGTACTTGTGTAATTGACTTGAATTCAGTCTATTTATCTAACCACACAATTTTTTGGATGTATTTACTACTTCAGTCAAATACTTAACTTAATTTGTTTCAAGGTATTTTTTCCTTGTGCCATCTTGCTGCACTGGCAGATCATTTTACTTGGAAGAAGTAGTTTTTCCCCTAATAGTGGTTTCTTTGTTTTTTGTATAGAAATCAATTTTGAGAAAATGTTCATGTTTCATGCCTACTCCTGATGCTGTCCTTAAAACAAAGATGAATGAAAAAAAACACAAGCACAGACTTGATGAAATACTACAGCTTTACGCCTCACTTTAATTCACTTACATTTTTTCTCTCCAGTGCAGACAGAAGGTGCAGACATTACAAACCAGTGACAGCAAGAGTTGAGTCACACACACACACACTAATGCACTAAAGTTTGAAATGTCTTTACAGTATTGCTAATTTCACTTCCACCTTTACTGCGGATTTCCTGGAACGTTGTTCCACAAATGGAGCCAGTGCTAAGACAGGCTTCTATTGTCCTCATCATGTCCAAGCAGTTTCTCTGCTCTGTGCACTGATGAAACACGTTGACCATCCTCTGCTTGCATCTCAGGCCTCAGCTTGTTGTCCTGAGAGTCATTTACTAATTTCCATCGGAAGTTTTGGACATGTTACACCATTTTTTAAGTCTCTTTGAACTGTTACCAGTCACAGTCTCTGAACCATGGAAGAAACAAAATAAGAAGGAAAAAACTAATAACCGCTGTGACCGAGATGCAGTTATTTTATAGAGCATTTGGGGGTGTAGCAGTATCCACTTATATCCCTATGATTAAGTCCCTCTGGAATATGTCCTATCAGGCTCTGGTCTCTTTACAGCAGTCTGGAGGTCCTTCTTAGGACACTAGTCCATATACTTTAAGGTTGTTGTTGTCGTCCTATTTTTGACAAAACATTGGATCTCAGGTTTTCCTCATCATCCGACGGGTTTGCCAGACATGGAACTTGTTGTAGGCCGTTTGCAGCATGTCCTCTAAGTGCCCAGTGAGCTGTAGGAATTTAAGAGAGATTTAATACATAGAAAGTACTACTTTGTAGAAGTCACTGTGCCAGAATAAAAGCTTTCAAGACATACATTTGTACTTAAATACTGGCGCTGAATCTTCTCCTGAAAAGGACGAAGCTTGCTCATCTGAAATCTCTCGAGGTTTGACTTCATTTTCATTACCTGTGTGAAATCAAGACACATAATATGAGGTAACACTGAATAAGCTAACCACTTATGGACAGCCAGTTGAAGTGTCTAATCTTAATCAAAATGAAATGCATATAATGGGAAAAAACCCTAATTTTGACATAAAGCTTGACTGACATATTCTGCGGTTCAGTGTCATAAAACATTGAAACATTTAAAAAACATCTGAGGGGCATGAATATATATAATCGACTTGTTATGCTGATTAGTATATATGAAATATCTGTTGACTATACTGTTAAGGACAAATGATTTAGATTGTACCACCTAAAAATGCTAATGATTCATGTGTAATAGGAAGACACATTTGAGAGACTATACTATAATTTTACTTTATTCAAATGATGATAGATATTAGTCACCTTTTCCTCTAAAAACGGCGTGTTTACAGGAAAACAGGACCAGAAGTGTCTCAATAACTCTCCAGCAGCTACATAAAGATGCTTCAATTCTCCTTGAACCTCAGTGGGTATCATCTCTGAAAAAGAAGAGCGAACTCAAATTATACACAAATCAACCAATGGTTCAGAAGAACATGTCAAAAATATGTCCACTTTGCTATAAAGAATCCATACACCCAGAAAGCAGCAGTGGGCAACTACTCGTTATCCATTGTGTTACTTGATTGGCAGACGTGCATAAGACTCTCACTGGCAACAATCTTTCACAGCAATTAAAATTAATGTAATTGAATGCTTACGATTTATGGCTTGCTGTGCTCCTGCCTGCATGAGGACACCGCCTGGAGAAAGTGCTGCTATAGCAGAACTGGCCGCTGTGCTGGACAACACCTGCAGAGAGTTGAACTGCTGTTAAACATTTTCATTTCAAAGTTCATAACAATTTACATATTCCTAACATTTTAGCTAAACCTGGATAAACTCTGGAATAACTATTTCCTATGTCACATGAAAATGCCTGAACAAAATAATCACGTTGGAATAACCTTCAATCACATTTACAGCTCAAAGAAGTTTGACATCTGTGATCTCACCTGAGTGAGGTTGGGTTTGTAATTGGCCATCTCATGGCGGATGTAGTTGACAGAATTGATGATATCCTGACTTGTTGCATACTGCTGGGACTGAAGTGGCACAGGACCATGAGCATATCTGGTAAATAAAGAGGAGAGGGTAACACAGGTGAGCATATTCAAAAGGAAATATGGTTGTTTTATCAGTCTCAAATATGAACCGCATAAGAGAAAGCGTTAATCCCAGTCATTTGGAGTTGCCCAGTAAGGGACAACCAAGAAAAAAATACTCGCATAATGTAGACTAACTGTACCTGTCAGACTTCTTGAGGTTCAGTGGGACTGTTTTTGGTCTGTTTTCCCTCTGGAGATCATCATATTCTGTCGCTTCTTGTAATTTAACCTAGGGAAGTTTCCCAAGAAAGAAAAACAGTTCCTTAAAGCAAAACTCATTTTTTTGAAAATATCAGTGCAGCTGCAGAACCACTGTACCTTTTTTACAGGAGGTTGAAAGAAGTCTGAATCTCTAGAGTTGCCATCGGTGCTGCTGGTCTCACTAGCTTGGTCAGTTGCTGTTTCGCTGTAAACAAAAATAAAATACAGTTAGCAAAAAGAAGAACACACTACGCATTTGGTACAGTCAAAAAGTCTGTATTCTCTGTACCCCTTGCGTGAACCTGCTGCCAGCACCATGGCACTGTGATGGTTGAAGCGCTTTATAATGGCAGAGTTGCTGCTCTCCTTCAACGTTCTGTTTGCACTGGAAGTTGAGGGAAGACTTGTGGAAACTCCATAACCCTGTTTCACAGAAAAAATACCAAGGCTTTGAGTTTGAGGGAAGGAGCAGGATTAAACAAAATAATTTTTCAAAAGCATAATGTAGCTGGCTAATTATTTCACTAAATCGCACCTCATCTAATGTTTTGTCTTCTAATGACAGGAGGTCAACCAAAGGATTCTTCACTCCTTGAATCACCATCGACTTTAACCCTGCATGAGACAGATATAAAAATGTAACTTATGAGTACAGACTTGTGACTCAGCAGTTTTCTTTGTGGAAATTATGTAACACATGTCCTGTCACATCAACAGAATCATACCCTTCTCATCCTGCTTGGCACACTCTGAGAAGATATCCTGTGTTCCTGTGTTGATGCGGTCTCTGTGAAAGTAATGGGACTGGAAAAAGCGGGTCCAGAATTCCTTCTCCGTCAGGTTATGAGGCACATTTTCACTATACTTCTGCTTCACTGCAAATACAATGCAAGTTGGTATAAACATATAATCTTTGATGTATCAGATCATGACCAGTTGCACATTTATTCATCAATAACTGAGGTGGTGGCTCACCTATTCTTATTTTTACAATAATTGGGTTAACTTCAATGTGGAGATGTAATTGTTTACCTGCAGGATATGTTCTAAAGATGGATTCAATAATGTCCGCTGTCAGATTATATCTCAAGCCATTGCAACCATCTGTCTGGGGTCTAATGTCTGCCTGTAATGTACAAAAATATTAATTTGTTAATAATGAAACATTGTTTATGCCACAGTTCTCAATTATTAAATCAGTGATGAAATATAAAGGTGAGGTTTTGGAAGGGAAAGTGATGGATGTGGTCAACTCACCAGAAAGGCTCCAGAAATACCGACTTCCTGTTTGTTGTTGCATAGTGCAGGGTCTGTGTTGTTTATGCCCCCTAACCTGTTGGCCCAGAATTCCTCAGCACTGATCACCTGGCTCACCACGAGATCTTTATACAACTGGAAAAGTACTGGATCATCTTGAAGCATTCTACAGGAAAAATTTAATTATCATCCAAAAGTTACATCCAAACATTGCCATAATACCCTATAGTAATCTAAATATGATAATTACAAAAACAACCTTATTAATTGAAAGGAGAAAGACATATTCTAAATATATGGTTGAATAAAAAAAATAAGACAATTTCTGTAGATAATAACAATCATGGCAGCTACAGATAGACAGTTTTACAAGCAAACTTGAAGCTAGACATACGTATATTCAATTTGTACAAATAAATATTCCTAAATGTCACACACTGGACATTTATTCTAACACAACATGAGTCCCACCAATACAGTTGTAATGTATAACCATGTTTGTAGCAAAACTGTAGTAGAGAAATGTTTAACAAATTCTGTAAATTGTTCACCCCATTAAATCAGCTTAGCTAGGCCACCAAAAAGGACAATTTAAATTTCTTGTACATCAAACAACTTCTTCTTAGGAACTTCAACAAATTGCCCAAAATTTGATACCTCTAAATTTGGGTCTTTTTGTGCAATTTGTTAAATAAATTGGACCATAGGTGTGAGTGAGAGTGTATGGTTGTTTGTCTCTATGTGGCCCTATGATGGATTGGTGACCTGTCCAGGGTGTACCCCGCCTTTCACTCTATATCAGCTGGAATCGGGACAGTGCCCCACGACCCTAATGTATAGGATAAGAAGATGTGTAGAAGATGGATGGATTATTGAATATTATCAGACTAATTCTCTCACCTGTTTTTCTCCTCTAGTTCCTTGTTGGCTTTCTTCTTGAACTTGGGCAGTAGCTGCTGCAGCAGTTCCTTGGCAGCTTCTCTGTCTCTGACTGCACTACTCTCATTGGCAAAGTGGAATGTGGTGCTCTCTCCGGTGTGGAGGACAAGCTGGAGCTGAACTTTGGCTTTACCATCTGGGCTGATCTTCTGACCTGTGCAGAGAAGGCATAATAAAATGTGCAGCTTCAGTACACAACCACCCCCATGTACATTATAATCACAGCAGTAGATGTGACCTGGTGGTATCTAATACTCACAGCGAATATCTGCATAGAGGTGGCTGACTGTGAAGCGGTCCTTGCCCTCTGGACCCCAGGCTATACGTTCAGCCATCAGATAAAGTGTGCCATCCTGCTTCCTCTGGCGAACTTTTTTCACAACCAGCAGCACCTCCTCTGACAATGATGCCATCACCCAACAGAAAAACTAGGCACACATTAACTGTAAATAAGTATCATCGATGACCATTATTTGCATATACAGGACAAAGACACGCAGATAAAAAAGATAGTCAGGACAGGTCTAGTAATTATAAAGTAAACGCTATGATACTTTAACTGTTTATAAATCGGACTGATGCACATTACACACATATAGCACTTCCTAGCTGTTGGCATGACGACTCCCATGAATGGATGTCTTCTTTTATACTACGCATTTGACCTCTAAGAGGTTATAAAGCCATCTGAGCACATATCAGTCCCTTTTGTGTTGATATTTTTAACATATCAACTTGGCTAACCAGTTAGCTCCCGTTAACAGTAAAAAGAAAATGCCAGAGGGAGAAGTCGCCAGTAAACTTACTTTATCTCAAAATAAACCAACGCTGCAGCGAACAACCTCGCCTTCCTTCAACACATACTCTTCGAATGCTGCATACGTGGTTGTAAATTTGTCAGAATGTGTTATTTCAAAGAGAATTTTAACTACTCCGACACTTCAGCGCCGACATGACTGCCGAGCTGAGCGCCTCAGTACAAATGCTCCGGCGACACAGAGCGGTAGAGAAATTGTTCCGGTCTTGTCTTTCCGGTAGACTTTTGTGGTATGGCGCCTCTCATGATAACAGTCCTTAATGTCCACATTTTTTTTTGCTTCACACGTGAGTTTAAAACACCACATTTATCAGCTCTTATTTGTACCTAAATGTTTAAATGCACTTATTGTAAGTCGCTTTGGATAAAAGCGTCTGCTAAATGACATGTACTGTAATGTTATCACAATAAAACAAAAAGATAATACACTCACATACATACAGGTTTGTCCAGCTACTATTCTTCGTACACTGCATTGACTTCGATTTATTTGCACAGCCTAAACAAAGTGTTATCCCTCACCTAACCATAACCAGCCAGTGCCTAACGCTAACCTTAACCTAGCCACAATTTAATCACTGCCTTAAACTTAACCAGTTCACCAAGAATTCAATTATGTCTCATTAGAACCAGATGTTGGTCTTCATGAGGTCCTAAAGAGGTAACAAAGACAAGAGCACACTCTCATAATGTGAATTAATCACATTGCATTTGGAACAAAATACTATCTCTTCGATGTTCTTGGGTGCTATAGCTGCCGTATAAAGCCTTTAAGGTTTTTATTTTTAATTGAGGATGAACATGTTCATTCACAATTTATTTCCCTCTTTGTTTCACCTGCAGTTTATATACACATCCTTGTTGCATCTGCTTTCTCCCAATGATTTTACAGACTAGGCTTATTTGTGCTCTTAGCATGCAGCCGGCCATACCACCCATCAAAATTCGAAACCTTTTCAACAAGGCATCTATCTGTGAACTGTATAACGATCTTGTGGGACACGGTGGACTCACGTCGTAAGCGTTTATTCACATAACCGGAAGTCAACAACATGACCCGCGGAGCGGTGCATTCGGGGTTATGTAGTACCGCTACATAAACCATCACTAAAACATTCTTACTTATATCACATGAGTCCAGTTTCCTGATGAGATACAGGTGCTTTTTAAAAATTCAAATATGTGTTCCATGATTTTTAAAGTGAAAGGGCAATCTAAAAGACAATTCCTAAATATTTAAACTCCTTTACAACTTTAAAAGGCAGATCATTGATCAAAACAGGTGGGAAGTTAAACAATCACCGGGGTGATTAATGAGACCACCCTCTAGGGCTGAATGTGTTTAAATAAATATCTTATTATGATTATCTTGACTGAAATTGCGATTCCGATATGAGTATGGTACTTACATAATTATTCTCATTTTCATTTGAATAAATAACGTTTAAAAAAATATTGCTGTGTGATATTTGTGCAGATCTGTGAGAAAGAAAGACAGAGAAATGTTTTCTTCAGCCTGTAGAATATGATATGTATAGGCCAAGACATGTGGAAGAAAGACCTTGTTGTTATATTTGCAATAACTTATATATTTATAGTCTCTTGTGTGCACAAACTTGGCCTACAAAGTTGATTCTGATTCAGATTCTTTGAGCTAACACGATGTCATTCTCCTTGTGTCCTGCAGGTGGAGACAGTTTAATTTTACCATGAGGTGGGTGAGCACACGAGGAAGTGGATACAGCTTCCGCGCATGCGCAAATTGCGGCTTCTCATAAATGGAGGCTTTTTGAAATGGTCTGTCGATTGACGAGTAAAAACAATTATTGTATGAACAAAAGTATTCAGCGTGTTGTCACTTTTACAGACAACGATCACTTATGGGTGAGTAGTAGAGGTTAAAGTGTGTGACAGTTACATGGCAACAGCGATGACTGCGACATTTGTAGCTGCTAGCTAAGTTGTTACAACGAAAGTTATTAGATGCTAATTAAATGTGTATCTGCTCTAGAACTGTACTTCACTTGTAGCAATTATTTTAATTATTTATTTGTGATATGGGGCAAAGAAACTAGAATATTTTCATATTTAAGAAGCTGATAAATCAGAAATGTTGTTTTTATTCTTCTTTATTCTTTATTTTAAAACACACAACCGATTCATTGATTATCAAAATAGTTGACTATTGAATAATGTGTTAATTGAGTAATTGTTTTAGCCCTATTATTTACATCTGCTTTTACTGCCACTTTGCTCAAATTTACTAGTTAAGAAGAACAAAAGGAAAGTATATTGTCATTGCAACAAACAGTATGATGAGATTTACCTAAAAGCTCTATAAATGCATACACCCACCCAATTATTTAGATTTACGATATTACTGCATCAACATCATCTGTTCCTTCATCATTCTTCCTAATAATGAGTCATTTCACTCTTGGTACTTAATTACAGTTAAATAATATGTTTCTTTAATACTGCTGTAATGTAAAAATCGTTTAACTGCAAGGCTTTTACTTTTTTCACATTATTGAATTTGTATTTACCTTTCAAATGATCTAAATACTTTTCTCTTATTATAACCCATACATACCCCAAAGTGCAACCTCCAAAATGACGCACTGCAATACATTTCAAGTAATACAGCTTAAATGGAGGTATTATTTATCACATGCATTAGACCATTTAGTTTAGTCGATGGGGTGGAGTGGCTCAGTGGTTAAGACCCTACTTTGTGTACGAAAGACATCATGGTCGCAAGTTCGATTCCACCCCTGGCTAATTGTACTTGATTCCATTGTAAGTCGCTTTGGATAAAAGCGTCTGCTAAATGACATGTAATGTAATGTAATGTAGTTGTAAATAATAAACAACAAACAAAGTATACATCTTGATGTTCTGGAAGTAATTCAATACAAATGTAAAAAGGGTCAGATTGAATGACTAGGCCAATAAATACCTATTTCATCATGTCATTGTTGCCCAAATGATATTACATTCAATACTTGGATACATCAGTTCCTCTCTCATCTGTGTCACTGCTTTTCTAGATTCTAATGTTGATGCTATAGAGGAGATGGAGAAAGAAAGGTCAATGTCTCCAGCTGCGCAGTCGCCTGTCATGCACCGTAACCCATCACCACCCCCAGAAGGTGCTGAGGCAGAGGAAGGTGAAGATGTGGATGCGATTGGAAACACTGTGTACAGCAAGCATTGGCTTTTCAGCACCCTGACGCGTCTCATCCATGTAGGTAGCTGATGCTATTTTTTGTATTGTCCTTTCTCTGCTGCACTTTTGTTTTGTTTGTTAAATGTTCATGTCTTGCAGATGGTCACTGAGCATTCAGAGAAAGACTCTGAAGGTCCAGTGCAGCTCAGTGATGATGAAGAGGAAGATTTATGCAGAGTCTGGGATATGGTAATGGATAAGGTAGAGTTCTTAACTTCTGCTTCATTGACCTCACATTACATTACATTACATGTCATTTAGCAGACGCTTTTATCCAAAGCGACTTACAATAGGTGCATTTAAACATTTGGGTACAAATAAGAGCCAGAAGTAAGTAAGAGCTTCAAGTAAACCAAACTATGAAGTGCTAGTCATAAGTAATTTTTTTTTTTGTCGTCGTCTTAGTCGAGGTAGTCGGAAGAAATGTGTTTTTAGTCGGCGGCGGAAGATGTGGAGGCTTTCCGCTGTCCGGATGTCGATGGGGAGCTCGTTCCACCATTTGGGAGCGAGGGCGGTGAACAGTCTCGAGTTTTGCGAATGCCTCTTATACCTCATTATACCTGGTTATAGCTGATTTTATTCACTGGGATTATTTTTGTTCTGTTATACATTTATCACCAAATTAGTGGAGCTTGTGAAGAACAATTTATGTTTATGAAGGTTATTGCAACCCAACTAAAAGTGAAAGTGATTAATACTTTTTTAAAATTTTGGATTGTAACGTTTTAACAAAATTACCATGCACACTCTAGATAAATGTGTCTTTTGTTGTAAAAGTAAAATATTTTACATTAGGAAATGGGAACTTGGACCATTTACCTTGGTATAAGAAGTTGTCCTACCAGTGAACTAAACTAAACTCAGTTACCATTGTATTAGGTATAGCTATCTTATATTAAAGTAGTCTAATACAGTAGTCCTGCACTAAATCCTCTCTACATGAAGGTTAGATTGTTAAAGGGAGGATTCAGAAATTGCCATATAACATTGCGTTATACTGACTGTCCACTTTCATACACATGCTATAAATAGGTTTGAACATGAACTCATCTAAAGGTTTAGGTACTTATTATCTATGATTATTTATTTACTGACTGTCCGCAGGATGTGGCTAGTTTTCTGCAGGAATTTAAAGCTACCGATATCCTTCTTGGGGTCATATCCAAATCTCGATGTCCACGCCTCACAGTAAGTCAACCTTGACTCCAGTTTCCCTTATACAGTACATTGTGTTGTGTTTAGTTTTTGGTGGTATATCTCAGGATTGTGAGAATTCCCAAGACCAGTCACAGATTCTTCTAATGCCTCTCTAGGAAATTTGCGTGGGAATCCTTGGGAACATGGCTTGTTTTCCTGACACTTGTCTGACCCTCAGTCAAAATGAAGACTTAGGGTGGGTAGAAGTCGTCATCCGTCATCATCATTTAATAGATTTTGTACACTTCTGTGGTTTGAGCTAACTAATGCAACTCTGATGTGTGTCCACAGTGTGGTGCTGTTGCTTCTTCTCGGAGATACAGATCCCCCAACCCTTCTGGAAACAAGCAGGTGATATTTGCGTTTCCTGTGGACATATGAGCGAGAGAGACTGGGGGAGAATTAATAATTTTTTCATGCAATGTTTGCAGATTGATGCTGACCTGTCTATCTCAGAAAGATATTAGTTCCCTGTGGCTTCAACGAATACGCCAGCAGACATCTGTGCAATCCAACCTCTGTTTCATTATGAGGAGCTCTACCAACAGTACTGTTTTTACTTTTTACTTGCATGTGAAAAAAAAGTCTTACAATTTGTGTGATCACAACTATTTTTAACACATGTATCTGCGTTCTAACTGAGGTTATTGTAAGTACATACTCTGTTTTATAGTGGACCTGCTTGAGAAGGTTGGAGAGCTAGTTGACAAACTGTTTGACCTGGATGAAGAGCTGATGAAGAGCTGGATCACAGCTCAGCCAAGTGACGAGGAAGATGGTCATGAAAGCCGCCTGGATCTGGTCTCGTGCCTTGTTGAGGCCTCCAAGCAGCTTAGGTGGGAATCTGAAATGTTAATTCAGGAGAATGGGAGTGATGTTTTCGTGTGTAGGTTTTTCAGTGGGAATAAAAAAAATCATTAAAAATTAAGGTAAAGTAATTGACCAGCTTATGAGTTTATATGCATAAACTGCTGGTATTTAATTTTTTAATTTAAGTCCCAACTCTTTGTACATGTACGCTACTGGAGGACACATTAATACTATGTGATGCGTTTATAGTAACTGCTGCACAGTTTCTGTATTAACATAATATGGAAGTTTTATAATTCAAGGCCATTGACATTATATTAAGGGTATTTACATTGGCTTGTTCTTAGGAATTTGTTTGTTTGTGTAATAAGATGGTAACAGACCTGATATATTTTTATATTTACTTAGTCATAAAACAGATATTTATTATTATTGTGACATCAATAATGTAGTTGACCCTCACCACTCACAAGATTGACTTTTCTTTACAGACCAGAGAGTCCAAATGGTTTAGAGGTTTACCTTCACATCCTCCAGCTCCTCACAACCACAGATGAGGGTATTCAGGCTTTTGGTAAGATGGACTTCAGCTGTCAGCCAGCACTCTTACAATAACTCTTACATAATTAAGTGTACAAGACAAGAAGTTGTTTTTATTGTGTCTCCTAGCTTCCCCTGATGGATCTGGCCAAGCAGTGTGGGACTTAATCTGTGAGTTGGTATGTGAGGACTTTTGCCATTCGACTGAACCTTCAGTCATCCTGCAGGAGCACAAGAGCCTTTTGGTCCTGTCCTTTTCAGTCCTTCAGGCTTTGTATGGATGCCAGGATCAGTGGACCAGCAAAGGCGACATCAGTACGTTTTGTAACGGCTCCACTGTTCTTTGTTTCAGTGTGTTACGTACTTTACGCCTGTTTGAAGTGGTTACCTGGCCAACAAGCATCCAAATGCCCAGCAAATGACACCCCTCTCGGTGTAAATAAAAAGCAAAACGGGAACAAATAGTAGTGTATCTTTTAGTGTCGTAGTGTAATAGTAAAATGTGCTTAGACTCTACTACTTGTTTGCTTTTGACAGTGAATAAGCAAACGATTAATAATTAAAGTTGTTGTGTAAATATCTTTTGTTTCTAGGCCTGGACCTTATTGCAAACATTTTGAAGGTGCTCCAGCACCACAGTGAACACACAGATCATAGCACCAGCAATGAAGACACACAACAGTTGCAAACTCTGGCAGAGATTGCAACTGAGTTTCTAGCAGATATCTGCAACCACATAACCAAGGTAAGTCCACCAAATGAGCACGCTGCTCCTCGTCACTAGTGGTTCACATTTGTTTTGCATAGATTTCAAAGTACTTTGAAAGCATAGAAACACTTAATGGGTCGTTTGTTCCTCGCAGGACACAGTGGCAGATTTGGTGGAGAAAGGTTTCCTGACAGAGAAGACTTGTCTCACAGCTGCAGGAAGTTTACTTCCCCATTTTAAGGATTCAGTAAGTGCTTTATCAAAGAGATTATGCATGTATTACTTTCAGTTATGAACATATACAGTAAAATATTATAGATAGAGATGATATGATACCAAATGTTTCACAGTGTTGTCATCTGCAATTAAAAGGTTTTCAGTAACTGTACAATAAAGCAAAACTCCAGTTTTAACTGTTTGAGTTGAATGTTAATTATCTCACCTCCATTATTGCGTGTTATCTACGTGTTATCTAAAATTAGATTTCAATAATACAGTATTTACTTTTGTTTGTGCTAAAATGATTAAAATGAAAAATAATGCACAACTGCAGTTCATTATTGTTGGTGTAGTAACAATTTATTTAAGTAGTAACAGCATTTTTTGTGCACATATTTTCGGAAGTAACTCATACATGCAAGCTGCCTCTATTGTTTCACATACAGGATTTATTTTTAGAGCAGGTGTCAGGGTGGGACATGTGAGGAACCAACAGCTCCTGTGGAAAAAAAAACATCGAGTTTCCACCTGACCCTTCTTTCTTTTCCAGCTTCAGCACCTGCAGGTCATGTTGTCAGAGGTTGATCCCCAGTTGGCAGACGTGGTCGGGAAACAGTTTTCCTGACTGAGACGGTATTCAACACTCATCCAGACTCTCAACACTTTTTACTGCGGACCTTTATTTCCCCAAGTCAGTCAATTTACATTTCCACTCTGCAGACTCGCATGCCATTATTATTGTGAGTCACTCTCAGTGGAAATCAGTAAAAGTAACAATGTGCTTATCTTGTTGTAGTTGTTTCACAATGTCTTTTTATTAAAAACAATTTATGATCATCTTTTACTGAAATCTTCATTTTTTTTAGCTGTAAGGAACCAAACAAATATGATAACATTAACAGAAACAAATGGTCTTCGTTCGACTATTTCTGAACTCCATTAATCAAACATTTAGTGGACATACTGCATGTATGATGTACCTATTTTCTGAAAGTAACCACTTTACAGATTCACTTTGATAATACATATTTTACCCTTATCTATGGTGTAACCTCATTTTTCAAAAAAAGAAGGAGGATGATGAGTCTTCACTGCTGTTTGACGCTAGAGCCATTTTAACAAAAACATGAACAAAGCTCTTTCTGTTCATTTGTTTATGTTCATCACAGTGTCTGTTTTGTTTTTAGAAAGCCCTTCATTTTTGTATATGATGAAAATATGTTTCTATACAAGGGGAAGCTGCACCGAGTGTGAATTGCGTCGCCTTTTCAAGCATATGAGTAATGGTGCTAATGCTGATGACAACATCAAGTGTTTACCAGAGGGTGACAGTCACTCCGTAAGGACAATAAATTAGATGAAAGGCTTGAGCCAGGCAACAATGAACTCATTTGGTTTCCAAATGCACCGTTTCGCCCACTCATGGAGAAGAGCAGGACAGCCTGTGCATTTTCAGTGAGCTTACGAAGGCTCTGTGAATATAGCAGCTTTTTAATTAAAGCTTGGATTGATATGGAGAACACTCTTTCTAATGGAAATTCCGAGGTGGTCACAGAGGGTGCGTGAGACGGAGATCTCCCTATGGGGAAAACCTGTCTTTTTAATGCTGCTGTCTCTGGACAGGGTCTCAACGTTGACTAGACCCGTGATGTTCATAGGTGGCTTGTGCCTTAATGTGCAAGTCATATTCTGTTTGTGTTGTAAATGGCTACATTGATGTAGATGTGATCATGCTTGGCCTTTCAAGATCGCTTGTGGCCAGTGACTTGCACTTTGCCGGCTCTGACCTGTGGCCTCGCTCGCAGGCATGTTCTGTCACAGAGATCAGGCTGATGCCCGGATGTTTACTGCCGCCCTGCCAAACTTCATTGTCAGTCTGCTGCTCTTCACAGCAGCTTGATATGATCTGACTCTGTGAACACGGCGCATCAGGTTGTTCTTCATTCGACGGGTGCTTTGTGCACATCAGTGGCGCGAGGCATTTCAGGCCCATCTGATGCTGATGCTGGATGTCAGTGAATTATTTTTCTGTTTCCTTCTGCCCATACAGCCAACTTACTGTTCTCTTAAGTGACCTGACATTTTGCCTTCAAGTAATATCAGTTCTATTTTAATCTCACATCCGTGTGAAAATTCACATCCGTTCAAAGTCCTGACATACCCCAGAAAGACGACAACTCTACCCTTCACTTTCCATGAAGTAGGTGCTTATTTTTGATTTGTAACATTTCATATGGGTTATTTTGGGGGCTAATAAAACAGCTTCTCTACAAGAAGTGGGCTTTAGCATGTAATGAGAAATGGGTTTAGCATATTTAAACTGAGCTCTCATGATGGAAGGCGGTCAGAGGATTCTTTTTTTCTTTAAATTTTGTTGACTAATTATGTAGTGCCTTGAGTCTCTTGACTGATCTGTCCTGGAGGACAACAATAATGCACCCATTATAGGATGTAAGCTCTTGTCAAGGTGGATCCGTCACTTGTACATGTTGCTGGGTGAGTGGGGGCATAATGAAGGGATGAAGAATGCATGCACAGTGTCACGTTCCCACTCCTTTGATTCCAAGGCCTGGCCTATTCACAACCACCTGGTCAAGGCGCGTGTTCATAAAGACACATGATGCTGTTTGGTGCAATCAAAGCCTCCTCTAGCTCATTTCCTGAGATCCCTGGCTTTCTATCTCGTGTCAACAGAATGACAACCAAACTTTCCTCTTCGTGATCCCTGAATATCAAAGACGATGACGTTTCCTTGTCGCAAAAGGTGTTTTGGTGACGTCCGTGTTTGCGTTTGTCTCCCTCTTCTTCTGCTTCAACTAATCTCTTGGGATATTGTAACGATAAACCAGACAGCAGGGATGCTTTACAGTGTGTCACAATTGTACGGAACAAGTGTAATCATAATGCTCTGAGGGTTAGCTCTGAACATGAAAGATGTACATAAAATATAAGTGACAATAAAAACATTCAATATGTATATATCAAATAACCTAAAAAAAAACAACATTAGAGTCGACAAAACAAAAATAAAACACCAGTGTCAAATGCTTATGTCGCACTAAATTGACTTTTTCCTGTTTGAGTCTGCCTTTTTGTAATTATCAAATAAACTCAATAATTCAGAAGTCAGTTTCATCCATGTCTTATTCTAAACATAAGGGCTTAAAATATCAATCATCAGGCTACCATTTTACTAAAATAACACACCTGGCGCATGATATGAACATGTTTACAATTAGACATGTTTAAAAATATTAAAATGCAAACTGTTATATAGATAATTGTGTGATACCTTGTGTAACCCCTTTTTTTTTCTTTTTTAAATGAATTTCTTTCTCTCTAAATAATGTCTGACATGTTGATTATGAATGTGGCAGGTGTTTATGGGCGCAGCTCGGTCCTGTCCTCTCCTTGTGCACACAAACGCCTGTCACCAAGTGGCATATGTTGCTGTTTGTTCTGCAATGAAAGAATTGGAGCTAATTAAAGAGACACAGTCCTGCCACAGGAAGTGCACGCAGGCAGACCATTCACTCTTCAGATTAGTTAGTTGTTCAAACAAGGCCCAGGGTCAGATGAAAGAGGAACTCTCATTCATTAAGTGCTATTAGACCTTGACTTTTCTGGAGATTCAAATAACAGGGTTCTGGAGTGGAAAAGCTGCCTCAACACCCTACACTAAGACTTGTATGTACTATATAAAAATCTGTACAGAAAATTGTTTTTATGTGGGGACTCGCATTTTAAAGATGGCAAACCAGTAACTTGTGCAAAATATTACCATTACTATTTTTGTAACACCTAATGTAATATTCATGTAGGTAAATCAGCCATTTTCAACAGAAATATGCATGTTTAAAAGTAGTAAAAGTAGTAAATGACAGATGGTGATCAAAAATAAATCCTCCAAAACCAATCTGTGGATTCCCACCCAGTGAACGAATGATCAGGACAGGTGAATGATGAGGACAGGTGAATTAGCACGAATTAAGGTCCCTGAGTGGTAAAGTTTTGACAATTTTGACTGATAAATTATGTGTTTACATATTTTATTTTGCCAACACTTTAATTTGTGAAGGTTTGCCTTTAATTAAAAACAATTAATGTGAGATTTGTGTCCCCCTTACCCTTTTGCATAACACAAGAAAGAAACCCAACCTTGTTAAAAAGTAACTAAGTAACTTTTACTCTGAGTACATTTTAAACAAGCTACTTTTTTACTTTAACCTGAGTACATTTTTAGACCAGTGCTTTTACTTGAATAGTATATTTCAGTACTCGTTCCACCTCTGCATACATATGAAAAAAGGTAACTGTGAATATACTGTTTATATCTATAGAAAATATTTCTAAATGTCTGTTAACTAAATGGGTAAAAACTGCTCTCATGGTTTTAAGTTAGGTTAATTTCTCTGCACAACAATCACAAACAAATGTTAAATTATTATTGCAGAATATTGATTTAAGCATTATATTTCATAATAAAGTTGTCTCCACATGGTGAGTGAAATGTGGCGCACCTTTAATGCCCAGGTTGTGATTGCTACTTAGTATTGGAGAGATTAGCCAGAGAGATCCCTCACAGCTTGATGCTCAGACACTGTGAGTAAATCCCTCTGATTGAAGTGAACAGAACTGGGACAGAGTGGCCTCAGCGCAGCTCTCACACACTGAAACACATCTGTAACCAAACTCCCAAGAGTGATCAGGGCCCAGAGACCAGACAAAAAGATCTTCAGAATAACACACTTCCTGTACAGATTGCATTTGGCTGGTTTCTGTAAATGTTCGGTTTCAGCACTGATGAGATGAGTTGGAGCCAAACCCAGGTGATCAATCACATCACATTAATTATTTGTAGTCAGTAACAACGGTTTAATCTAATTTGATTCAACAAAAGATACTCTCAGAGTTAATCTATTCATAATCACAGTTTAAATGTTTGTGAACTGGATGTGGCATGAAATATAATGACTCTTGGAATATGAGATTAAGTAAAGCAGATCTGCTCCAGGAGCTTTCAAGACACAAGGAGATCAAAGACGTGAAGCAGGGCAACTGCAGCATGACAGTGATGCTGTGAAAATGTAGTTATAAGTAGATTTGGATGTGCTTGGTCCTTCTCTGTTGAAGGCCAGCTCACTGTTTGGGCTTCATGAAAGGACCAGTTCATTAGTGGACAAAGACATGGTCATACTATTCTGGAGGCTTTGTCCTTTTCCTGTGTTTTCTTTTCTCGTTATGAAGATACAAGTCTCACTACTTACTCCAGGAAAAAAAATCTACCCCTCTGTACATATTAGTCATAGTTCACATGTATATAAGGTCCACAGTGCTCTTTGTTTGGCTTTAGGCAGCAGCAGCAGCCGCCTGGTTATTGTGACGCTCGCTGACGTATGGTTGTGTCAATGGATGAGTGCATTTTAATTGTCAACTTTCCTTCACACAAGCTGAGGACAACGATGAGTAACAGTTTATGTTGTAGAGGACGTCACAACCATATCATGTTTGTTTTATCCACATAAACAAAAAGTGGCAAAAGTAAATTTGTGGTTTGCTTATTTTGGGCATCGGCGTTTTTGAAATGTCTGGTTTCCACAGGTCAAGTTTGATCACTGATTAAAATCTCTTCATTTCCACAATCATTAGCACTTTTCAACACATCTTTGTACTGCTCTTGAAATTCTTATATCGTTTTCATCCTTTTAGTTGGCCATTTTCTCAATGGATCTGTTATAAGATGTATACATTAAAAGTTGTTTTTTGCACACACACCAATTAGTGATAGTGAATTTGTCCTCTGCATTTAATCCATCATAATTACACACCAGTGAACACACACAAGCTGGTTGCAGGAGCAGTGGGCAGCACTCAGGGGCACCCCCATTTCTTGGCCTCAACAACAACCTTCCGGTTATGAGCCCAAATCCTTTCCTCTTGGCTGTGCCACACTGCTTGATATATCTGCTCAACAGTCGAAGAATTTACAATTGTATTGCAATAGAAAAGATTGAACTAAGAAATATTTAGTCCAATGTATACATTTCAGATTATCAAAAGCATTTTAGGTTAAACTGATGTTAGAAATTACTGCTAAAACATTTCATTTTGATGGACTCATGCTAGTCATATTTTAGCTGTTACTAATAGTATGATATTATTTCTATCACATTGGCATCGAAAGAAGACAGTCAGTAACCCAGCCTACAATCTGGATAATATAATCTGTGCTTTATTTGCTGTGGTTATTATTTGTAAATGTGACTAAGAAGACTAATAAGCAGAGGAAACATGGGGGTGTGCTACAGTTTTGTGGCTCAGGCTGCGGTTGTGTTTGCGCATTTAAGCAGAGACTGTCGCCCTCTATGTGGACGTGATAAGGAGCTTAAGCAAACAGCTCAGTATCAAGTCGTGCGTGCGTGCATGTGTGTGTGTGCGTGTGTTGGAGTTTGTTCCTGAAAACCCTATGAGCCAAACACAGTGAAGGAGACCACTGGCTCCTCTGTCAGTGTATGAGTGATGCCAGATTCAATGTTTGACTGGCGCCTCACACTCATAATTAGTGCTGAATTATAACTTGGAATCTCTCTCTCTCTCTTTCTCTCTCTCTCTCTCTCTCTCTACCTCACTATCTCTCTCCCAAATGCTTTTCCATTTGGAAACATGTATGGATAATGATTGATTGTCTTGTCTGCTGCTCTGCCTATAACGGCCTGTGACAGTAAATCGGGCTTCAGCTCCTGAGAAGAGGAAGTTCCCTCCACTGCTTCCGTGGTTGTGTAAAGCCTCTGTCAGTGTCACGAGTGAAACAGGTCAGGACCACCTGAGACGAAAGGCATGTACATCAGCCACGTGTGTCTTTGCTGAAATGAGCTCAAAGTAACAGCTAACAAACAAAGACACTTCAGCAGCAGCAGCAGCAGCAGCAGCCTGGTTATTGTGACGCTCGCTGACGTATGGTTGCGTCACTGGATGAGTGCATTTTAATTGTCAAGTTTCCTTCACACAAGCTGAGGACAACAGAGAAGACGTCACAACCATTTCATGTTTGTTTTATCCACATAAACAAAAAGTGGCAAAAGTGAATCCATGGCTTGCCCAACTTGAGCAAACTGTGTCCTATTTCGAAAACTTAGACGACACATTGTGTTATCTATTTAAATAATCTGGTCTGGTAGGTCCAGTGGTCCCTCGTCTTCAAGGCCTTTCCCACTGATTGTCTTGATCTTATTAAATGGCTCATGGTGTTAAAGAAGGGAAAACATGCAGATTATTGCTGCCCTGTGCACCAGAACCCAGAGGTGCTTACAGTGCAGAGGAGTGGATTTTGAAAAGGGGGCCAGGGTTTGTTTGGCTCCCGACACAATAAAGATTGGTGGGCTACATCTGAATCCGCTTATACCTTGACCTCTTCTTAGTCTCAAGGTTTTAACTAACAATAATGGGTCAAGGTGAAATCCATGGCTTATACCCAAAGTGGTCTTAATAACCTGTTTTGTTTAAAGCTGCAGTGTGTAACTTTTGGTGATCTTATTATTATTATTATTCTTGTTGGTGGTGATAATGTTATTATTCTGCCTCTGTTTTTTGTGAACAGAAATGAGATGAGAGTCAGTGTGATGTTTGTGAGCCGCACTCATCTGAAAACAGACCCTGTCAAGCAAAACTATCAGACCTGAGGGAGCGTTTCAAAAAATGCACACGCAGAGCAGGGTTGCCAGACCTGCAGCACAATAATAACCTACAAAAAGGTGAATTGTATTAGAGCTGAAACAATTAATCGATGATTCCATTATTAATCGATTACTAAATTAATCAATAGCTATTTTGATAATTGATGAATCGGTTTGAAGCTTTTTTCATGATTAAGACAAGATTTCCGATTGTTTAAGCTTCTTAAATGTGAGTATTTTCTTAATTTCTTTGCTCTGGATAACAAAGAAATCATTAAAAGATAATTGTTTTGGTTTGTGGACAAAACAAGACATTTGAGAACATCATCATTTTTCAGGTTTGACGAACAACGATCAACATTTGTAAAGGTTTTTTGATATTTTATGGACCAAACGACTAATTGATTAATCGAGAAAATAATCGACAGACTACTCGTTAGTTGCAGCAAATTAGTGTTTTTAATGAAAACGACAGTTGTCTCCACTTTTTATTTGCCATAACAAATTACATGAGTGCAATTTCTGTCATACGTGCACATTTTTTGTAGTGGGTATATATGCATCACGTATACTACACATCGGCAGAATTCACCTCCGAAGGTTTTCAATCATAAGCCAAACTGTTTGCAGCTGTCTCGCTTTACAAGTGCCTCAGTCTGTCTTGATATAAAATGAATCACTTCCTGTGTGTGGAATGGGAATGTTGCCAGGTGACATGAGATCTCATTACCTCTGTGTACTAAGAAACACACAGAGCATTGTGTGGAGTACTGTGTCATCGGCACTGAAAGTCACACACTACAGCTTTAACCAGTATGCTGTCTACATATTATTCTTCAGTGATGGAGATTTTCTCATTTCCATTAAGACCTTATTCAAGAATGTGTTTTGTGGCTGCATCAGGCAGTGATGTGTCTGCATGATGTACTCAATTTTTTTACTGATTTTTACAAGAAATCGTGATTTATTTTTTATTTTTTTGCAATGTCTGTCAAATGTATACTGAGCAGTGAAGTGCACCCGAACTAAACATTCAATGTTTGTCCCATTTTCCATATTTGAACTTAAATATGTTGTTCTGACAAATGCTGCACAGAGAACTGTCTTGGATCCACTGAAACGAGAGTGATCTTATCTTAAAAGCAGTTAAATCAGTTGGTTTTATTATTTCAGTAAAATCAGAATTTGTGATTGATTTCACTGATCGATTGTCTTCTTCTGGTCCTGGACGAAATTAAAGAAACACATGTTTCCCCGGTGACGTCAGCGCCGCTGCTCTTTTTCCATTTGCTGCTGTGGGTGAGATTATTGCCCCCCCTGTTTCTCTCTGTGATTAAATAGCAAAGCGCGCAACTTCCCGGACTAGACAGACTAAACTTTACATAGCGGAGATTATTCAGATAAACCAGCATCGAGGGCGACATATAAAAAAGACAACTTTAACATGTACTCAAACAAAATCGATGGACCACGTAGAGGCAGATCCTTTGACTCCATGAACATTGGCTTTGAAGAAAAACTGCTAAACAATGAGGTAAGGATTTAAACATTTGTCGGCAGAATTATTGCTTTTTCCTGTTATAATTTGTTCCCTGATGTAACAGCACGGTTTCACAGAGGTTTTCTTCAATGTGACTTTTTTGGGACAGTGGTTTTAGTGGATCATCTCAAAGAATAAGCCTTTAGTTTGTCGTCAGCGCAGATTCATTTAAGCCGTTTTGTTATAGTGTAATTTACGTCAAAGACGTAAGGTTACTTTGGGATTCCTTTCTCATTTTCATCCAGTAATGAAGTTATTTTTGGACACTCATGCGTGAAAATAAGTGTCGAGCTCAGTATTAATATTAAGCGCATGGAAAGCACTTGCTTACTTATTTGATGCTATCATGAATGCAGACATTAAAAAAAAAAAAACACAATTAATTATTCTTCAATCGTCTCTTTCAGGTTATCTCTCAAAATAATGTTCAGTTACGGTTGAAAAAAATGTTCAACAAACAGAAAAAACAACACAGCAATTTGTCAAATATATGAATCGTGTCGAGCAGTGAATTGTCGCATGACCTGTGACTAAATTCACGTGACTTTGGCAGCAAATCCGATTGTCTGCGACCTTCAGCTATAAGCCTTTACGCACAACAACGCACTAAACGCATTGTGAGGGCGCGCAAAACAAATGCTGTTTGAAAACTGATTTAGAATAAACAGTGAAGCGACAACATGTGTTCTACAAGGGAAAAGATAAAAAAAAAATCAAAATAATAATTGTGCGTGACGCATTCGTGGTTTTAAGAAAGGGAAAACGCTTTGATGGGAAACATCTGTGCGTAAAACTGCTCTACTCCGCGCGCCACAACCTGCGCACTTTCATTCAGTCCGCAGGGAGTCAATAATAGGCTTTCTCACCGTCTAAATGAGATTGCACTAAGACGATTCTTCGACACAGAGACACGTTCATCTTCATTAAACCGAGACACAAAAAAGAGTTGACCTCGCTCTGCGTCCTGATCCAGATCCAGACTCCCTGCTGCTGTCAGGGATGCGCGCCACGAGACTCCACCGAAAACTGCTGTGCCGCGCGGTTTACACAATGCTGGAAGGGCGAAATATGGTAGGAAGGAGTGACTTGATTTCCTCCAGACACCAGTCACTTATATGCGTTAGACTGTGTGGATATTATATCTCTAAAGCAAATGATGATGAATGCTGCAAATATATTGTGAGAAAATATTTAGTTGAAACAAGAGGAGATTATTCATTTTTGTGCTGATGTTGTGGCTGCATGTTGGATACTATAAAAAAATCTGATGTGGGATAACTTTAATTTTTTTGTCTGGTGCGAGCAGCGCGTGCACGCCAGCGTCAACGACCGCTGTCCAAGGTGCTGAACGAGACAAGCGGGTCGGTGGTCACTGCTGTTACACAGCTGCAGGGGGCTCGAATAAAAGAAGGGAACCCCCACCCCCTGCTCTCATAATTAATAATTGGAAATTAAACCAAACCATTACATGATAGATTGATGCTTTTGGGATATAGACTAGTAAACCACAATAGAACGTATGTTTCACCAAACTATTTATGTTGTTAGATGGCTGGAGGGGCAAATCTTGTACAAATTGATTTATTTCAACACAGAAATGACAGTTTACAGCTATTTATGCTGTGGGCCACAAATAAAATATCTAGGGCGGAGAACACCACCTGGGGTGTTTTTGTAGAGAGTCACAGTTTTCTGTGGATCAACATGTTCATAGGACTTAGGTGAAGTAGTACCCTCACCTGTACTGGGCTATTATCTGGATGAGTCTATTTTCTCTGTCTACTGTAAACTCTTTTGGAATATTTCCAAAACAGTAGTGGTAGAATCCTAACACATTTCCTTGAGATTAAATTATTACACATGCTTTCATAGGTTTTATAAATAGTGGTACAAAGGTACAGTGGTACATTCATCTGCTTACATTCATATTTATTTATTTCATTAACCATACATTAATGGAAATGGTTAATAGGCCAACTCAACAAGTTTCTACAAAATTACTATTAAAAAAAAATAAAAAATGCTTGCTGTCTCACAAAAATCACAAAAGAATAAATAAAAAATGTCTTTCAAGTGCTTGCGCACCACCTGGGATCCATCTACGCAAGTTTGTGTTAATAAATGTTAGATATCTGCTCAAATGACAGTCAGAAGACAATAAATGTTCATTGTTGAATGGTGATGATGACATCTTGCTATTATGCAAATAAAAAATCAATCTACTGTTATTATTTTTCGTAGATAAACAAATCAACCTTCACCAAAAGTGAAGAAAACACTGAAAAGAAATCAGAGAAAGGGAGAGCAACAATCATCTTTTCCCTCAAGAATGAAGTGGGCGGACTTGTAAAGGCCCTCAAACTATTCCAAGTATGCACAATTTATTATGTTTATCTACCTATTAGTAGTGTCTCCCTTTAACTCGTTTTTCCCTTGAATGTGTTTAGATGGAAAATAAGTTAACTCAGAGTTGATGAAATTGTACTTACTGTTTCTTGCAGGAAAACCACGTCAACCTTGTGCACATAGAATCCAGGAAATCTAAAAGGCGCAACTCAGAATTTGAGATATTCGTGGATTGCGACAGCAACCATGAACAACTGAACGAAATCATCCAGCTGCTCCGGAAACATGTGAATGTGGTGGATATGGAGCCTCCAGATAACTCTTGTATACACGAGGAAGGTGGGACAGCACTAAATAAAATGCTGCAGATTTACAGTATCTGAATAAATCTATTTAATAGTAAACATGTTTTTCTCTTTTCACCACTCAGATATGGAAGATGTTCCTTGGTTTCCAAAGAAAATTTCAGACTTGGACAAATGTGCTAACCGTGTCCTGATGTACGGCTCTGATCTGGATGCCGATCACCCTGTATGTATGGTCCAAATATGTCAGTATGCATGACTTAAAATTGTCAATTCATTAAATAAGGAACACTCTAATATCACTGTTCTCTCCTCTTCATCAGGGTTTCAAGGACAATGTGTACCGGAAAAGGAGAAAGTACTTTGCAGATCTTGCCATGGCCTACAGGCAGTAAGTGAACACAAACCAGGAACAATTTCATTTCCATTTATTTTTGAAAAGATGTCACTGAATACTGAATAAGGTTTTTGCTTTCTAATTCCAGCGGGGACCCCATTCCTCGTATTGAGTTCACAGAAGAGGAGGTGAAGACATGGGGTGTTGTGTATAGGGAGCTCAACAAGTTGTACCCCACCCATGCGTGCCGTGAGTACTTAAAGAACCTGCCACTGCTGTCCAAGTACTGCGAATGTCGGGAGGACAACATTCCTCAACTGGAAGATGTCTCACGTTTCCTGAGAGGTGAGCTGACATATTTTATTCCCTCCACTAAGGAAATGCATTGTTTTGTTTGTCTGTGAGCCGCATTACCCAAAACGTAAAAGTCAGTTTTTTTCTTTATAAACATTTACAAAATAACAATCAGAGGAGAATATGAAGGAAAAAAGAGAGAGAGAAAATGACTCATATGGGGCAAAGTCTCTCATCAGATCACTTATAGGAGGTGCGTTGACAGAGAGGATCCCTGAGTGGCTTTGAAGGATGTTGATGATGTTCTCTGATTGATTTCTCTACTTTCATGTGAAACATTATTCTTTTGCTTCACACAATTGAAAATGATTTGACTTTCAGTTGCTCATTTGTATTTTTAAACATCTCCTCAGAACGTACTGGATTCACCATCAGGCCTGTGGCAGGTTATCTGTCCCCACGCGATTTCCTTGCTGGTTTGGCCTTTCGTGTTTTCCACTGTACCCAGTATGTGCGGCACAGCTCCGATCCCTTATACACACCAGAGCCGTGAGTAATATGCAGCACTTGACTATTAAAATTGGTACTAATGTACATTTATGGCTAATGGGACTAATATTCTATTGTCTTTTGTTGTCCAGGGACACATGCCATGAGCTGCTGGGTCACGTCCCTCTGCTAGCAGAGCCCAGCTTTGCTCAGTTTTCTCAGGAGATCGGACTCAGCTCACTTGGGGCCTCGGATGATTCAGTTCAGAAACTGGCCACAGTGAGTGACACTCATTCAGGGGAATGTAATCAAATGAACTAAATGCAGAATAACTTTAATAACCACCTCTTTTCTTCATCCTCTCCTCTGTTACAGTGCTATTTCTTCACAGTGGAGTTTGGCCTATGCAAACAAGAAGGGAAGCTGCGAGCATATGGAGCAGGACTGCTGTCATCTATTAGTGAGCTTAAGGTAAAGGCAGTTATCATGGGCCACAAGTTTTTATGAAATAAACTCATATTATTCTTCATACTATTGTATATAAAAAACAAAATGCCCCAAGAGCTAAAATGTCTTCTAAAACCAGACAGAAACGAATGAAATACCAGAATAAAACATATATGTCAATAAACATTTTAATTTGAATAACAACGGATTGGAGCTACTTTATTTTGTCTTGTAAAATGTTACCGTATTTCCGTCTTACAGCATGCACTCTCCGGAAAAGCAAGGATAATGCCTTTTGACCCCAAAGTCACATCCAAACAAGAATGCATCATCACAACATTTCAGGATGTATACTTTGTGTCAGACAGCTTTGAGGAGGCCAAAGTGAAGATGAGGTGAGGAATTCAAGACAAGACATGTGCAATTGTATACCTTGCATGACTAAATTAAAATGAACAAACAACATGTTTGTTGGGGGTGTAATTAAATGCCAGCATCAAACTGTGATAATTACTCAGTTTATTCTATTTTTAGGGAGTTTGCCAAGACCATCAAGCGTCCCTTCACAGTGCGATACAACCCTTACACCCAGAGTGTGGATGTGTTAAAGGACACTCCCAGCATCAACAGCGTCGTAGAGGAGCTTCGGCACGACCTTGATATTGTGGGTGATGCTCTCAACCGGCTGAATAAACAGCTGGGTATCTGACTACCCACGTACATTAATCACCACTTAACCAACAGTGCATCAGTGATCACAATGTCACCCCCCCAGCTTTGCTGTAGAGATACTGGTTGTGTGTTGCCCTTTTGTCATTTCAATGAATGCGCACTGCTTTTGGCAAAATGCTCTGTGTTTCCCATTGCATGATATACATCATATACAACGTACAGAGGCATGTTTAGCCACTGATATCATTACATTACACAAACCCAAAGAGCTACTTAACAAGATCCTCTATTTCACTTCCCTTGTTCTTGGCTGACTGGGCGTCTGTGTTGCAAACAGTTAATGTGCTCTCATCTCAAGATAGTCTCCTTTAAAAGCATGCCCAGCTGTTACACAGATGACACAGATGACGTTTCATCCTCCTATTGTTAACCCCATGTGATCATGTTAATTATTTTGTAATTTTATTCTTCATATTTAATCTTTCTCACGTCAGTGATTTGTATAACATGTACCTTGTTTGTATTAATTTGGTGTATGTATCATGCTTGTTGTTTTTGTGCTGTCGAGGGAAATTATAAAAGTGAAACAGTGTTAAAAAATGTTTTCATGACTTATTATGATGGATTTGGCCCATGTACCCTGACTAATTTTATTTTGCAGTGATGTTTTTGAATACATCCCCTTAAAGTGAATATAATTGTAGCACTCCTGAAATCAAAGCATTATTTTTCTACTGTAAAGAAATATAGGAATAATGAGTAAGCTCTGTATCAAAGCATTGAAAGAAAAATAAAGACAAATGTTCATTGTGTCCTCACTCTGTCCATTGGTTTGTTGGTTTATTACCATTTGGTGTCCTCAAGGTGTAATGTAGAAGATACTAGAGATGCAGAATGCAGAATTATGACAAAAAAAAGACAATTGTTTTCATGCAGTGTTTGGACTCTCTGTGACTCTTTGACATCGATGATCTCTTTGCACCTTAAAATGGTTAAAAAGCAATTGCTGAATAGCCTAACTGTGGAACTTCCCCTTCTTTTACTTTTTGTCCACCGAGTCCCACAAATGGACGGCTGACATTAATCAAAATGACTGCACAATTGTCTGTTTTGAGACAAATGCATTTGTTTCTGTGTCATATGTTAATTGTGGTGTGTTTTTCAAACAATGCAGTCATTTTAAAAATGTGTGCGTGTGTGTGTCTGTGTGTTTTGTTTTGACACCCGTAGCGGCTCAACGTGGTACTAGATTGCTTTACGACAGTGTCGTAAATGGAAGCGAGGTGGCGGCCAGAGTTTTGTTTACTCTCTTGGGTAAGTTCGTCTTCTTCGCCGTTTAACTGAAAGGTCTGAGTTACACGAGTGTGTTTGTACTCTCGTGTATTTAGCAATGGATTCATTAAAACAGTCGCCTAACTGTCTTCAAAATACACAGCAAAGTACGGCGAAAACAAACGCCTGTGAAATGTGAACAAGGTTTCGAGTGTGTCACGTGTCCTGAGTCCCGACCTGTCAGTGACTGTAGTCGTTAATGTTAACGTTAAAGGGAGCCAACAGTTACGGACAGCTGGGACAGGGACATGCGGAGGACCAGTATGTGCCCCGGTTCTCTGACACCGCCGCTCTGCATAGCAAGACTTTCCGGGCTGTGGCTGGAGGCGGTGGACACTCGGTGTTCATCACCGGTAAGTTACCTTTTTCCCCTGGGCCATAACCTACTGTACATCCCACATTTCATCGAACTCTTTTTGAAAAAGTCCTTTACTTATCAACTTAGGCTCACAGACAAATAGCCAAAACTGCTAAGCTCATGACCTCCTCAGTGTAGGTAAAAATGAAGCATTTTTTTTTTAACTTTTGGTAAATGAGGGAGTGCAATTTTATACTGCTAAGACATAGCACATGTTAGCTTTCTCTGTGTAACATCTGAACCTCTGTTTCATATCCAGCTTAGTGTTTTGTGCTTTTGTACTGTTTTAAATCATCCATATTTGTTCTTAGCTATGCAAACATTTGCTTGGTTTTAAATAGGGATGGGACATATCACTTTTTTGTGTCCGATACCAATACCACAAACTACCAAGACTAATATTAGTTTGATAACAGTAATTTTAGAACATTTATGAACTATGAAGCTGTTAACGTCACATTTGTGCTAAGTCATTTCAAATACATGATTCTCCAATGCGTGTAACAAATATTGTTCTCCCAATAAGGAGAAACAGCCCAAAATGCTTTTGCTGATTTTTATTTACATTTTTACAGTATGTGCATAGTGAAGCATGCGACATATAGAATTTTTTGTATCGGATTCTGCATTGACAGATGCCGATTCCCATCCCATCGCTAGTTTTTAAATTTGTATATTGCATTTTTGTTTTTGCAGAGAATGGTGAGGTATATGTGTGTGGACAGAATCACAGAGGCCAGCTTGGACTTCACATAAGTGCAGACATCTCAACTCTTCAGCTCTGCCCCACCTTAGATCAGAAGATCACAAATGTAGCCTGTGGTTGGGATTTTACTCTCTTTCTCACTGGTGAGCAGCATTTCACACTAGATACAGTAGTTACACTCTTTTTGTACTAAGGTTGAAAATAAATAAGGTTAATATTTTTAAAAGTGTAAAATAAGCCTTTCCCACAGGTGGTCCTTGGCACATATGTTTGATTGGATAAGATGTAGAATAGAAGAATACTTTGGGTCTAATAGTAGACACAACATAAATGAAAAAGAGTGAACATGGGGGAAAATGGCTATAATAAGCAGTTTTGGATTTGTAAATAAAAAGTTATAATATAGCATTCGTAATTACAATCAGGAAACCTAAAAATCAAAAGACACCTCACATCAAGTCCATGTTTAGAGATAATTAAAATGAAATGTTTGAGTCACACTGAATACAATTTCTATAAAACTCCAACAGAAATACATTAGAAGGACTGTGATGTTTCTCTCCTGGATAGGTAGTAGGCAACAGAGTTCAAACAAAGTAGAATGATTTTGACATATATGAGAGAATGTCATGTACACTCAACACTATGACACCAAATGGACTTAATAATGATTTCAGTTTAAAATGTTTCTTGAGTTAAGACTATCAGTTAAATTTGTGATGAAAAACCAGGGTGGTGTTTGTGGAGTCTCAGACTGAATGTGGTGGGGTTGTCAGTGATGGGTGGATTAGCCTTCAGTTGTAGACTTTCTCTGCCCTTTTCTATAGTGACAAGTTGAACCAGCACAGTATTACAAATTATCTGCTCTGTAAGTGTTTGTTTGTATTGTGAGCCAAAATTAAACCAGATAATTTTTTTTATTCACAATGTACCTCTTTAAGATCATTGTCAAATCAATCAGGACAAACATGTGCATGTTGCTCTGGAGGTGCTGTATTTGTGAAATGAATTGTCCACAGAAATGTGCAGAGAATTAAAGATGTTACACAATATTCATAGTCATAATAGAGATACCTTTAACCTGACTTTATTTTTTTTGAATATTTCAATGTTTGTTTTTTTTAAGTCATGTTCCTTTTGTATCATAAATACAGACTGTGGTCAAATACTGGCATGTGGCTCCAATTCATTTGGACAACTGGGTGTTGGAGAGATGGTCACACACTCTGCAGATCTACTGTTTGTTAAGGTGAGCACAAATATTGAGTGTCAGGTCATATGTCAGCCTTGCAATATGATCGGTTTGATCTGTTTTTTTTAAGCTTGTGCAAATGCACTGTTTATTCTTAGTGTTTGAAGAATCCGGTGGTGAGTGTAGCAGCAGGTCTTAGACACTCACTCGCTGTAACAGGTAAGCACTGTAAACTGTACTCAGTAATATGTTGTCTTTGGGCTGTTAATCCACAAATCGTAATGCTGTGTTTGGCCTTTAGACTCAGGCTGTGTGTATCAGTGGGGAACTGGCCTTTTCACACATGCCAAGAGAGCTCTCAGTCCACACCCTGTCCCATCACACCTCAGCTCTAAAGTTCCCTGTCTGGTGCCAGGTACATGCACTAAACTGAAATACAGAAACATTTTTTAAGGCCTCAGGTGATTTACAGTGATTCTGATTTTCATACTTGTGTTGTAGGTCTGGATCAGAAAATATCATGCCAGATAGCAGCAGGATCAACACACTGTGTGTGCCTTACAGGTATGATGTCAGCATAAATGTTCATACTAATAACAGTATCACTAATAGTAATGATAATACATTTTGTAATAATAATAATAATAATTAATGTGTGGACTTGACTTTGTAATCCTCAAATTTTCCCTACCAGTAAAAAAAGGTGTGCTTTATTTTGCAATTTCATTTTACATGTAAGCATTTACGTGAAATGTAAACAAGGTTGGGATCTCTGTGCTTTAAAAAAAATAAGACAAATGTTAGTTTTCACTAGAACTGTACAATAAAAACATTAGATTTCACACATTAAAGAGCAAAATACAAGTGTAAGTCACATAATTTAAAAGATAGTGAATTTCATGCTGGTCTTCCACATTTAGCATTTATACACATTGCCTTCTCTCTTGTGCTTAGCTGATCTGCTCTTCTTATTTACTGCTCTGCCTTTGTGTTGTTGCCTTGTCTGGATAATAAATAGTATTTTCGTCTTGTTTGCACTGCAGGAGATGGTGATTTGTTTCTGTGGGGCAGCAACAAGTATGGTCAGCTGACTGCCACAGAGTCCTTCGTGTCCTCGCCATGCCTTCTGAAGCGCTCACTGCTGGATGGAGAGAAAGCCATACATGTGTGGAGCGGCTGGACACACATTGTTGCTCAAACAGGTAAATCGTTGTTCACATACAGTATTGTAAGTATAATGTCTATCGCCTGTTTCCACCAAGTGGTGCAGTTCTGTTTAGTTTGGTATGTTAAGCGATAGTTTTTGTCAAATGTCACAGGTTGATCGCTAATGTAGCTACAGTATCACCATCCACGATCAAGGTTTACCTTTCCAAACTGTATTAGTGAATGAACGGTTGCCTAATCTGAATCAGGTCTTAATTCATTTCAGAGAGAGGCAGAGTGTTCACATGGGGCAGAGCAAATTATGGACAGCTGGGTCGACAAGCATCCGCCAGTCAGAACCCAGAGCACCAGTCAGCTGGTCCAACAGAGGGGGCAAACCAGGAGGTGTGCCTCCCTTCAGAGGTTAAAGTCCTCTGTGGGGCAACACAGGTAAGACATATCACTATTTGACACTGCTGCATACTCAGATGTCCACAGGGCAAACGTCAACAACAATGAAGTGTGTTATTCCTATGGCCCATGATACCTTACGTGAATTATGGAATTATGACTTCTGCCGCTTCCTGTCACTGTAGCAGAGCTGGCGAGTTAAATTGACTCTTTTTGAGTTACTTTAACACTGCTAGACTGCTTTACTGTGTGTAGATGTCACATTAGAACAATGCAAGGCAGCATTTTCCCTATTATCCAAATAATAATAAGTGTAAATAAAGAAATCTTCTCCATCACTACAGATGTTGAAGCTATGAACAATGTGAAACGCTCTGAGGCGTATCAGTATTTACATAGGAATAGTCACATTTTCTTTAAGGAGGTGAGACACAGTCTTATTTATTTAAAGGCAGACATGTTTTACCACTGGAAAAAACTGTACTAAGTGTACTGCTGCTTCTATTTCATTTATCAAACTTGTGTAGAAACTTGTTCAGGTGACGCCTTACACCAAGTCTCATGTGTGCTTCATGAAACGTGCATATGCCACCTGATCAGCCTTTGATAAATGCGGCGGCTATATTTATTTTCATTAATTTTATTAATTTCTATACCACGGCCCCATATATTCAAAACTTGTAAATCCAGCAGGGGGCAGCAGACAACCACACATAAAACCAAAGAATATTGTTTAGTGTAAGGTGAAACCCATTGCCACTGATTGAGAGCCCAGCACACCCAGAGAAGGTTCTGTAATGATTTGCTTCATAATATCTATCTTGTAGAATGACACACTCTCATATACACTGCCATTATCTTCCTCTCGGGGAGGAACCTCTTACAATAAATGAAGGCAGAGGTCTCTTCTCCCAGAAGGACAATTATGTGTGAGCATCACAGGATTGCAGCAGTTAACCTGCGCTCTGAATGGAAGTTATATGGTTGTAGATTGTTGCCAGTTAAGTGGATGTCAGGGACGGACAACGACAGGCTTTGCATCGTTCTCCTACTGTGCATTGATCATTGCTGCAGCACTGGTGTGTGTCAAGGTGTATAGTCACCTTGTGTGTGTAAAGCTAAAGGCAAGATGGATTTGCTGAGTGAGCTATGAATCTCTCAGCCTACCCGAACCTGTTAGTCCTCCTATAAAGGTAGACGATTTGTCAGGACCAGAAACATAGCTGAAGTAAATTATAATCTATCATTGCTTCAGGAATCTGTGGCTGTTTTTGACACAGTGAATTTGAATGTAATTTTTGTTAAATGTAACTATGTTTTTCAGCTCACAAAGAACTTTAAAATCACAAGTGATTGATGTTTAACTCAAAAATCTTTCTGAAATGTATCGCTAAAGTGATTGATATTGACTGATATGCACATCTGCAGTGTGATATTCATTCCGTGGTAACATTTTTGGTTATACTGTATCACTCAGCACTGCTGACACTTTTACAGCTTGATTGTACAGTGTATTCTGAAATAAAATCACCCCTCCTATCACCACCCATGTGGTAGCTAGTTGAAAAAAAGTTGAATTACTGCATCTGCAACATTTTAATTTATTTTATTTTTTTAAGCAGGTTTGATTTCAAAGTATCTTATTATACATGTTGACATAACATTTCTCAGATATTTCAATCTTAAAATCATCAGCCTGATTTATACGCATGCTTCTTGTAAGCACTTCATTTTCTTTTCTCTGCAGGTTGCATGCGGATCCGAACATAACCTTGCCATTGTAGGTGAGTGTATTCTCTCAAAAATGTCCTATATAAATGTCCATTTAGCACAAATAGTGCTTCTCTTGTGATTTTCTTTTTATATACCACTATCAAAAACGGCCACATCTGACAATATGTTTGTCAATAGAATAATCAACAGGAAAGCAACATTATGCAACTGCACAGACATAATTTCTGACATGACTCTGGCTCCTATGGCACAAGATAACACAGAATACTCATAGGTGAGGCTAAACTCTGCTAAGTAATCCTGTTCTGAACCAAAGAATTGGTAAGGGAGATTTCTAATACGTCTCAGTTTAACACCAGTATGAATTATTATAATTATGCTTCTGGGAATGCTGCTGAAGATTTCAGAGGTCAGCTCATTGCTCTGTGGCCTTTCCATCAGGAAGTAATTACAACATGGATACATGGGCGTCACTGAGAAAAGCAATTATCCACACAAGCCTGTAAAGGAGCTGAATTAACCACACACCCATTTAGAGGTATGGTTTTATGTCGAGCATTGGAAGAGCAGTCTCCTCTTATTCTCACAAGAGCAGAACACGGATACAGCAGTCACACACATCCTTTAACGATCATAAACGCACTGTCAATTTAATTTCTAATGGGATTAACAAAGAAATTACATGCACATGCATGTTTTTTTACAAAGCACTTCTTAGTTCTCTTCGAAGTTCAGGTTTGTCATGAGAAAGCAGGAAAAGTAAAGGGAGAACCTCCTGCACCACGCTCCTCTGCTCACCCACGCGCTCCCCCTTTTCTCCTCGTGTCTCGAGCGCGATGACAAGGAGCTAAAAAATAGCAAAACAGGTTTGGAAGGAGAGACCTGACTGCTGCTATTTCTGGTGTTGAAGTAGGTCAGGCAGAAAGGAACGGAAAGAATCGCATGCTGCTCATGATATCTGTCGCCTGCTCAGCCTTTGCCCGTTTGCACCTGAGGAAGTGCGCCTCACGTATGAAACTCCTCAGTGGTCAGTGAGGGGAGACAGGCCAAAGATGCTGTGGCTGAGGCTCATCCAATCTGAGGAAAGATCTTTGTTAATTTTCAACAAACACTTTTAACATAAACGTAGAGGGATGAACACCTTAGATCAGATGCTATTTGAAAGTGTACCTGAAGTGTCATCTGAGTTGAGCTACAATCCAGCAGATTGTGTCACTGATGTTTGTCCTTTGGTGTAAAAATGTAATTCGTCAAAGACAAAAAAATAGCTTATTGGATTATGTGTCGTGATTTTTATCCTTTTGTTGTGCAGGATATTGTGCATGCACTTTGTTGCCCTGGAAACACTGATGTGCCGTACACCATTCAACAAATTCATGAACCAAAACTTTTCATAATCACTTTTTTTACTCAATAACCTTAATCAAAGATTAGAGAGAGATTCTGTGAAGTTTGAAATACATGCAGTATCTTAGAAAGGACCACATGTGTTTGTATTGCATAAGCCATTGCTGGCAGACTGTCACACTGACATAAGCTGCTGGCATGATATCTCGGCCTGTTAATTGGCAAAAGCATATGTGTCTGTTGGCAAATCCAAATCTTTGATGGTCCCTATTTTCAGAGAAACACGCAGAAACAAGCGCAAAGACAAAGAAGCGTCTCAGTGACATAAACGAGGAAAAAGGGAAATGGCATGAAAGACACACAACTGCAGGGTAGGGAAGGCTTGAAGATGTGTTACCCTTGAGAAAGCTAACTCGTTTCTGTTGCCATGGCAATGGAGCCTATTAGGTAACTATGTTGCCATGGCACGTGTCTCCTTGGTGATGCAGACCTGGCCACACCCACCAACAAGCTCACCAGCTGTGAAGAGCAGGGAGGCTTTAGTACTGGGCAAGTGTCAGCTTTGGGAATAGAGGCCGTGTGTGTGTGTGTTATATAATGTAAACAATTATATTATAGAGACTTGTCTTCCTTAGGGGGACAACAGTTCCTCCAAAATAAAATTATATAATTTTGAGGTAAAGACATGATTATGGGTCTCCAGGAAATGAATGTAAGTCAGATTTGGTCTGTGTGTGTGTGTGAGACAGAGCGACATTGCATGCTTTTTTGTTCTTTGCATACAGTCTTGGCTGCTAATTTTAGCCTCCATGGTACCGAGCTAGATCCCCCTTTGTCTCCCGATAGCTCCACTGACCCGAGACCCCTCTCCTTTTTAGGAGGGAGTCTCTTTTCCTGGGGCTGGAACGAACATGGGATGTGTGGAGACGGTTCACAGGCGGACGTCGTTCAGCCTCAGCTCATATCTGGTCTCAGACCCTGTCTCATTGGCTGCGGAGCTGGACATTCAGTGGCAGTGTGCTGCAGTGTGTGACTACTGGCTTAAGACGAAGCTGCAGCGACTCCAACAGGGACAACTCATTCACCATGGAACAGTCAGATGAAATAAACAGCGTGACTTGAATGACAACATTTCAGACTGATACAGCGACGTATGACACAGTGTCTTTGAGTAACAGCAACTTTCATCTTCTAAAAGACTCCCTGAGCTGTTTGAAGAGGTCACATAAATATGACGATGTGGTTGGACATGGGCTGAGGTATGTTTCATGTGGACGGAGGCCATCATTTCCCTGAGCCGCCCGTCACTTTGACAGACATAACATGGACGTGTCTAAAGCCCCTGCTCATCTTCACACGCTTTCCTGAATGAAGCTGTGAAAGATTGCGTGAGGGATGGGATAAACTGTTGCTATAGCTCTCTCTTCCCATGTCGGGGGTTTTATTGCTGTCATCTTCAGTGTCAGGAGGCAGTCAATCTCTGCACTTCATAGTGCAAATCTCATGATTTACCACTCACAAACGGGACAGTAGGCTATTTCTTCTTTTCTAACTGGCCATCACTCTTTTATGTTCTTGTCAATTTGTGTAACATTCGTCAGTATTACATGGTTGGTTTTTTTTTTTGGATTTCATACTGAACGGATTTCCCTTGGGAGAAACTTGTCCACTGCCTACTTATTTATATGCTTTGGGCTACTGCAGTGCAGCGTCGAGAATTAGCTGCTGCTTTTAAGCCAGTGTCTTGGTCAAAGCCGATGACGAGACTCAATAAAAAGATTATAGTTGATGCAAATTAACTGTGGAAACCATCATTGTTAGTTAAATAAAATCGCTTTTATCGCATTAGTTTGAAGAAAAAATAAAATCAACACTCGGTGAAAATGATCATATCTCTGTTTTTTTATTTTTTTCACTATTTGTTGTACAAGCCTGGACTGTACTGGTCAAAAGAAGACACAAAAAAATCCCTAAACAACAAACCAATCAAAATTATCACTGATTACCTTTTTGAAATATCTAACCACAAAAAGCACGGTGTTCAAAACACACACACTCTCACTAGTCTCACTAAACGCCACGCATTAGTTGCCCTTTTGTTGCATTATTAATGCCATTAATGAAAACAGCTGCTGGTTGTTTTTGCTTTTTTTAAACCGTTAGAAAATGATCAGCACACTGTCCCCCGATTTATGCTCACATATTTTGGCAGATCCAGATTGGCTGCATCTGACAGCACACAGTTGTCAGTAAATTGTTGGCAGTGTTTTTGCAGTAGTTTGGTAAAAAGTTGGTCCCTTTTTTGCAAACTTTCCACACAGATGACTAATCTGCACAGTTGAATACTGATGTTTATTAGGTATTTTCACTGCTTGCCTTTAGAAACTGATCCATATGGGGACCCTGAATGTATGCTGTGTGCTTTTTTAAATTTTTTGTAATTTTTTTTTATTTTATTAAAAAAAAAAAAGTCATAAAATAAAAATTAGAACTGAGTTTATGTGTTTTCAATGGCTGACAGCTGAGCGGGTAATTCAAAACAAACATGAACAATAGTTTATCATTATCTTGATTAAGCTATTCCTGAATGGTAAGAATAATTTATATAACAGAGGCACTTGTCCAGTATGAGGCATATGATGATTTGGCAAATATATGCTAATGCATATTTATATGGATGTGAGCCAAAAATATTAATCCAATTCAACATGATTGTCATAATGACATAATGTCTCGGCTGTGATGTCAAATGAACATACATGAATATCAACATTGAATTAATGCTCAATGGTATTGGTCATCTCTGAGCAAATCATTTAGCAAATCCTACTAGCGCACCACTCCTCACTAGGTTAAGAGAGGTGTTTTTTGTCTCTTTGACGCCTGACCACATATCAAAAGAATAAAAAAAGATTTCACTGGTGCAAAAACTGTGCAAAAAAGTCTACTAAGATGTGACCATGACAGTGCAAAATGGATTTGTTTCCAACTGTTCAGTCTGGTTGACATGACAAGTGACATGTTTGGTACAGGAGGCGGTGGAGTGGGGTTTTAAATTGGAGCAACATTTTTTTTCTTTCAACAGAAGAAGCAGCACACAAATATTGGATGATCACTCAAAAACATTGGTACACACAACTTCAGCACACAGAAAAGCGTATTTACAGCACCGGCACACACTAATAGGCACACAAAATACAACACAGTAACCAGTCACAGATACTGAGCTATATAAGGCTTGACAACAAAACTTCGTCAGTGCTACATCTACGCTGAGTTTGTGATGTACAGGTTGTCACTGTCACACCCATTTAAAAATACTAAGTAATACACACAACAATGCTACAGCACTATCAGGTGGGTGATGGGCCGTTATGGGTCATACACATAGTGGTTGGTACACCATGGTTCATAACACAAACAGATTCTGTTGGTTGTCTGCTCCGGTGCTGTCGCTGGGTCTCTATAAACATATAAAAAAAACAATAACACAAAGAAATTATTACACAAAGTATGTATAATGGTGGAAATGATGGTGGTGGAGATGGATAGCTCTGCAGTGAAAAATGACACTAGCTTGAAGAGTAAAGAAAATGTGCTCCGTCAGTTCCTCATGGTAAACGACAGGTTTACCATGTGATTCCCATGCTTAGCCAAGGCATCAGACAACAGTATACTGTGTGCCATCTGTGTGCAGAGGTTGGACTCGGAGTTGGTTAATAAACATGCCCAATCATGCGGCGCTTTGCGGGTTTATGTACAGTAGTTCAGTCATTGTCATGCACGTGTATACGTTACGTCATGCTCTCACAGTCACCTTGTTATTTTAATGCTCTCTTTGACCCGAACACAGGTAGATAGACAGAGGGGTCAAACATGAGCCATTAGCTCGTGAGAAAGGAACATTGTTATGTATGCACATGTGCTGCTGAATAAAAACGGAGGCTAAACACTTGTTGTGTATAAAATTTATTTCATGCAAGGACTTGTATTTACATATTTTACTTAAATACTTTTCTTTTGCATAACTGTAAAATACATGCATTTACCTTTCCCCAAGTAGACCCACATCCCATACTGGTGTTTAGTTGTTTTGTTTTGTTTTGTTGTTTTTTTTCTCACTTGAATTGCATGAGCATGTAATTCACCTGTATCTCTTCACATCAAATCTTCACAAGTTGTTTTTATTTTTCTTAGTTTTCTTCAATATATAACGTCCATCAATTACCACAAGAGACATAACTTGAAACATAAAACTGTGCTCACTTAGAATAAAAACAAAACTTAGATGAGTTGCTATACTTATATCTTCTTTTTCTTCTTCTAGAAATTTGTTTAATTTTTTTTTTGATTGGTTAACATAAAATTTAGTAAAGTGCCCTGAAAAATTGTGCATAAGTACTGGGACAGTATCAATACATGTAACAGTAATATTAGTAATTTTTAAAACCAATAGACATACATAATAACTTGATATATTTTGGCCCTGTTGAGTTGCCTGGTCCCCTTTTTAGTAAAATTTTGTGCTTTATATTTGCAAGTTCTTGAGTAATAAGCTATTAAATCAGTGTTTTAGGTAGTTTTTTTTGCTTGAAGTTATATACCCTCCAGAGGTCAAGTCCTGCTATGGATTGTGTAACACTAAAAGCCAAAAGGGCATTTTCTAACTGTGATTAAGGGTATGAGTGTGGCGTAAACCTTGTAAAGTAAAGCGTTCATTACACTGTTATGAGCATGGTATAAAGTGTATTCATGCTACAATGGGAGCTATATGTAATATCATGTCAATTCATTACTCACTTTTACTTTGCCTCACTGGGTATGAAGGCACAATTTAATAATCCTTGAATATTTGCTTTAATTTAAGCATCACAGCATTTGTTAAAGTTGCTGCAGACTACAATATACAAACACTTTATAAACTTGTAACTATCAGTAAGTCTATTTTATATAAAAACCAGTGATGTTTATGACAGCATTAGTTGGCTTTTATGACAGATTGTTCAAGTTAAATCACACTATTTTACTCCTTAGTCAAATAGGCAAAATAAATATATGAATTTGGGGAAAGGCAAAAAATGGCAGCTACATAAAATCTCTGCTATGACTGAGTCTCTTGTAAAGCTGTCTGAAAATGCATAAAATATGACAAAGCTTTTTGAAGCTTTTTAAAGAAAAAAATTTCTTTTTTTTTCTGACAAGTACTGCAACACAGTTAGCTTCTCGTTAAACTTAATTTTTCATGCAGGTCATGCAAATGAACAAACAGTTTCTTTTGACAGTAGGTGTTTTCATCACTAGTATCATAGGAATTGTCATCATCTCCGTATTGCATCGGACATCGTGAACATCATGTTGAAACATTTAATTTGTGTGGATTGCACTTTCAGAATGGTAACGTCTCTACTTTGCAACGTACAAAGCACTTTAGAGGAGTTCCCTTAACAGCTGGCAATGTTAAAAAAAAGCCATGTGTTGTCAATGTCCAGCACATTAGGCTGTTAGCAGGGGTTACATCTTATGAAAATTTTTTTCACAAAATTGTAAAAAGCAGATGAGAAAAAAGTTACTGGCAGAAAAGTGTGTTGAGATCAAAAGCAACAGAGCAACAGGCAATGATGTAAACACAGGAAAAGATTGGGGTTAGCCTGTGGTGGAAATACAACAGTGCTTTGTCTGCAACTGAGGTGACCCATGCAGAGTGGCATGTGCCAATGTTTTCTTGTCTAGGATATGATGACACACCCAAGGAGAACACTTGGGAAGTTTGATTATCAGCACAATTAAGATACACTTTTCCAGAAAATAAAGAAATAAAAAAATAAATGAAGTAAGCAGCAGTGTAAAAGCAAAATCTGACAAGAAAAGATAAGGAGAAGGAGTGTGGATTTGCCTTCCAATGGCATTGTGTCTGCTACTCAACCATGCTACATAATGGATGGGATGGGAGAATGTGAGTGCTGCATTAGACAGGGTGGGCTGCAGGGCAGGGCGGACACTGAGGACACTCCAGAGGCATCCCCGCTCATGCCAGACATGCTGTTAAGGCTCCAAGGCTTTTCATAACCTTCAGTTGAAAAACAGAGAACGTTCTGAGTACACTGTAGCGCTGGATCCATGACAAGTTATTTTGGTGTTCCTCACTGGTAGTACTACACCTGTTGCTTTCTTGTTTTTGTCTCCAAAGAAACAGGTCAACACAGACTTGAGACAGATTATTATTCTCCATGCATTGAGTGCATCAGGAGTACAACAGCATGCACCGGGTGGTACTGGAATGGTTTGGAGTATAACACTATACAAGACTTGAAAAGATAGGCACCTCAGGCAGGGAATGTGTTCTCAGCTACAGGCAGAATTGTGCTGTATGCCCTCTACAGCTGAAGAGTAGTGTGGTTTTCTCAGGAATGTTTCAGTTATTGAAATTAGATCAATAAAAATAAGCAAAGAGCTTAACCCTGGTTTTAAATTGTAAAAAAAAAAAAATCATGGAGGGAGAATTTGGCTCTCAGTAACATTTATAATAATATTAGACTTTTAGCCTTCCTCCATTTGTGTTGTGCTCCTTCACCATACTGATAGCACCCATCAGCAAGACACTTCATGCACCTTTATGATCGAGAGCAATGTACTCGTAAGTCACCTTCCCGCATGGTATTTATCATTAAAAACACATACACATAACATGGTACACATAAAGCACATACATACTTTCTTAAACTTGTAAGACAACACGTTCTAGATCATATAAATCTCAAAAAATAGCTTTCTTACTGGTAAATAAATAGGGGTATTACATTATGCATGGTATCAAAAAATATATTATGTAGATGTGAACAGTTATTATTGACATTTGTGGTGATTGTGCTTGGCCTGAACATATGCTATTATGACCTGGAATATTTACATTTGCCAAAGGGATGATTGAGGTGAAGCAGCTGGCTGTGTGTAGTTGTGAATGTGTGTGTGTGTGTGTGTGTGTGTTTGTATACCTGTGTAAAAACTGATAGGAAACACTCAGCACAGATGGATAAAGGAGAGTGTCCTGTCTATGGTCAGTAAGGTGTCAATGTTTTGCGGGGGCCTGTGATTGGCTGTTACTGTACGTACCCCTCCTCACTCTGCCCCCTGTGTGGTTGGGGCGTTCAGCAGTGGTGACCAGGAAGCAGGGCCGCTCTCTCTCACTGGGGCTGAAGATTTCCTCTGGAGATATTGCCTGGTCTATATGTGGACAGTCTTCGTTTGCCAGAGCTGCGTTAGCTGCCTCACCGTTCAGCTTGGAGTCTTAACAATAACGAAGAAAATAAAGAGAGTTTTATATTTAGCCGAGTGCTATATTTGTCACATATTTGCTATTACGTGTATAACACTGTGTTTATAGCTATGGCATCTAATATTTATCTTGCACTGTCCCCTTGTTCCATGTGTTTGAGTACAAACTGTATCAGAGGGTCAATATTACTTTTTTTTGCGCTAATACTTCCAAAGGAATTTAAAAGGACCCAAGAGACTTAAGTGTCTATTTATGTGTTTTTGATATAACAAAAACAGAGAGGAGATCTGAAGTGCTGCATTAATTAAGTGCAAAATCAATAGTTAGATTACTCACTACCGACTCAGTCTTTGTTTTCTTCTTTTCAGAATCAAATATGCCTTTAATTACATCTTTTAATGTGGGAAATTATCCTCTGACTGAAATGTGAAATAGAAAAAGTGAAACAGCTGTGTCATGGATAGAGTAAGAATGTTCATCACATTTGTCGCTCACCTTGAAACTTTATCTCAAAAACGTCATCGTGGGCAATGGGGCTCTGGTGTTGGGAGCTGATGCTTGACTTACAGAAGTTAGGAGAACCTGGTTGAGGAGCACGAGGGATATGCCTATTCTTTTTCTTTGGTAGTTTCTGTTTTGCCATGGCCAGTGAGTAATACATTCCAAAGTTGTTGACAATCACAGGGACGGGCATGGCAATGGTGAGCACACCTGCCAGGGCACAGAGGGCTCCGACGAGCATACCAGAGGTGGTCTGAGGGTACATGTCTCCGTAGCCGAGGGTCGTCATTGTTACCACAGCCCACCAAAATCCAACTGGGATGTTCCTGAAGTGCGTGTGCTCACTGGCTCGAGGGTCGTTGGGGTTTGCGCCTATCCGTTCAGCGTAGTAGATCATGGTTGCAAAGATGAGCACACCGAGTGCGAGGAAGATGATGAGGAGCAGGAATTCGTTCGTACTGGCTCTTAATGTGTGGCCCAGCACACGCAGGCCCACAAAGTGACGTGTCAGTTTGAAGATACGCAGGATCCTCACAAAGCGCACGACTCTTAGGAATCCCAGCACATCCTTAGCTGCCTTGGAGGAGAGTCCACTGAGACCCACCTCCAGGTAGAAGGGCAGGATTGCCACAAAGTCAATGATGTTCAGGGCGTTCCGAATGAAGTCAAACTTATTGGGGCAGAAAGTTATTCGCATTAGAAATTCAAAAGTGAACCACACTACACAGACACCCTCTATGTAGGTGAGGTAGGCCGCAGTCTCAGTCTCTTGGTAGATGTGCTCCACCGTGACGTTGTCCACTATCTCCACCTCTGTGCGATTGATAATGGGGTTGAAGGCCTCATGGGTCTCCAGACAGAAGGTGGTGATGGACACCAGAATAAAGAACAGCGAGGCCAGAGCTATCCACTGAGCAGGAAGTAGATATATATGTATATACAGGATGCAGGAAAAGAGGAGAGGGAGAAGGGAAGAAGGGGAGAAGGACAGAGAGGATAATGAGCACAGTAATCCATGCAAGTAATCAAGCGCCATGGCTGAGCAGCCAATCTTAGCACAGTACAACACAATTCAATCTGAGACCATACCAACTGGTTTGACACCCCCATCCTGTTCTCTGGCTCTCTGTATGTCTTGATTCACAAGTGCCATTGTAAAAGGAACAATCAATGTTCTTTCCTCCCATCCCTCTGCTGTATCTCAAGGTCATGGCATTTTCAAGGGTATGCTACATGTTGAATTACAAAGAGCCAGCAACAGCAGCAGCAGCAACAGGGACATTAGTGTCAACCCCCATGACTAAATTTAGCTCGGGCTGTTCCCTTCAGCAGCATCCGTGTGGTAGGTTTCCCAATACAAGGTCATGCTGTCCAGATGACCAACTCTTGGGAATTGTTTGGAGCTGAGAGGCTCACCGAGATGACGACTGACTTTTATGAGAAACCTATGTTTCCTTAATGGCAATAGAATACTTTAGTCTGCGTTGTGTATCGACTGGATGATCACATTTCATCACATTTATGTTCTGATATTTCTGGTGCATACTACATAGTTGTAACAGATACGCTATCCTCTCCTGGGTATTTGTTGCATCTCTCTTCTTGTGTTATCCCCTCTACCATCACCCTCCTGATTTACAGTATGTGTTTCCGCTCGTCTACTTTCCTGTCGTTTCAATGAATAGAAAGCAGCTTTATCTTCTCTGGGCTCTCTCCTACAGATCATAGTTCTTGGACAGAGAAGCAGACAGGGAGGGAGGATAATCTACTTCATCATTCTATACATCACAAAAAGTTGGATCAATAGAAGTTTGTTCATGCATGAAGATGGTTTTACAAGAGTCAATGGGCTCTGTAGTGCTTCTCACACTAATGCATAGCATTGTTAAGTAGCTAGGACGAATAATGGCATCAGGAAGGAGGTAAGTTAGAGTGGGGCACGTCTGGGCATGAGACAGTCATATACTATATTTCAGTGTTCAGAGCAAACTCAGCATCTTAGTCAGTCATGTCCATTCATAGTGTGTCAGGGAGGCAGGCACACAGCAGGAGATTGAAAACAGGCCCCCCCATCATCGCATCTCATCACTGGCAATTCATCACATTCTACTGAGAAAATCACTACTGCTGATGAATGTCTGGTTCCCTTCCATCTTAGTGTGCAGAGGAAAAGTGTCTCACCACTGACTCCAGAACACTGACTCCTTCCTCTCTTTGCTCAAACACACACTATCATCCAAAACTTGCAGCTCAATCATCAGTCTGCACTGTCATTTATGGAGAGTGGATAAAAAGCAAAATGCAGCAATGAGAGAGAGAGATTCTGTGTTCTTTTTTTTAAGTAGTAGTATGTGGTGTTCTTTTATCAGATTGTATAATGTTGTTTTGTCCGCCCACTCTATAATATGTGCTGTGCAAAATAACACATGGCATAACAAGTACACATTCAGCAAAACTATGATCTCATTAAATAACTCTATTACCTGCCCTGGAGCCCCCATACACTCATGGGCCAGAAGCCATATATTTATGCTCTGTTGGTTTGATTTGATTAATCGCAAATTTGTGTGAGTGCCTTGGTGCATATTCATTAAACATTTAGGTAAAACTTAAGTGCCTTTGGACTTGAAGAAAATGGAAGTTAAATATTTATTCAGTTAATCGATTAACCACACAATAACCCCCCCCCACACACACACAATAATTAGCTCTAGCATCACTGCCAGCATCCTCTAATTAGGGATGAACAATGAGGGGAAGATCCGACCTCTCAAACTGTGAAACAAATGATCCAGCTTATGTGCCAGCTTATCAGGCAGTCGCCTAAATAACGTGTCTGTTTTGGTGACAGTTAGGAACAGTCTGCACTGAAGATAGGGTGACAAGTGAGGATTGTTTGTTTTTTTATTTGGTTGTTATTGGCTAATTCTCACTGTTGCTGCTAAACTAAAGCCCACAGTGACATACAATGACAAGGACTTTCCACCGATGTATCCACCGTGAATAGAGTATGTAATTAACTCTGAGGCTCACTTCTAATTAATCATCTTGCCAGACTCGATGGAGCACTGTCAGTCTTCGCTCTGCTTTTCTCTTGCTCGTTGATAAATGTGGGACACTTACAGTATGAGGAGTTGTATGCTTTGGGAAGTTACTGTGTGTGAAATGTGAAATGTGAACAAATGTGTGTAAAAGATGGTTAAATCACTTCCCCCTAATGCTGTAACACTGACGTGTCAATACAGTTTACACTTGCTGGATAAGGTAAGGCAAGTAATTACACCACTCAGGCTGTGAGAGCTGTTAAAGCAGCATGCAACACAGCAGTGATTGTGGAAGAAAAAAATATAAGGTGCAAAGTTGATTCCTTGTCCCCAGTGAGAGGCATTGTGCCCAGATGGGAACATGCCCATGGCAAGGTCCAAAAATGTCACATCTAACAGCAACCCATTTTTGTCTGGACGTGAGCCACTAATTCCAGTGGTGCCAAAGATCTGGCTTCCTAACATGGAGCTGACCTACTTTTAACCAAAGAGTCAGGAACCCTCATGTCCTGGAAATATCAATCCAGAGACATGGGAGAGTCCAAATCACTCTCTTTATCTCCTACTGTCAGACAGAGGAGGTTGTGAGAAATTATTTGCACATAAATGGTTTTGATGGATGAGGTTGATTTTTTCTCTCTCTGATACTCTCTCTTTGTGCAGTCACATCCCTGCTGTGGAAACCCAGAAGAGAGTAATTCCAAGGTCATCAAAAGCTTCTCAGATCCATCAGTTGTTGCCTCAACATGAAGGTACAGAGATAAATAGACAAGTGCACAATACATTCCTCTACAGTAGGGCAGCGGAATGAAAGTGCAATGTGCAAATCAAAAACACTGCGATTATTTTAATAAGATCAAATCAACAAAACAGCATCATAATCAAATTCTCTAGTGCTGCAAACATTCACTGATCCAAATATCTTTCTATTTAGATGATAAATGTCAAATCATCATGATTCAGATAAAATTAATCATGACCGGATATAAGAATAATATAGGTTTTAAAATAACCTTTAATTAATAACTATTATTAAATGACTTGGCCAATTGTTAGACATCACACAGAAACTGTATTTGACAAAGTTGTGTTTTTTGATGACGTTTGTCATGTATATAATGTTTAGTTTATAAGTCATTTGTATTTAAAATTTATGACAAATTGCATATTGTAGAGTCAGGCTCTGTAAGTTTTGTTCATCACTGACTATTTAAGTCAATCAACATTGTGTATCATTTGCAACCATGAAATGTTTATATTTTATCAAATCGGCATCACACATCGGCCAGTGGCTGCACTGATGTATAAACATCGGCATTGACTATCCCCAAATCCAGAGCTGGCCCAAGGCACAAGTGAAATAAGCAGCTGCTTGGGGCCTCCCTGATTACCATGGGAGCCCCAATAGTCAGTGGAGAAATTTATTTTTTAACATGTTAAAGAAATCTAGATATATTTAGATAGATTTAGATATCTAAATAGTGTTGAGCTCAAGTTGTTTGGTTTTATGTTGTAGTTGTAGCTGTTATAAGTTTTAAAAATCAAAGTCATTGGTTTACTAGTTGAATTGAAGTTCAGTATCACCACACTTAGTGCTTCACTTTGCACATTATTGATTTTCCTGCCTTCTAAGATTAAAATGTTATAAAAACAACATGACACAGCTATAACACAACTATAACTAATGCAATTCATAGTGTTACATTTGTATGAATAATTGTCAAGCACCGGCTCCTCTGAGGTGGTGGGAGGGGGCCCCAAAATCAAATTCAGGCTAGGGCCCCATAAAGGCTTGTTCCGGCCCTGCCCAAATCTGAAGTAAAATAGTAAGGGGAAAAAAAACATAGCTTAATACAAGTAATAATCTTATGAAGCGCAAAGCGCCACTCACCCTTGCATATTTAGAGGAGTAGGGGTCCTCAAACAGGGCCCACACATGTTTCTGCCACCGGCTCCACAGGCCCCTCCTGCTGTCAGCGGAGTCTCCCTGCGCCAGCCTCCGTGTCATCTCATCCACATCATCCTCAGCATGCTCATGCTCTGGCTCTGTGTCGTCGTTCCCCAGGTTTAACAGACCCCCCCCGCCGAAACTATCAAGGGCCTCCTCTGCCTCCCGGTGCTGGCGATATGTCATCCAGCAGCATGGCTCCACGTCAGTCTCATCAATACCCCAGAAGGCCAGTTCTTCCTCATAGAGGGGCCCGCAGACATCAGCTGGGCAGTGCAGTTTACCTGTCCTGTAGTAATTAAGGATGTGTGAAAAGACGCCAGGGTGGCGGTCGAAGAAAAACTCGTCGATCTTGGCGTCATAGTCAAAATGGTTGGGTGCATCAGGTTCGGCCAGCCAGGACAAGCGTGTGCCAGGTACAGTGCGCAGGGTGCTGCGGTATGTCTGATGTCTGATCCCTCCCACGTTTATCACAATGCGATCCGTGTCGTCGCTCAGGCCCATTGCGTCCCTTAGGCATTTCTCCAATAAGTTCCCTTCATCTCAAATATTTAAGCGCACCGTGCGACCATGCACGGCAGTGGTGACACACTCACGGAAACAATTACACCACGAAAGCAAGAACGCGCGCGGCGAGCCGTCCGTTCTCACCAACTACATGAAAGAAATCAGGATTTAAGTGACAAACACTGAGCGTCATATACTCTCTCTCTCTCGTGTCTAAACCCTGTGTTTTTCTGCACGCACCTGTCTCATACAGCTGGAGGATCACAACAGCCTCAGACTCACTCAGGAAGGTAGAGAATGAAAATCCAAAAATGCTTTGCAGCCAATGGCATTACATTCAGAATAGACGTCACATCACTGGTGTGCCCAAGATGTCGAGATAAGAGGACACACGCTGGCAGTTTCCATCCCCAGCAGCAGCAGCAGCAGCAGCAGAATAAGTCCTGCTCATTGATCGGAGCAGGTTTATGACTTTCACAGCAAGGTGACTGCGGTGGTGATGCTGGTGCTGAGCGGACAGCGCCTGTCCGGCTGCTCCTTCCCCTGATGGAGGCTGCTGCTTCAGTTCCTCCTCCTCCTCCTCCTCTTCCTCTGTTGCTGCCTACATTCACCTCCTTCACACCGACGCTCACTGGCCACACAGTCGCAGCAGCAGCAGCAGCAGCAGCTCTTTGTCTCAGCACACTCACACACAGTCACTCGCCCTTTCTCACATGCATCACGGAGAACAAACTATCAACACACCTGTACGGAAACTATTATTATTGTTATTACAGGAGATGAACAAATCCTTATAATAATAACAATAATAATAATTAAAAAAAGCAAAACCAAAACGCCCAAATTGGCTGTTATTCACACCCTGATCTTGTCGCTTCTCACATCACATGGATCATGCCCAGTGAGTGGAGGAGACTGCATTTGTTACCACGCGCTGTCAACTTCCCCAATCAGGGCTGTTCAAATTGTCATCGCTCTCGTTTAACGTCGTCGCTCGGGGGTTACGGTCGGTCAGCGGCTCTAACAGTCAGCGGGGACTCATTTATTGTGTTGATGCACAGCTCGCTCTCGCTCCCTCTCTCTCTCTCTCTCTCACACACACACACACAGGCAGGCTGCTGCGTGGAGAAGGTGTGACCCTGGAGCCGTGAGCGCCGCACGCTGATCCGCCCATATGATCAACAAGAGTCAGATCATGCAGCTTCATATAGTTTCATGATTTACGGGTTTTAGGACACCAGCCTGAGGTCAGTCTGCTGTCAACTGTCCAGACACTGAAGATGTTTTATCTAAGGGAAGAATAGAACGTTTATTTTCAGGGGCGACGAAGCGTGCTTCACTTTTTATATAGGATCTAATCATCATCATCATCATCATCGTAATCAGTCGACAGGGTCTTTGCATGTGTTTAACATAACAGCAGAGGGCGCCACTAGTCACAGCAAACACAAAAACAACTTAATTGGTCCTGTCATCTTTTGGGTTTTTTTAAGTACAGATGTAAGAGTTTTCAGTGTAGGATGTTAAGGGACAACAGCAAGAAAAAAGGAGAAAGAGGAAAGAGAATAACTGATAAGGAGCAAAGAAAGTTGTACATAAAATAAACCATGCAGTGCAATGTTGGAGCTGTTGTTTTTCTCATAAGACTGCAGCTCTGTTGCACTTTGTTCTATGAGGTGTAGAATCTGTATGACAAATTCACTCACCGACCACTTTATTAGGTACACATTGGCACCCAGTGTCGTCTTCTTCTACTGCAGCAGTCATGTGCTTCAGGGTTCAGAGATGCTCGTCTGCATTTATGAGTTTAGGACATAAAGAGTGAGTGGAGAGAGAGAAGACACGCAGTGAATGAGTAGTTTTACTGCAGGTGAAGAAGGAAACATCAGTTTCTATGGCCTATTTTATAGTTAGTTATTGCAATGACATCAAAATATTAAGGATTTGGTTCCAAACTATATGAAATCATTCATATATAAAGCAAATCTGTTAGTAAAGAGAAAAAATGTTTCCAATTAAAAAACTGTGAAACCTGCATGATAAACATTCCTAAAACTACTATGATATTTTAATCACAATTTTCTTTGAGAACTCTTCTTTCTTTCTTTCTTTCTTTCTTTCTTTCTTTCTTTCTTTCTTTCTTTCTTTCCTCAAACCACAGTTGTTCCCTCAGCCTCCCTCTGTCCTCCCGTTTCCTTCTCTCGGTGGGCTGTTCCTCGTCTCGGTTTTCACTCATGATTATAAAGGAGGAGTTTCCAGCATTGAAACACATATACCCCAGCTGGCCTCAATATAGTCTTTTGGCAGAGACTGCGTGATCCTGGACAGCCTCACAGAGTGTGTGATTTAGGAAAAAGGACGAGCTGATAGAAAAAAAATACCCCAGAAAACACAGGCAACATGGCTGTGGCTGGCTGCACGAAATGCATAAAATATATGTTATTCTTCTTTAATTTCATTTTCTGGGTGAGTTGAATGTGTTTTTAAAAATTTTTATTGTTTAAATTTTGATTTTGTGCCTTTGATGTTGAAGTGATGTAGGATAGACCATGTTTGCTCTTCCTTTTCTAGTGGCCTAACAGTTGTGAATGTACACATCTGTATTGATCTGTGCTGAAGGACATGCAGAGAGTTTCCCACGCTGCTCTGTGTGAGGCTGTTTGGTTTAGTTAGAGAGAGGAGCAGCCACAATGGACAGGCTGGTTGGATGTCCCACAGCTTTGTCAATCTCAAAGTTGGCTTCAAACTTCAGACAATATAGTAGAAAATAAATATATTGTTGATTATTTGTGACGGATATTGTGATAGTGATATGATTCATAATTTGTACGACTTTGCTACGATCAAAATCATAAAGATTTGACAAACAAAAAATGTTCTCATCTAAAGAGCAGATTCTTTTTTGCCATTGACATTTCAATCACAATTCTGCTTTAACACATTTTTTTTTTTATCAAGTAATTTGAGTTGTTCATATGTTTGAATTTGGTCGTGTTTTGTGATTAATTGTGCAGCCTGACACAGCAGTGGGGGACTCACTGCTGTTTAGAAGTCGACTCTCTCTAATTTAAAACCTCCAGGGAAGAGAATAAACAGAGCTAATGACTTTCAAGGGAGAGGAAAGAGGTTTCCCTGTGACATTTACTTTCTTCCAACTTAGTTCCCAGATTGTTCAAAAAAATCAGGAAACCCCTCATATGTCGGTGCAGTTTTTATTCAATTACTATCTATCCCTGAGATTCCCTCTGAAAACTGAGCTGTTTTCATGTCCATCGTGGTATTTCAGTAATAAGGGACTTGCCACAGTATAGCCCACTTGCCTAATGCATCTGTCTGCCTTTTAAGCTTCATTACATCCATTCAGACTTCCTGCACATGTGTCATACCCTTACTGATCACTTGTTTGTGAATTGCTTTGTGGCTCAGTCTGTTGTGAACAGTAATCTTTTTTGCACAGAGTCACCATATCCTACACCTTCTGCCTGTGATTGAGTGCTTCCTCTGTCAGTTTTGCCGCTGTCCCTATTGTGGCGACAACACTGAGCCCTCTCTTCCTCATTTTGCTATTTTTCATGTCAAGGATTCAGTTTCCTGTTTCTCGGGGAACAATGGAGTTCAGTCGTCGTACTAAAATGTGCAGATATCTTGATATAAATGTTGGCATAAGCAAGCGATTAGCAAGTGAACAACTCACAGCACTGGATGTGATCCTTCAGTAGTTATTTTCCCTCATTTGTGCATCAAGGAATGAAGAGTAGAGGAGCGATCGAGTTGCACAACAAAGTTGTTGTGTTGGCTTTAAACAACGGTGTAGAGGCATGGCAGAGCAGAGGTCACTGAGGTGTCAGGATTTCCTAAAGGTCAGTGGACAGTTCACTGCTTCACAGCAGAGCTGTAGACACAGGTGAAGAAATGTTACAGCAGAAAGGTTTGGACACGGATTAGAGCGGCTCTCTGGCATCTAAAAACAGTAGATGATGGGACTTGAAAATCTCCTAAAAATGTATAAGAGCGGGTTTGGTTTAATATTCATGGCGCCATGTTTCCTGAAATCAAATGTTTAAATTGGCTGTGAGCCTTCACAACGTCGAACCAAAGTACAGAAACATGAAAAGAGAATAATTAAAAGCTTTTTCTCTTTCGGCACAGCTGGCCGGAGGAGTGATCCTGGGAGTGGCCCTGTGGCTCCGCCATGACAGTCAAACTGGCAACCTCCTCATACTGCAGTTTGAAGGCCATCAAGCACCAGGCACATTCTATATCAGTGAGTATACACCACCCTTACTGTGAGAGCTCCCCAATTACACCAGTATTATTGTAATAAAACAAAAAAAGTGATTGTTTCCTCACACTGAGCTAATGTCAATCTTCCTCTTTGGGCTGTTTCTACATCACATGTAAATGCTACATGTCCACTGACCGCGGTGACCATAGGTTAAATATAAATTATTACAACAATACAACAAACCCTCAGGATGAAATGCTTTTATGTATTTTAAAAGATGCCATGCCACTACAATTAAAAATGTGATATTGTATAAAGGTTTCTGTTCACAAAATTGCTCACAAAAACACACAACACTTTTTTTTCTTTGTTAGCTCCTTGGTGTCATTCTTCTTCACATGACAGGAAGCGCACAGTTAACACTGTGCTGGACGCTAACTAAGTCAGTGGAGTACCTGTCTTTCAAGCTCAGCCGGGGACCTGTGAGTAATAATGTCCTAAAATAGTAGGAGCAGAACATGACCTCTAAGAAAAGATCAGGAAACAGGAAATACGTCAATCCGCAGCATGACAAGAGTGGCACAGTCGGTGCCTGCACTTCAGTGTTTTTGCTCAGCTGTCATTCCGAAACATACAGGTGCTGATTTCTGAATCGGATAAGTGTTTATTGAAAGTTCCAGCCCTGAGTTTATTTAGAGAGAGAGGGCTGATGCTCCAGACAGATGCTGAGACATGCTGTGCAGATGGGGGCTCTGCACAGCATGAGCAAAACTAACGTCCCGTGAGAAAAATAAAGTCATCATGTTGCTTAAATTTCCTGGAGGTTTGTGTGAATGCAGCACAGCAAAAGCCTTGGAGGTTAAACTGAATCCCAGAATCAGGAGAATATCCCTCAGGTTGTGCTCGGTGTAAGAACTAGAGTCATAAAACTTCATCATGTCTCCTTCACTGCCCTCAGTAGTCCAGGGATTGGCACCAAAACCTACAATACATGATATGTTTTAAACCTTTCAAATGTCCATCCTCTCAGTTTGTTGTGGTCGTGAACTTCAGTGAGCCCATTAATTTAGATGTGGGCTCCCGGTTCTCTCCCATACTTACTCCTCAGTAAGTATACAGAGCGATGGCGAGTTCATGCTTTTTATAGAGAGACCCACTTGTGATTTTAAAGGCGGTGCGAAGAGGCCCACCCAGGCAAGATCAAGGGAATGTTTCTTTTTTTTTCCCCTCCCATGAACATACGCCCTTGCATAATTCAAATAACCTTGTCCATCTGCACTTCACCACTCAAATTAGAGTTTGGAGTGGATGTTTTTAGCATGTTGGCACACCAAAGGGGTATTTATCTCGGGCTGAAAATACACAGTCTCGTCCCTCTTAACCAGTACCTCAAATCATTATTGGTGGCTGTTGTCTGTAGTCTGGTTTGGTTGGTGCGACAGTTTTTGTTACACAAGTTATATAATATATAGCCCAAATACTGTAGCTGCACATTTACATGAGTCTGTGGAGGAAGGCAAACATAATGGTGACGTGAAAGTGCATGTATGCATCTTTGTACACAGCGGGAAAGCCGTTATCCGATCTCTCCCATGCTGGTGATAATTTATTATTGATTTTATTTGTTTTTATTAAGAGAGAATTAGTTTTTGAGAACTCAGTTTGGGGTATTAGTCAGTAATAACCCTGCTTATTAAAATTCTAATCAATACTTACATTAAGCTCTGACCAATTATGAAAAAAAATAGTCAGGCTAAACATTGACCTGGCCTTGTGCCAAAATGCACCAACTGCTCTTAATCTTAATAATGAACACATTTGAATCTATTGAATGTTTTAAATTTAAAATGAGGGGCTGGTAAGATGATTGCATTGCATTGATTCTATTTTATTTCATAATGTTTATTCTGCCTTTCCTACTTCATTTCCTGTTGTTTGCTGGTTGCAGGTAAAACTAGTCTGATTCTGATGTAATTATTGTAATTCAACGTGGTAATTAGTCTTCTGTTAGATTGTGTTTGAACAAAGCCAGACCTAATTGTTTACCTGTTTCTAGTATTTATGCTAATTTAACTCACTCCCTAGTTTAGCATTATATGTGTGTACAGATATAACAGTGGCATCAACCATTTCATTAAACATTCAGCAATAGAGTGAAGATATAATATCATGTTATTTCCCATAATCACAGAACAGGGGAAACAAATGCCTTTCAGCTTTAGAGCATAATTGTATGAACAAGATGAGAAAAGGTTAACCCCCCTAAAAACAACAACAAAAATAATTGGCCTCCCATCATTGTTTATTTCACGCACATAATAAGACAAATGTAAATTGCATGGACCCCTCACTTCATATTTTATTGCACAACCATTAACAGGAATCACTTCAAACATTACGACTTCTGTAACTCGTAATGAAACTCGTGAGTCGTTTGGTCTGGAGCGAACTGCACTTGCTGTCTTAGGTTTGAATGGTTCCTTCCCCACACTGTGTTTTTCATTAGATGTTCATTAAGACCAGGACTCATAGAGGATCATTTCAGAATAGTTTTTATGAGCATTTTTAGGGGCCGTGCTAGCTGTGTGTTTTGGGTCATTATCCTGTTGGACGAACTGCGACTGAGACTGACCTCTCCGACACTAATCTTGAGATTGTCATGTGCTCTGCACAGATTCAAGGCACACCCATGCCAAATATAGTAAAGCAGCCCCAAAACATATCCAAGCCCCCTCCATGTTTGACAGTAGGTGTGATGTTAGCTTTGTAATCCTCTGCATGAACATAGAGCTGAGGTGATGATGTAAAATGTATGTAATGTACAGTATGTAAAATCTTTCCTCGCATCAGTACAAAGAATATTATCCTAGAAGCGTTGCAGCTTGGCAACATGATTTGTTTCTTTAGCAAATTTAAGTCAAATAAAATAATAATAAAAATATAAATTTTTATATTTGTCCATCTAATTGAATTTATTGGTGTCTGGCAGTGTGGAAACAGTTTGTAGCTTTTGGTTGGTTGTTAAAAATGGACGAGCAAAACAGGGAGAAGTCCAAGTCAGGCTTTTAGCTGGTCATCACCTTTCTTTTTTGCCCCTCAGGAGATTACACACACACAGACAAGGAATAAATGAACTTCCCCTGTGGTAAAATTGCCTGTCACCCTTACAGTCTCAATAGCCTTCAACACTTAAAGGGTGTTGTCATAGTAATGGAAAGCAGTGGAAATAATGTCTCCTTTGCTGCATTGCCAGGTTACTGGCACTGGAAGCCATTTCTCACTACAACAAAGAAATCAAGTCCTGAAAGAGAAGGCGAGATGGAGGAAGGGAGGGAGGGAGGGAGAGAGGGAGGGAGGAGGCCGAGCTGAAACAGAAAAGAGAAGAAAGCGAGTGATGTAAATGAAAGAAGGCCTGTGCATGATACCGTGTTTGAGGTGTTGAAGGCTCGCAGACGCAGCAGCGTCAGAGTCTCTTACTGTCTGTTCATTTCCGACCGCCGTGTCAGCCCACATTACAGGCTGCGTGTGTTTTGTTCACATTTGTGTAAGAATAGAAAACCCTGAGAATGCTCCCAGACCATCTCGCTAAAAGTGCTCACATCCTTTATTTATGTAAGAGTGCCACCAAACTACTGGGTATAAGGTCGTTTTAGGCCCCTCAATTCAGAGGGTGATATTCTGTGATATTCTTCAGTTAATTATTACTTTTAGTGTGGAAAAACAGACCGTTTTACCTCTTGAGGCTTTAAAAGTTTATTTTATTGTAGACATTTAAAGTATTTATTAGTGGTTCATTGTTCTTGAGCTTTCACTCATATCATTTGATTTCTATCATGTCAAAGAAAGATAAGTAATACCTATAGTGCTTTGGAAATGTCTAAGTTTTGTCAGTGGCTTTATGTAGATTTAGACGTCTGCTCCTGCCTCTCATTTGAACCTATATACAGTGTTTAACAAATTTATTAGACCATCTGTCATAAAATACAGAAAACATTAATATTTTAGAAATGTTTCTTATTTATTTATTATTATTTATTTGTCAAATAATGAACTGAATTAATCTTGTCAAATAATCAATTAAAGGGTAACATTCAACCTTAAAGCTCATTTTTCTGTTCAAGAATGCAAGTAAATAACTATATTTGACCTCTTAATCAATAAATAATAATGTGCTTTACTATTTTTTCCACTTTGAAAATTAATGGATAACAATAATAATCATATTTAAGCATTAAAAATGAAATTTCGAGCTTCTACATACTTTACCGTGATTTTGATAATAACCAATGCTATTGATTTACGGCAGCTGTGGCTTTGGCTTTGGGTGGGGGTCTAATATATATATGTATGTACAAAATATATGTATATATATATACATATATTCTGTATATATGTATTACAGATAGCAAGTGTCTAATCTACCAGTGTTGTTTTTGTCCTCGAAATTAAGCTCACAATACAACTAATGCAGCACAATGTTACTGTGTCCCGAGCTTCTTCTTTTTAATTTTTTATATTCTTCTATGTCTGGAGCTTTTTGTGGATAATAATAGCCAAACATACATTTTTCAGAGTAGAAATATTTTTAGAGCTCTGGTAATTATAGTCTTCTGTTTATCAGTATGATCACACAAAGATGTGCGTGTATAAGTGGGTGAGAGACTGTGTATTCACATAGTTCCCCCTGTTTCCTGGGGAAGGATAATGCTTGGGGTCTAAGGTTATTGCAGAGGGCGTGGGTTATTGGGGGGGTTGGGAGTGTCTGGAAGGCATTTCCTGGCCTGGTAGTGGCCACTTGTCTCTTTCTCTCTCTCACACACATGCATCTGGGAGCAGTTTCGGATGTCAATAATGTCATGTCATCCTTCAGGGAGGTGGAGGAACATCTGCTCTGCCCTGACACTGCTGCTCTCTGGTGGTGTTTATGAGTAAGTGACCAGCTTTCATGTTGCCTCTGTGTTTACAGGTGTGTACATACTGATTGCTGTAGGAGCTGTGATGATGCTTGTTGGCTTCCTGGGATGTTACGGTGCCATTCAGGAATCTCAGTGTTTGCTGGGGACAGTGAGTGTTTTTTTGTTTTTTTTTGCTTGGCAGGAAGTATTTTGTACATTAAAATTAAAATAACATTAACTGTATTATGTTAGAGACTTTGAAAACACTCACACTGTTTTTCTCTCTTAAGTTCTTCTTCTTTTTGGTGATCCTCTTTGCCTGTGAAGTGGCTGCAGCAATATGGGGTTTCATGAACAGGGACACAGTAAGTAATGCGCATGCACACACACCCACCCACCCACACACACACACACCTTAACCGTCACAATTAAATGACTAACTAAACCTACCTCATTCTAACCCTAAAACTAAGTCTTAACCCTCAAAAGCCCCTTTAAAGTTGTGATGTGCGGCCAAAATGTTCCCACTTTACCAAAACATCCCCACTTCCTGTGGTTTCTCTGTTTTCTTTGGTGCTCACAAACATATATACACTCACACAGCTCGCCATAGTCCTGGCTGTGTTTGATCATTGATTTTTCCCACTCCTGTTCCGGTGTGTTTGCGCTTGTGTCTCTTAACCAAAAACGTTTGACTCCCTGTTGTCCTCAGATCTCCAAAGAACTGATCAACTTCTATGACTCTGCATACATCAAGGCTGTGGATGTCTCTGGGTCTCCCAGTAAAGACGCTGCTGTCAAGGTCCTGGATGTTTTCCACAGTACGGTACTGTGCCACTTTATATGGAACTGCTATCATACTTACATACAACATTCAAATGTTTTTTTTTCTTTCTCTTGTGGAGGTGTATACACATCATGTATAGTTAAATAAAATAAACTACCTTAGATTTGAATGACTGAGTGAGAGTTGATTTTCTCTTTCAGCTCAACTGCTGTGGTAAAGGAGATGACACAGCACTCTTCAAACAAGTTGCCACGACGTTGTGTCCAGGAAAGTCTGCAGAAGATTTTCTGAAATCTCAGGTAACATGAATCCTCCTAACAAGTCCAGGCATTTCTGTCTATCACCCCATGTTATGTATATATGTAAAATAAAAAATCCACGTTTTATAGAATTATAACTTGACTGTAGCCTCCTCTTTGCCCTAGTTTGGATTGTTTAATAACAGCCTTTGAAACACTACATTTAATTGTTTTAATAAGAAGAAGCTTGACCGTCTGCAGACTGTCCAGAATTCGGCAGCTAGAGTTTTAACTCACACAGGCAATCTCCCCTATTCTAGCATCACTTCACTGGTTACCAGTTCATTTTAGAATACATTTTTAAGTCCTTGTGACTACTTTTAGAGCTTTAAATGGTCAGGCTCCTTCATACATCGCTGATCTGCTGCACCTTTACTCCCCAAGATATAAACTCAGGTCAAAGTACAAAACTAGAGGAGACCGTTCCTTCCAGGTAGCAGCACCTAGACTTTGGAATGCTTCACCGCTTTTAAAGAGCAGCTCAACGCCTGGCTTTATAAATAAGCTTTGACTTGAACGAGGGTTTGAAATCATTGTCTGTGTTCATGTTTTATGTTTAGTACTTTGACTTTACATCTGTGAAAGATGCTATATAAATTAAATGTACTTATTCACTTCCTGTCTCCTCTGCAGAGCTGTCACGATAAACTGATCGAGCTGTTTTCAGAGAAGCTTCACCTGATTGGTCTGGCTGCCTTGGTGGTTGCTGTCATCATGGTGAGCGTCAGACTGAGGATGTAGACGTATACACTTTGTTCACACAGCCGTGAAAACGCTTTTAAACCATTGCTTTTATCAGCCGTGACACTGATGCGAGTGCTGGAGTCGAGGCAGATTGAATTAGACTCTTCTGTTTCCCATTTAGATCTTTGAGATGATCTTCACCATGGTGCTCTGCTGTGGGATCCGTAACAGCCCTGGAGTGTACTAGGAGTCCAGCCAACAAGCAGCAACAGGACATGGAATTAGTTTACCATGTGCCAGCTCTTTTTTCCTTTTGATTATAACACATGTCTTGATAGATATCTCTCCTTTTTGTTTTAGATTAGAAATAACAAATTGTTGTATTTTTTTGCTAACACTTAATCTATCATCGCTCTGTTTTCTTACACACAGAAATGTCGCGTCTGTCAGAGTCTTTATTTATCATACAAACCTTCAGGAATCTTCGATATTTACAGTATGTGCGTGTGAAATGTTTTCTCTCATTGAACTTAAAGCTGTTGGATGTATAAATTGTATAAATATATAAATATGTACTACATTTGTACTGTTCAATATCTCCCCTGATTGTGTGCGTGTGTGTGTCACAGTATAATTTAAGCAGCAGGGTTTTGTGATCTAAGGTTCTGTCTTACTTTCTACTCAAACATCACGTGTTGTTTTGTGCTTCATTAACTTGTGAAATAGTCCTTTAATTGTGACTGTGCTACATTTAATCACTTGTTTTTTTATGTATATATATATATATATATATATATATATACACACACATATATATTAATGCTAAGAAATGATCGTGATGTCACTTTGCTTGTACTGCTACAACCTTTTCTTCATTTGTGATGCTTTAAGATGAAGAAAAAGGTGCCGTGTCTTCACGTTTTTAAAACAAAATTGTGACTTTATATATTCATTACTTTTAGAGGCTTCTCTATTTTCCAAAATAAGAAGTAAATAAAAAGATACAGAAAATAAACACATTTTGAGTATCAGAAGATATCGTTTGTGCAATACTTTCATGTCCTTTTAGCTTCTATATATTTTCTTTTACATCAAAATAATCCAAATCTTGTGTTCCTCTCAGAGATCAAATGGTTTGATGATCAAGTTTGAGGAACTAATCAGTGTGTATGTTTGCCTCAACCTTTGACAAGTTATTTACTGTACACACCTGTGTCACCACAGGGGGGCAGTGTAATAACAACGCCTCTCTTGCTCAATCAGCCCAATCTCTCCCACTGCAACCAATCTGAATACATTCAAAAAGTGAACTGACCTGTATTTCTGGCACAGTGGCAGCAGCAGCCACACCTGTCTGAACCTCCCACAAGGTTCATCTCCTCTTTAACACTGAATGCACTTCAGATGTTACACATAAAGTTATCATTGGACACATGTTTTGTAAACCAAACTTAAATCAATCCCACTGCAAATTAAATGCCACACATGTGAGTGATCTGTCACACAGCGATAAGCTTAAAATGTGCTGATGTGAAGCTTTCCACAATATGTTTGAAGGAATCTTTTTTTTTTGCTTACAGATTTACATACAGTACATACATGTCATTTACATACAAAGAAACAATACTTTTATTTTCTCTGTGTGTATTTTTATGTTAGCAGAGTGTATTTAGAAGTACAACCTTTTCAAATTAATGTTTCTTGTGTTTCCTCAAAGCTTTATATATCATTTCCCTGTGAAGTGTAACAGTTGTAAATTGTTCTTAGTCCTCAGGTGATTTACTGTATTTTTTTTTAAATTGCACACAGAAGAAAAATATATTGCATTTTAAATCACTGTTAAGCAAAAGAAAATGAATAAAATGTAGGAAAATACACTCAAAAGTATCATAAGTTGACTTCTCTATACTCAAATATATAAACACTCTTTTCATTCATGATATAACATTATTTTGTGACTGAGTGGTACAGCGAGTTGTCTCTCCACTGCAGGGTTGAGGGTTCGATTTCCGGCTCTGCTACTTTACTGTACATGTCAATATCTCCCTGGGCAAGACACTCAACCCCAAGTTGCTCCTGACGTCTGTGGCAGCAGAGTGTGGGAACAGGTACGAGAGAAAAAGCCCTGCACATGTGTGTGAGCGAATGAGTGAATGGTAAAAACTGTAGATCTTCAGTGGTCATATTATCATTTTTAGTACTGATTGATTGAAGTTGTAAATCAATGAGTTGTTTGGTCTGTAGAATGTGCAAAAATATTACAGTTGTATTCAGTTCATTATCACATAATAGAGAAAATTGTCCACATTTAAAAGTTGCAACAATGAAATGTTTTGGCACATTTATGGCTGGGAACTTATTGAAGAATTCAAATAAAAGTTGTTTTTTTAGTTTGTTAGTTTTCCTTTTCAGAACTGACTAAATACTGGAGTTATTTGAAAGCAACAGCAGAAGTGTTGTACCTGTTCGTCTAACCAGGTCTGATGTGTTGGAGCATTAGAAAGTCTTAAAAGTTTAAAAAGTCCCCACGTCAGGTGAAATGACAGCAGCACAAACCCTCAAACATTTTAGCCCTGCACTGTGATCCGAAGACAAGCGGTCGAGTTCTGACGCACAAGACAGAGCCAGGGTGTCACCTCTGTCATGCAGTGACTTTCTCTGATACAGAGCTCTGAGTCATCACATTTAGCTGTTTGTTCTCCTGACATGACATCTCAGTAGAACAGCGGCTCTCATGGATCCTTTCGATTGAATCATCGATGAAATGTCGCAACAAGGTAGAAGAAGAAGGAGAAACAAATCCACACCGAAAACTAATCACAGACAGTGTCATAAAATTCTGAAAAAGAAAAAAAAAAACCTACCCCCTCTTCTGTAACACACCCCATGGTGTCACGGTCTTGACTCATCTCTTTTGTTTTGTGTGCGTCCCACACAACTTTAATCTTCAGGGAGGCGACTGTTAAAAACTTTTTAAACTTTCTAATACTGCACCACATCAGACACCCTGGTTAGACGAACAGGTACAACGCTTCAGAGAGAAGAGAATCGACACACCCCAGTGGTAATGGTAAGTCAAAATTGATTAATTTTTATTTTTTTTAGAACAATTTATTGTCTTTTTTTAATAAATATATTTACAGTATATCAATCAATCATGAATTCAATTTGATTTCACTCAGGACATTTGTTAACCATGTCACTGAGCAGCAGTGTGGTTTTACTGAAATGAGAAAAACTTGATTATTATTTCTGTCCTCACACAAACTCTTTGCTGTGACAGTGAAGGTAAAGTCGTCTTCACATTTTTATGGCTTTTAAATTGAATCCAAATTCATTGACCTGCTTTGGCTAAATGGAACACGTGACTGTTTCCTTAAAGGCTGATTGCATAAACATTAGACAGGAGGAAATGTGCTTGTTTTCCTTGTTAGATGCAAATTAAGATGTTTAAGAATCCAGGGGACAAATCTACTGACATTTATTTGATCCTGTCAGATAATTTATTCAGCTCCCGACATGGTTCACCTCCAATTCCAAGAAAGAAAGAAAAAAAAAGAAATAAACAAACAAAATCAGACTGGTGCAGATCACAGATAACTTCTGTATGGGCGACAGTGACTCATAGTTGCTAGGCTCAAATAAAACAACCAGATAAAAGTTAGGTGTGGCTCTGACTTAATAGAGTGAGAGTGACACACCTTGTAACAGTCCACCAGTCAGACATGCTTTCATTTACAAGATGGAACTTGATATTTGGGATCATTTGAATAGACATCGTACACAAAGACCTCAAAGGCTTTCCTCTGCTGCATTCAAAGTTTATATGTACACATGTTCAGCTAATTAAAACATCAGCATATATACAGCCGCATCACAGACCATAGTATGGTTACATTTGTTTCTACAAGAGAGCAGAAATAAAGGTGGAAGTTTGTGTGTCGGCTGGCAACAAATTGTGGCTGCTTTTTTCCATTACTATGTTTAAACATACAGTATATACAGAGGGTATAAGAATGTGCAATATAGAGTGTCTTATGTCCTTTTTTTCAGCACAACCTGTGATGTGATGAAAAAAAAAAAAGGTGCTCAAAAGGTTTAAGGTTTATTTTGTGACTTCTGCACAAAAAAAAACTTTATACCTACTTTATATCACTACTAAAAAGACGATATAAAATGAGTCTTAACTTTGACTTAACAACACATAAGAAGGCATTTTTTAAAGCCTGAATATGTGACCTATAAACCCAGGATGTCCATATAAAGAGTTGTGTATTATTCCCACAAATGACCATGGGTGCACCTGTGGCACGGCTCAGTGCAATGAGCACTAAGGGTTAAACTTGGAATAGAAAGTTCACCTGCTACCTTACAAACACAAGGGAACTCAACTTTGTGATATATATATATATGTCATTTTTAACACAGAACTGAGAGAGGCTAGTATGTATTGTGTGTATATATATATATATATATATATATATATATGGAAATATTTGGTTGGAAATATACCCTGGATGTATTGGAAATTGTGGAAGTGAAAATAAAAGTGTAAATGCTTTACATGACTCTTCTGTGCCTTGGTGATTGAGGAATAGAGACAGTACATACGAGTCAAGCCCAACTTGTTTAAGTTGAAATTCCCGACTACAGAAAGGTTTTACGTCTAAACTGACAAACATTTGTTGAATGAAAAGCTGTCACTTTTGAAGACTTAATAACTGCAAAAATCATCATAAGTGGTGTTTCAGATTACTTATTACCACTGTAAAAAAACATATATAAATGTATTCAGGACCCACTTAGGTTCTGAATATAAAATTCACATCCACATGTTAGTTACAGGGGACTTGCAGTAAATACTCACATAAATATTCAAACATTTTTGACACAGTCTTATTGCAATGGGCTGCTGTGAGTGTGAGTGTGAGTGTGTGTGTGTGTGTGTGTGTGTGTGTGTGGGTGAGAGTGGATTTTTCACACCAGATGTGTCATTGAGCTGTTGATGTAAAATTAAATGATACGTAACATGCGAGATATCTCTAACACACTGGATAACACGTGGTATCGTGATGTTAATGAATTAGACCTTCATGTCCCCACACACACTATTCATGTAACTATGACTCTACTGACAGTGACAGTTAGATGACACTGACTGACAGACTGATTATTTAACCAGGTCAAAGAACAGCAGCTTGTATGTTAATAATTATAAATATTTTTTTTTTGCCACATTGAAAATGAGCAAAATGTATTTCTATGTCCTGAGTAAGCATAAGCTGTAGGAATAAAGTGCTATATACAAATACTTGTTGCTGTATACATCTAGTCCTTTTGTATTTTATGTGGCAGCTGATAATCATATCAATACTATTTAAAACATATGATCACTTTGCAAAAAATTGTCATCACAATTTTAACTATAAGTTCTTCAAATGATCTCTGAACTCTGACATCAAAAAATCACCAATGATCACTCAATATTATTTCCTTAGTATACAGATAATGTTTTTTTCAAAGCATTTTTTTATAGTGAGTACTTTTACCTTAAAATCCTTTTTTCAGCTAGTTCCTCTGTACTTTTACTGTGACATTGACATTAGCTCAGTGTGACCTCTGTGTTCTTCACTAAATGTATCTAGTTTTATTCTGATATTATTTTAACATGAAATGCAGGTTGTGTGAAGGTGATAATCAAGCAAACAAATATGCACAAACAGACCAACACAACACAACTCAATGCAACACATTTCAACTTAACGCTATGCAAAACAACACATTATTTTTTCATTGAGCTGTAAATGATCACAACTCAATAAAAAAAAACTCAACACAACACAACACCACACACCTCAACACTATCCAACACAATGCAATTTAACACAACACGGCACAACATAGCACAACTTGGTGCAACACAACTCAACTTAATGCAACCCAGTACAGTGCAACGTGACACGACGTAACACAACACAGTGTAACACAACGTAACACAACGTAACACAACGCAACACAACACAGTGTTACACAACAAAACACATTGTAACACAACACAACACAATGTAATGGCTGTTTATTCCACTGGTCTTTGGTCTTAGTGGGTCATTTATAACAGAGAAGTCCACACAGACTGTTTCACAATAGGAAGCAGTCGCAGGTGAGTCACTGTTTTATCTGATCCGTATCTAAAAGCAGACATATCTCACCTGTAAAGTGTTCTTAGGCCCCGCCCCGTGCTGCTGCTGCTCTCTTTCTGTCTCGCTCTGTCTGTCTCTCTCTCTCTCACCCCCATTCAGCGCGGGCTGCAGCGACGCAAACAAACTTGTTCCCAGCAGTGTTCGGTTCACTCCGGACGCCATTCCAGCGTCGACGCTTCTAAACTTTTTTTTTTTTTTACCATGAGTGTCGTGGCCTCTGACACCGCGTTCTTCTCCGCTCTACAGCCCAGCACCTCGGTCACCACCTACGGACTTCCGTCTGACAGTCAGCTGGAGAATGGAGGCTCCGTGTCGGACGAGATGGCGAGGTCGGTGCGCGTCCAGCAGCAGGTCAAAATGAGACTGGCGGAGAAGTCCACACTTCCGCGACAGAATGGATCGGCGTCACATTACGCCATGTCAGGTAAACATCTATACTTCTCTTGGAACATTGGGACACACTGAGACTTAGATGTGTCCTCGGCTGACTCAGTGTAGAGAAGTGTAGGAATTAAAGGGTAAACCGCGCAGGTGCAGGTGCAGCAGCCTTTGTCTGACCATAAAGCTCAGCCTGTGTCTGTGTTACAAGGAAGTAGAGCTGCTCTCAGGTCACGCAGCTGGAACCATGTTTTCTTCTGCATGAACTCCAAATAACTGACACAAAAGCGATGTTATATAAGGTCAGGTTATTTGATTTGATCCGTGCCAAGAAGAGCAAACACATGTGCCAAAAGTGCTGTGGCCAAAAAAACAGATTCAACTTTTGTTCAGCGTCATACTACACAGGTATAACTGTGTCGTAGACATTTGGGATGAGATATGATGTGAATATAAATCTATCTATATGTAAGCAAACCAGAATATATTGACATTTATGAAGCAGGAACCAATGACATGTTGCAAGTTATCCTTAAGGTTTAAGGGAGTCTCTGTTTCTCTTGTCATGTATCAGAAGGTAATTAAAAATGTCTTAGCATGACACAAATCAGAGGTTTCTCTCATGTTGGTGTGTGGCTGCCTGTGCTGCTCATGTGAATGTGATTGCCATGGAAGAATTTGTCTGTTCAGCTGCTTTGCTGGTTTGTAGCAGATGAGCGTCAGCTTCACACAGCAGAGATTTTACAGTAAACTGAGTATGTGTGTGTGAGAAAGGGTTAATATGTAACAGGTCCAAACAAGTGCTGCTTTCATGATCCACACCAGATAGCAGACTAAAGGTGAAAGCCTCTCTGTGTGGGGTTGGGTTTATAACACTGCTTTATTGAGCAAAGGCACTTGACGGGAGTTTTGTGAACAAAACACAAAAACAAGATGTCACAAAAATGTGTCCTGGTCTTGGTGCACAGTCGTGGCTGAGGTGGGAGTGATACGCCATCCGCAGTGAGTGAGACTCGTGCAGCTTGATGCAGGACGGTGAAGGGGCCGGATGTACATGGACACAGGCTTTTCTTGTCTTGTGTGAGAAGTGTGCCTTGTTTAATGCAACGCTTCCATCTTCTGTCACCACGAGCAGCCAAGTAAACGTACTGCCACGTCATATTCATTATCTTTTGAAACTTGGACTAGAAGGAATGAGGAGCTCTTAACAATGCAGCAGGGGAATGCTGGGGTTGCAGTGGTTTGTGGCTTTAGAGAAGTTCACCGCAAGTGCATGCATCGATTCTCACCAGCAAAACACTCAGACTCTTCTGAGTGTGGCCTTAATGTTGCAACAACTGTCTCTTTATGACAGTGATAATTACTGTTCAGTGTCAACAGAGAGGGAGAGTGGAGGAACAATACATGTATCTACACACACATGTGTGTGTGCGTGTGCGTGTGTGTGCGTGTGTGTGTGTGTGTGCGCGCGTGGTGTTGTATTGAGGAGCAGAGTGCACTTTTCAAATGATGCACTGAAGTGTTCAAAGGAATGGGTGTGTTTCCTCGGCATGTTGTAAAAACTCTGGATGTCAGGTGTGCTGGGCGTGGCTGCAGTTGAGCTGTGGGATGTGCCAGTCAAATGTTTTCATGATCTACAGAAATCAAGCGTGACAGCAAATCTCTTTTGCAGGCTCAGCACATGTAGAGGTCCATGCACAGGAATCTGCATATAAGTACAACGACTACTAAATTTTCTTTATGTCTTGAAACAGTCTTGCTCCATTCAATGTCTGGACTTCTTCAAGGCAAGATTTCTTTTGTTTTGACGCCTGGAATACTACTACTACTACTACTACTACTACTACTACTAATACTACAACAATAATAATAATGAATGAAAGCCCTTATCTGTATGCACAGAAAGGCCCTTTAAAGGCTTTCTCTGTTGCATGCACACATTTATGATACACATGTTCAGCTAATTTGTACATTTCCAAAATAACTTTTTCAACACAAACAATCAGATAAATAACAGCGCTCATAGTATAATTAGATATGTTTCTATAAAACAGCAGAACTTAAGCCAATGTTAATTTCAAGATGGTTAAACACTTGCTGCCTTATAAAAACGCAGTTGAGCTTGATGGTACATATTGTTTCAAACAGAACTTAAAAACATAAATTAATTTAAATTAAATGCTAACCAATTGGATACAATTCATAATTGATCAAGACAATTTCAGAACTGAAAATGTATTTAAGTCTTAATATATATACATATATATATATATGTATATATATGTATATATATATATATATATATATATATATATATATATATATATATATATATATATATATATATATATATATAAAATGTCCAGAAATCATATTGATAAGTGGTATTTAAAGTAAGACATTACTTATAACATAAGTAAGTAACATAACATAACTTTTACAGCATATTTATAATGTAGCAGTGTCGTCAAAGTGATATTGTGGATCCACTTAACAACATTCTGTATGTATAATCCACATTTTTGACACATATACAAAATCCATAAATCACATTGTCTTACAAGAGGATAATAAAAAAGAAAGCCTGATTATGGGTTTAGACACGGGTGCATACTGTGTAGTTAACATTGTCTAGTTGTCACAGGCTTTCTACTTTCAGTTGACCCAGATTTGTTAGTGAGCTGCGTCTCACTGTTGCTCCCGCTGTTGTAAATGTAATTTGGCTGCACACCTGCTTTTATACTGACCTGACAGGTTACCATAATCCATAACGACGGCAAAACAGTCTCACGCTTTCTGCTGACAGTGACTGATTATGTATGCGTGTCAGATATATAGCGATGTGAGCGGTAACAGTGACCACTCGGGTCCTTTGGTTACAGACTGCGTGCAATCGGACCTTCAGTTGTCGTTGCAACGCGACACTTGCTATTCATTTCAGGCAAATCGTTCAGCAGGTATGACACCTTGGTGGGACCAAGGGGTTTAATCTTTACTGTGATCTTTTCATAGTTCATAGTCTTTTGGGGGTTTTTTTCCCCCACGTTTTTTATTCACTTGAATCATTGATCAAGTTAAAAGCAATACAGGATCAAACTGTCAGTGTTGTTTTAAGTTTGCATTGCACTGCTAGGTAAGGGCTGATTTAATGCTGCATTATTTATACACGCAGCAAAGCTCAATGATCAGTTGATACAACAAACACCAGTGAGTGTGTGTGTGTGTGTGCTTTATTCTCATGGGGGAGGCATTTACAGGAAGTACAGTCACAACAAATGTGCAAGAACAGAAAAGACAATGTGTCACTTTTTCTGTCCGGACTTAGTCGTTGGTTCGGGAACAGAAACAGCTGAGTCAGCCTGAGTCTGCTTCCAGGTTAAAGAACTCCTTACTTGCAAAAAGATGTAAATCATCGGCTGCAATTTTGAAGTATTACAATCCAAATCAAACTTTTTGAGGGACTAATCCCATGGAAATAGGTTGATCTATGAGGAACTACGTTTAATTTACAGCCTACGATTTGCAGGCTGTAAATTTAAATTTAAGTTGTGAAAATACTGGATGCACAACATTTCAACATGTTTCCTCCATCTCTGATGACATGATCATTACAGTGCCCTAAATAGTCTTTAAGTATAGTATTTTGCGACACTTGTGTCACCACTCTGCTCACATGTGCCATATGTAGTAATCACGTGTTACTCTGTTTTGTTTGTGTATTTCAGATTACGGCGGTTCTTCGACAATGAAATATCAAAGCTACAACCCAGGTTATAGCGCAAAGTCGTCCTACATGTACACAGGCTCCAAAACAATGGTGAGTAGTGTACAACAGCATTATCTCACTGCTGCAGTATGTATTCACCACTGAGCCTGTGCTGTTGTCATGCTGGGTCACCCAGGACACAGCATGTGTGGTATTTCACAGTAGCCTGTGATGGGATCAGCTCAGGGTTTTCAAGTCCACCCTCTAGATTCTTCAGACACTGGCTCTATGCCATAGATGTTTGAGCTGCGAACCCAAGAGCTAAAGTTACAATGATGATTTCTAAATCCTGTCCTTCCACCCCTGAACAAACAAATTCAATTTGATGACATTTAGAAGCCAGTGAGGTGATGATGGGCCGTGACTTTTCACAAGTTCACCCACTCATACGGTCACAATGAGTAACTCTCCGTGAACACTTGATTCTAATGGTTACTCATCTCTTTGTCCTCAGGGCCCGCGTGTGTCTCAGAGGACTAATTACAGCTGCCAGTCTGCTGGCCCGGATCTGGCCCAGCTCCACCGTATCAGTGTTGGAGGTGGTGGTGTAGCTGGTGGTGGTGGTGGTGGCGGCGGCGGCGTTTTTTACAGAGAAGACATGCGCATGGGCGGCTACCAAGTGGGGACCACCGGACGTCAGAACCGACTGGAGTCAGACTACTCTATGCATTCGATGCGACAGCAGCCCGTACCTGTGAATCCATGGGCGATCGATAACAGCGATGCCGGCAGTTTAGTCTCTGACCGTGATGCCACCTTCGGCCGCCAGTATGCCCAGAGCGCAGTCAATGGCTACTCTACCCAAATAAGGCAAGGTGGAGGTGCTATGACCCTAGTACCGACCATACAACGCTCTCTCAGTAGCACTCTTTCCCGTGGTGGCGGGATGACGGCAGGAGACGTAGAAATGATTCAGCAACATTCCTTCAAAGGCCCGGCTCACCGCACCATCAGCAGGATCACAAACCGTAACCGGATGTCTGGGAGCGGCTACATTCGAGGGGGGGACACAGTGGACAGAGGGTTCATCACATCCGGAGTGTCCTCTGGCTCCCAGGGGAACTTGCAGCGTCTGGGCACCATTTCCCGCGCAATGTCCACCAAAAGCATTCAAAGTGTCGGCAGGGGCGGGGACATCTACATGGGGCAGATGGAGAGAGGAATGAGCATCGGCAACCTCAGCGGGTGAGAAGCTCACAGACTCTTATTTGTGTACTAGCACATGTCGATTGTTGTGTGACATGTGGAGATTATGACTCGTGTAACTTCCAAACTGCTCTCAAGTCGTCAAGGTTCAAAGTAATTCTAAAAAAGTCCCAACAAATGCTCTATTTGTTCCAGTTTTTTGAGTGAGGTTTGTTGAACCTATTATTGCAGTTTGGGAAGTAATGTATGAAACTCAATATTTGAGTGTTCTCAAGCTTAATGTCATCAGTAGGAGTGGATGACTTCAGAAATGAGACCCACAGTCAGAAGATATTGAGCCATGCAAAATCCATGTGGGTTAAGCGCTTTTCATTTTGATTTACTCACAGTAAATGAAGTATCATATTTATTGCCAGTGAATCCCAGTATAACCATCCATTATTCTTTAATTACTTTATAATACTTAACGGCAGCTGACTCTGTTTTGTGTATTTCATTTCAAATGTAAGTGACAGCCAAGTGAATGAAATGCACCAGCAAGTTAGGTAACACAACAACCATGTGTCAGGAGGTTTTAGTGAGGTGTACAGTGCCTTTGCTAAGAGCTGGATTGGGAGGTGGCTCAATAGTGGCAGAACTGGTTTTGGGTGTAGCAGCTTAGTTTCAGTCCTTGCATTTCACACATCCCACAGCGTGTGGTTCACAGAGCGGGTTTGCAGACCGCTGTGTGATTTGGAAGAAAATCAGCAGTCTAATTATTTCAGACAAGAAATAAATTACTGTATTTACTGTGGCCACACCGTTGCTTTCCGTTCATAACACAACACAAGACACGCAGTATTTTGCGCTACCAAACATAACAACTGTGCAATACTGAAGTGACAGTGTTGGCTTGAATTTGTTGATTTGCTCCTTGGGTCCTAGGATCAATTCCTTGGACATGCCCACAGCTGTGCAACACCTGAGGGAGCCCGACCACGATCTGCAGGTTCTGGGCGCAGCCTACATTCAACACGAGTGTTACAATGACAGCGATGCCAAACATGAGGTACTAAAAACAATGGTTGCAATTCCTCTGTCTGTTTACTCTGAGATCCCTATTGACAAACTCTGTCCGCCATGAACATTGTTCCAGTGTGGACATCTGATATGGTGGACGTTTCTTCATTTCTGGTGACATGTTTTGCTGCTGCGCCGCAGTTGTTTTTATCACTGCTGTAACGTGGACTTTGCTCCATACAGGCGGTGAATGGCAGACATTCTCTGTGCCTGAGTTTGACTTAGTTTGAAATGCTTTTTTTTGTTTAGGTTAGGTGCAGTAATGTGGTTTTAAATGGAAAAAGAACAGTGTGATATTTTGGGGAAACACATACATTCAGCAAAACAAGCTCAGCATAAAAACAAGGATAAACGTCTCGTCAAACAATATTAATCAGCTCCTTTTAAAAAGTGATTTACAACAGACATGAGAGCGGATATTCTTTTCTCTCTTACGCTCTGCAAGAAGTGACACATTGATGTCACAGGGATAAAACGGTACACACACACACACACACACACACACACACACACACACACACTCACACTAATTGACATTTTTCTCCAGGTGCGTCGCCTGAAAGGCATTGGTGATCTGGTGAAGCTGTTCAACAGCGACAGCCAGGAAGTGCAGCGCTACGCCACCGGTGCCGCGCGTAACCTCATCTATGAGAACATGGACAATAAAGTGGCCCTGATCGAGGAGGGCGGCATCTCACAGTTGATCGAGGCACTTAAGGACTCGGACGACGAGCTCCACAAAAACATCACAGGTCGGTTAAAGAGACGAACGCGCGACACAACATGAAGAAGGGATCTTTTGCTTCAAGCAATATGCAAATGATCTAATTCTTGGCAGTGGTGTCAATGAATAGTAATGTGAGCAAACACTAGGCTTTGAAATATTATCCCATGCCAGACCAGGGAGGACTCAGACTGTCTAGTATTTTTTGTTTTTGTTTGTTTTTAAAGAGGAAATGGTCAGACATACTGTACTTTATATCAGTAGTCTTTGGTTGAGTTAGTGTGCAGGCATTTCATCTGTGCTTGACATTTAAGGTCCCTTATTGGCCGCATTACCCATAACATACTCACACACATGTTTGTCTAAGTGTATAATGGTTTAAAATGAAACACGATGTGGTTTCTGTAGAATAAGCCTTCTATTTTTAACTTTAGACAAGGGCCTTGCTTTACTGAGGCTGCCATTTTGCACTGGGATGTTACTGCAGCAGTCAGACATGTTTGGAAGCGGAAGCTTAATACACAAACGAAAAAGAACCTCATCCATTTGCAGTCTCCCTTGACCTAAACGTCTGTTTTACAGTCGTGGACACAGCGTCTCCACAAATGTCTGTTGTCACCAGAGCTGAAATGGATGATTTATTTTTAAAATTGCGTCTTGAAAAAAAACAAAGAGATGGACACCACAGCGCCAAGTCCATAGTGTGGAGATCTGTCAGGAATGTGGTGTGTACACAAAGAGCAGAAGGTGGAGCTGCTCTCTTTTCTGTAAGGTGTATGAGGAGGGGTAAAGGGGAGCGCAGGGGAGTTGTCTGGGCCTGCGGACCAGCAGCAAATCTGTCAGATCTCAGACAAGCTCATGTCCGTGTCACATGTACAGAAAGAAACTTTGGGAATGAAACAGGCAAAAACAAATCTGCCTCTGGATGTTGATCAAAGATCTCACCAACTAACGTGAACATTCGCTGAAGTGTAGTTCCTGTTGTCGGATAAGGAGTGGTTCAGCAATGTGCAAAGTACACCATTTGATATCTGTCCAGCAGGTTTGACTCACTCTTGTGTATATACGGGAACATATGAAAATTGCCGCTTCTCTTCTCACCTAAAAAGATAATAAGACGTCTCTGACATCCGTGTTCAGAATCAAAACACATACGAGATAAAAGCAACTGGCAAAAATGAGAAATCAATGTTGTGTGCAGGCATCCTGTGGAACCTTTCATCCAAAGACAATCTCAAGCAGAAACTGGCCAGGGAAACGCTTCCAGATCTGACTGAGAAGATCCTCATCCCTCTGTCTGGCAGTGACGACTCCGAGGACCTCCATCAGTCCGCCTCTCAGTCAGAAATCTTCTACAACACCACAGGATGCCTCAGGTGCATTTCATTTACCTGCGTCATCACTCTGTTGCTGCAACATGCCAGTTTCCATTTGGTGTGCCTATTCTGTTCTGGTTCACGTGCCTGTGCCTTTTCTCACACGATGGCATTTACATTTGGCAAACTTGTTCTGGCAGGACACTTCAGTGTTCATGTGTCAGCTGACTCTCGCCACACCTATCACTTCTTCACCGTTGTTTTCCAAACCTGCATCACATCAAAATACACGATGCCTGACTGAGTTTCATCTGGAGTAACTGTCTGACCTCCGTCTCTCTTGCTCTGTGTGTCCTTAGGAACCTGAGCTCTGTGAACGAGAAGACCCGTCAGCAAATGAGAGAGACACACGGACTGGTGGACTCTTTGGTGAACTACATCAAGGCCTCCCTTGAACAGAACAAGGCAGAAGACAAGGTGAGAAGAGACGGAGCTTAATCGAAACTGCTCTTTGTCTTTACTTGTACTTATACTTGTCTTACCTTTTATTGTGTGCATTCATTTATCTGCACATGTGTGTTGTTAGGGGGTGGAAAATGCAGTGTGTGTCTTGAGGAACCTCTCTTACCAACTCTACTCTGAGATGCCTCCATCTGCTATGATGCGCCTGGAAGGACCAACCAGAGATCAGGACTCAGGGAAGGGTGACGCCATTGGTTGCTTCACGCCCCAGAGCAGGAAAGCCAAAAATGTATATACAGTACGAGTTCTAATGTATTCACCAGTTTGTGTGCATAGACCACGCCATCCATCTCACTACTCTTCCAATGTCGGCATTCTCTAACAGAGCAAGAACCAGGATCTCTCCACTTTCACCGAGGTCGCTCGGGTGCCAAAGGGTACGGAGTGGTTGTGGCACCCTCAGATCGTCGGGTTATACAACCGCTTGCTGCGTCAGTGTGAAATCAACTCCACCACGCGTGAAGCGGCCGCTGGAGCTCTGCAGAACATCACCGCCGGCGATAAGAGAGTGAGCGGACTGTTTGTTCGTTTCCCCTTGAAAAACATTCAAATCTCAGTTTGTTTCACGTATAAATTTTTTTCCTTGTTGTTGCTCCAGTGGGCGTCAGTGCTGAGCCGCGTGGCTCTGGAGCAGGAACGCGTTCTGCCGGTGGTGATGGACCTGATGCGTACCAACAATGACCTGGAGATGCGTTCCCTCACAGGCTTCCTCAGAAACCTCTCCCGCCACACCAGAGACAAGGGAGACATGGGTTAGTCCTTTCTTTTCCTTTCATGTTTTTCATGAAAAACCTCATGTCACAATTTAGAAAGTGAAATTCAAACTTCAAACTAAAATAATAAATGTAATACTTCATCTGTCTATAATGTTAAAATACTTAATAATCAAGGTTTGATTAAAAATAGGCGTCATTTATTAAGTCCCTTTAAAGTGGAATGGAAAAGTGATTAAAAATTGTAAGTTTTAAGTAATGTACAATTTTTGCTTATTTTCTGCTATTTTCTGAGATGGTGGGGGCGTGGCCACTGTAATTCTGGGAGACCACAGTGAAAGGCGCTGCAAGTTTTTATACTGACACCATGTTTGTGGAGGAGTTGAGCTAACTGTGACTCCTGTGCGTCATGAAGCCATATTTTTGGACACGCCTAAAAAAACTTCTGAAAAAATCCTTCTGGAGAGAAAGTTTTTAACTCCATAATTCTTTTCTCGGCCACTATTTTCTAACATACATATTGTGTGAAGAGAAGAATAGTGAATTTGCTTCATAGGGATCTTTGAACATTAAATGGCTCAGGAATTCAGTTATTTTCAGTAATCACAATTGTGTGTAGAGGGAGTTTGTTTTGTCATATGTGATTAACAGCCTGTTAAAGTAAGCGCGCAACACCGCAAGTCTGATTAAATCTCTGTCGAAATGTTAGTAAATCTTTATCGGTGCAGAAGAAGTCAACTCCACCCGTTTCCATTTCCCAACCATTGACTTAGCATAAAGAACACCAGAAAGAGTCTCTCGTGACTCTCCGTGTGAGAACAGGTTTTCAGGTCGTTTTTAAACGTACAGTGTAATACTAATATTAGATATTTGTTCAGCAACAAAGGTGGTAAACAACCTAGTGACTAAGCTGCCAGTGGATGGACACCAGAAGGAGCCTTCCAGTGACGTGGTGGTCAACATCTGTGGTGTTCTCAACAACTTGGTGACCAGCAGCTCTTTAGCTGCCAGAGACATCAACTACTTTGGCGGACTAACGAAACTGGTCGGCATTAAGAACTCATGTGACAGCAGGTGAGCGGTCTGAAACAGCTATTTTGATTCAATGCGAGTTTACAGGAGCCTGATGCAGACATTTGCACTGTGCAAAAATGCTTTGCATAAAGTGTCAACCTTGGATGAACATTTTTTGTTTGTTTTTTTCCCAGTCCTGGGAGGATGAAAGCAGCGAAAGCAGCAGCCACAGTTCTCAGCAACATGTTCCAGTACAAGAAGCTGCACAAACAGTACAAACAGGTAAATAACGATAATAATGCAGACAAAATCAGTAATATATCAGCGATGTTGTGTCACACAAGATTTTTCTTCCCCCTGAATCATCAGGTGAGCCGATCTTGTTAGATCGGTTTAACCATTGGTGCACAGGTAAAGTCAATTATGTGAATGACTGGGTGTGTCACAGCTGCTTGAACAGGTACAACCTTTGTAAACCAGTCTTGAACGTTTTTTCTCAAAACCATTTTTTTCTTTCTGTTGTCTTTCAGCTTAGTTTGTGCTCACACAGTATATATGTAGTTAAGTCATAATGATATAAAACACACATGTGTTTCACTCTTCAAATGACAGAAATATTAAAATATTTTAGTCACCAAGATTTATGGTTCTTTCTTTAATGACAGTGATTCTGTTCAACCAAAAACTGCTGTTTTCCAAAAGACGGAACAAGTTGGATTCCACATACTCACTTCGCCCTTAACGGGGCCCCACCCTCATTCTTATAGCTGTGTGTGTATGTGTGTGTGCGTGTGTGCGCGTGTGCGTGTCTGTCAAAGTGGGAAAAATTGTGAGAGTGAAAGATTGTTTATGTGAAAGGTGACATTCCATTCTTTCTGCAGTCAAATGGTTCATTTTCAGAGCTTGTATCGCTGGCTGTTCACACTGTTGCTCTTTCAACACACACTCTCTCTCTCTCTCACACACACACACACACACACACACAGACACACCCTGTCAGGCGGGTCCTCATCTCGTACACCAGCATGAACGCTTAGTGCCTTCTGCAGATCATGACTTGCCCCTCCCAAGGGTGTGGTGCTGAGTGTATTTCCTAATGAACAAGTCACAACAGAGCAAAAATGTGTTATTGCATGTCTTACACTTTTGAATTAATACCCAGAAACTGCATTTGTACTATACACACACACACAAAAAGGTTGACATGTGCAAATATAAAACTATTTAAACAGTGAATTGTGCAACCGTGCAGCGGAATGTATTGTGTGCTCAGTCTGTCCAGGGCAAAACTCAACTTATATCAACACTTCATTAAACAAATTCTCCTCAGTCATTGCACAGTGTTTCATATCCTTTATGTCGTCTTCTCTTTACAGAACGGGTTTACAAGAGTGGATTTTGCAGATACTACAATGTAAAATGATGGTATTGTAGTTCTCTTCTATAACAGCAATCAGTCCTGCACACTGCCAGCACCTGACAGGACAAATCTCTTCAGGTGTGCAGTGGCACATAGACTCTTCATACTGCATATATAAAGATAACCAATCTTAATCTGCCATAATTTGTAATAAGAACATAGACACACATGTCATAGAGGATGCACTCGATGGAGAATGTTCCTTTTTTTTTTTATTTACAACTCGATGGACATCTGCAAGAACTGTGGTTCAGTGAAGTTGGACTAATAATGGACTCTTGATACAAATAAGTGCACCTTAACCTTCTAATGTTTGAGCTGTATGTGTGTGTGTCGTGTAGAATCCGGGATTTATTCTTTTTTCAAAAACATGTATCCACATAAAACCACATCTTTGTTATTCTGCCATTCACAAACATTGTCCAGTTAATGGACAGTATGGTGCCTTATGATTGTCTCTTAATTCACTGCATTAATGCAACAGTGTTGGTACTGACATGGCTGTTTTTGTAAATATTGTTTTCTCTTTTTCATAGAAAATCAAATTGAATGTTTAATATACTGTAGCTCTGTACTTTTTGTAGTTTTGGATAAAGAAATGTGTTTATAAGCAGAAAATATTATAATATGTAGTCAAAACTGACTGTATACAGAGGAGATATTTAGAAATACTGTGTAAGGTAATCTGGATTATAATTTGATATATAGATTTTGGGATAAATATTCTGCCTCCAAAGTTAACTGTTGTATTTACTTGTGGGTTTTTCTAAGTTTCTGTATTTAGCACTCACCTTAACGCATAAAACACAGTTGGAATTGGACAACTGTTTTTTCTTCGACATGCCTAATGTTTGTTTAATTATAGAGTGTGTGAAACACCGGGGTGAAAGGATATGGTCTGAACTTTGTTGTCAAAACAAATGCAATATTTGTTTTGTATTTCAGACAAATTGCAACATTGGACAGGTGGCAAGTTGAACACTTTTGAATCTATAACATCAATGTCATTTATAACATCAGTGTGTCTGTGTTAGTGCTTTCGATGAAATTGTATTTTATATTTGCCTTTGTGTTGCATAAAGGAAATATATCATCTGGATTTTTTTCAGCTAATAAAGAGAAATGTCATTCCTTCAACATTTCATGAGTGTGTGTGTGTGTGTGTGTGAATACAACATTTATTGATGTAGCTGTAAAAGACCAAATTGGTGAAATGTCAGCCGCTCCCTGTACTTACATGTGACCCTGTTTACATATTTGATCCTGCTCAGACAGGAACAATGCTAGGTCTTCCCTGCTGCACCCATATTTAGGCTCTTACAGGTCGTCATTTCAAGGACGCAGATTACCAGTCAGCGTTTAGAAAAAGGGAGAAATAGCCTGGTTTTATGTCAAAATGCCCAATTAGCTTTAGCACCATGTTATCAAGGTCAGTTGACATCCAAAAACAAAGCAGAAATGCCAAGAACTGTTGTGTTTCTCAGTCCTGCATATTCTGCTCTTTCAAATGACTGGAGTGCAAACACATTTTTGAAGTTCAAATATGACAGTCACATGACATTTTCCCCTGTCAATCCAAACCATCTGTGTAATGTTTGCTGTTACTTAGAAAAAATAAACAAACGAAAACCAAGATTCCTGCATGTTAGCGGACTCTACTCTGCCCTCTGCTGGATGACAGAAAGAGGCTGCATTTATTAAATTTTTTTATATCCATAAATTATTTCCCCAATAAAATAGAGGTTTTTACTTGATCAGTTTTCTATAAAACATTTTACACAACAACCCAAAATAAAAAAATGCAAATATTTTTTGGTGAGGTGAAATGAAAAATGTTAACTTTACGATTTCAACTAAACACAGGAGACGAGTGTCCATGAAAGACAAGAAACACGAATGAATACAGTAAAAAAAGCCATTTTAAAGGGGATTGGCAAAGCTGACGGGAATGTGTCTTAAATGTCCTCAGTGACTAAGCAGTAGAAGTCTGAACGCGTTCCGTAGTTGCGGGATCCCAAGTCTGATACGTCGACATCCAAGGGTTTGGGCTCAGTGGCTATGACGGGAGCAGAGGGGAGGATCGGAGCTTTACGGGCCAGAGTCCTGTACACAGGGAGGCGAATCCCTGCAATGCAAAATATTTTAAAAAAGGAAGAATTAAAATGAAATAAATGCAAACACACTTGAGTTTATGTGACTCACTGTTTCATCTCCTCTGAATTCAAATGCAGAAAATAATAGAAACAAAAAAAAACTCTGTAATGAAATAAATCCTTCATACAAAGCATGTTTCATTAAGATAATACAGTAGATGGACTTTTGGGAACTGTAAATAGACTGATAATGTTCTGTAATCAGTCAGACAGATTAATCAACAGCCAGGAATCACTGAACTTAATTTAGCAAACTGAAAGCAGGGGGAAAGAGATAATCTGGTATAATCCAAAGGTAACAAAGGTGCTGTCTTCATTTATTGTAATTAAAAATAAACACATTACAACATGTCTCAGGGTAAAAAGGTTTCAAAAAAGTAATTCCATTTGGATTAAAAACAGTCACGCACCTGACCCCATGGGATTCTCTCATATCAAAGTTAAACATTCACAGCAGTAAGGTCTTTGTTAGTTCAAAGTAGTTCCAGTAAAATTGGATTGAATCTAATTCCATGAATCTTAGTTATGGTCGCTTTGTTCAACATGAATATACTTGTGCCAGTATGGTGTTGAAACCTTTATACAGATACAGTATGTGCAAGATATTTCTTATATTGACATGAGCAAAAATATGTTAATATTGTGATCTTTGAGAATGAAGTCAGGTCAGGTCACTGCTAATCCAGTGACTGCTGCTTTTACCCAGATCTCCAGCAGGGTCTGTGTCTGAGTGGCAGTAGTCGGGTTCAAGGGTCAGCATGGGGTCTTTGTCATCCTGCAGCATTATCTGTGGGTCGCCGGCGTACTCAGAGTGGAAGGTGACCAGGCGAGGCATCGCTAAGGCCAGTTCCTTCCAGAAGACTGAGGACGGAGTCTGTGGAGACCAAACACATTACACATTAAACACATAGAAGTGTTAAAATTACTGATTACTAATTTCAATACAGAGTACACAAATGACATAATAAAATAAGCAAATAACTGTACAATTTGTTGCTGTAAAATGTTTTGTCACAAAAGTCAGATTACTTTTTCTTTTCTTTTCTTTAGAACCTTCAGTCACCTATTTAAAAACGTTGCTAAGTGCTTTCCTAACTTGCCAAGCAGATTTGTGTTCATAAGCATTTTGTGTTTGTATGAAAACACTGTTAGCCAGCGACTTCCCTTATCTATCACGTCTCTTTTACTACATTGTACACCGCCTTGTGGTTTTGAGCATATTATGGCTGTTTGTGGGGTAAGTAGGGTCTGATAAGATCTGTGCTGCGGTGCCTCAAACAAGTGCAAACAAGGCTAATGGTGTTTAAAATGGTGTGCTCATAAACTATTGAAGCAGATCTTACCACAGAATTGTGTTTCCAGGTTAGTATAGTGAGGCAGTGCTGATGCTCTTTGAGCTGCTGCTTGACTTCAGGCCTCATACATTTGGACTGACCCTCCAACATGATGAGGATGGGTTGATGACATAACTCCAGCAGGTACAGGAGACCCTGTCTGAAGACACACAGCTACAATATGTCATGACAGTAGAGAGACACTGCAGTACATACAGTATGTAGCTGCAACAGTGACCTCAAGTGGTGTATAGGGTTGCTACTGCCTGTGTGTTCAATGTTGTTTGGTCTGACCTGAAGTTAGCACAGCACCAGTCCTGCTCGAGGTAAGCATGAGAGAGCAACACGATGAGACGCCGAGAGCGACTAATGTTCATTAGCAGCTCTGCAGAAGGTTCTGGAAAAAACATTGTGTATTGTTCAATGTAATTAATAACTGGCAACTCAAAGCATTAGTTAATAAAAATTGCGAAATGTCCCTTTAGTAGATACAAATGAAAGATGACAGGCAGAGCGTGTTAAAGACAATTTATGAACGTTCCTCCTCGTGAAATTGTGTGAAAATAAACTTACGTCCACCAGGGAGGACGTCATTTTGGTTGAGATGCACTTTGTGTCCAGTTTTACTTTCCAGGTGAGGTTTGAGAATGAAATTCACAAACTTTCTGTCATGATCATTGTTTACATAGGAGATATAGGCGTCATACAATTTTCCATCTGAGAACACAGATAAACACAAAACATAGTAATGAATTCACTGCTTCATTATCATTATAACATGTTTATAGCTACAGTGTGTCTCTAGGACAGCAGTCTTACCATTTAGCTCATAGTCTCCAAAAGAGTTCTTGTACCAGAGTTTGATGTTCAGGTGACACCTGGAGTACACGACGGCAGCTACAGCCAGAAACAGCAGCAGGACGATGGCTGCAATAACAGCAGCTGTGTGGCTGGGTCTGTCTGAGCACGTGCAGAAACAATTTAAAAAAGCAGATGGATTTCAATCATTTTTTTGTAATGTATTTTGGTGGTGATTTGATACTGAAATTTTAGCAGCCAATATACAGTTATTATATTGCAATAAAATATTTTACAGATAAAAAATACATTCTTGATACTGAATAATTTACAGATGATTTGTTAGTTTGTGTTTTTTTCTTACTTGAATTTTGTAGGCTGTAATCCAATGACACATTCCTCACTGTGCAGCTGTAGAGCCCAAAATCTTCCTGCTCCTTGAGTGTAACCACCAAAAGACTGTTAACCACCAGCTGGCCGGCAATGGGAGACCTGGAAAAAAATAAATAAATAATAGAATTGATCTCACATTCACACTCTAACACTTGTATTGAAGCATGGAGATGATGAAAGTTTTATAAGCTTAAAATCACCATGAGGAGGTATTGTGCATGTAAAGTGTGAGGTTGGTGAGGGATTGACCGTCTTTACTCCACTGAAACTTGGTGTCACATTGCTCCTCATTTTGGTCCGTGAAAAGCAGAGCAGTGCAGTTTAGTATCACAGAGGATCCCACATTCCTCCACACTGTGTCCAGGCCTCTGTTAGGTTGAAATTCTGGGGGTTTGGAGCACTGGGACTCTGTATATAGACATAGCATTGTTATCGGTGGTCACTGCAAGACCTCTAAATAAAGGAGGCCTTCTTTGCCAGGTGGTGACTGCTGAAAGGCACTGTTACAGCCTTAGTGCTTGTTTGGTGCATCAGTGTGGGTGTGTCTGTGTAGGTGTGTCTGTTCTGTCCCCGATTGACTCTCCACCCCCTGCCCTGCACACAGGAGTCTTGGGTTAGTAATCAGTGGAGGTGAATAAAAGGAGGGTGAAACGCCTCTCCGGCCTCTCTTGGTGAGCTGAGCGGAGCTGCTGCAGTTTGGTGAGACTGTCACAGTTGTGATACTCCTTTCTGTGGAAAGGAGGGTGTTTTGGTAGGGCATTTACCTTGCTGTAGTGTATGTTTTCTGCTTCCAGCTGTCATGTGTAGTAACCTGGTTATTTTGTTCCCTTTTGTTTGGGGACCAGCGCTTTAAGTTTCTTTACCGATAACATTAAAATAAAACTAACACCTTTTGTTTGGAATTTTTAACTGCCTCTGTTGCCCTTCTTTTTCCCTCCCGGGTCATTATTTTTATTTGTTTGTTCCTTTCTCCCCTGAGCCAAAGCCAGGGACGTAACAGGCACGCTGAAACAAATTGGCTCCAACACAATTACATGACCAGGTTTTTAATGACTTCATTCAACTAACACTATCACACTTTTCTATAAAACATACCTTTAACTATAAGATGGACAGTGAATGAGGCGGAACTGTTGCCTTGTTGCATACATGTGTAATTGCCTTGGTCTTCAAGTTTGAGGCTGGTAAACTCCAGAGAGACGTTCCCATCTTGATTGTGGAGCCGCTGACAGTCTTTCTGCCAGGTCAGTTGTATGGATTGCTGGGGCTGAATAGTTTCTAGAGGGCAGTTCAGGTGAAATGGGGGCTTCTGCTCCCCCTCATTAAGCACCTGCTCCTTCAACTTGCGCTCATCCACACAGGTCTGAGCTACAAATACAGAGGACACAATACACAAGTCATATGTATAGCAAGGATGCAGTAATTCAACTTTTCCTGCCCTGAAAGTGATTCTTCAACTTAGGAAACGAAGTATTAACCACATACCAGGACCTGCTTATCAAATTTCATTAAATATTTTATTTAAGGTATTAGAAATAAGTATATAGGGGTTTATTGTCTGCTGCTGCCTTAAAATGATTCAAGATTCCTTGATGGTAATTTTTCATACTATTTTTATGGACATATATCCAGAATCTAGGTCTCAATTTTCTTTATTAATCAGGAGCTAATTGGTGCACTTGTGTTCTCCAACAGAAATAAATGTGCTGGGAATTAAAGTCCTAATGACATTGCTCTCCATGTTCTTCATATTTCAGGTTAAAATAAGCTGTGAGTGAGGAGGGTCTTGTGGCCACATTGATATTGATATGTAAACATGGCAGTGCTAGATGGAAGCCTCCATAGAGCAAGGCCTTGCCTAATATATACACTTATCTCAACATATTTATGGGTAGTATATTACATTTTTGCTTGCAAACCCTCCTACATGATACACACAGGACATTTCATTTTTATAACAGTGGAAATACTTGATCCAGCTGTGCAGCATTTGTGCATATGCTTTACTTATTTATGAAGTTATCACATTTTTGTGCATCCTGAACATTCCTCAGTAATGGTTTGGCTTCCTTCTGAAGAAAACACTTTCCACGCAGTCCCTGTCGGGAAACCGTTTACACACACACTCCATCTTCGGGAAAACAGTGACTCTCCACTAGCGCATGGAGACTTTGTTTACTCTTTCACGCTGGCAGACTCTGAACAAACAGATGTTTTGCAGACTTTGAGATAAAGTTTTTAGGTCAATGTGATAATGCAAACATCGCTATTGCCAGATTGTTTATCCTCACAGAATTGAAATGTATACACTTAACTGAAACTGCCGCAAGATAACTGCCCTAAAAAATCTGGACAGTCCCATCCGGACCTGTTCTTCAACATACTCGGCACATGCGCACAACGTGACCACATGACCAAAACCTACAACCTGCACAACTGCCCTCTCTGGTTCCTCTAACTTTACAATAAGTTTGTTTTACTCATTTAAAAAAAAGTCTAACCATGACAGAGTCAGGGACACATCCGGGTCAGAAGTCCGGGTCTAACAAATGTTGCCAAGCAACAACACATGACTGCGTGACTGTGAACCTGTGCACACTGAACTGTTTCACCATCCAGCATCACGTTAGGTTATAATGACAAACAAGTTAGTCACAAAACATGAAGCTGAATGTCACAGTTACGAAAAATAAATTAGAATAAATAAGCCTGGAACTTCCATATAAAGTGTGTAGTTGTTCTATTTCAGGGAAGGAACAGTAAACGTGTTCAGTCCTTACCGACAGTGAGGGAGGTCGGGCTCCATGATGAGACCGTCAATATTAGCATGAATGCGGCTAAAGTCACAGCCATGACCCGCAGGAGTTCGTCTTTCCCTCCTTTTTTTTCTTCCTCGCGTGGAGATAAACACGACAGTGGGATGTTTACTGCTTTTACATCACAGCTTATTACGGTTTAGTAACCTGGATGTGGAACCAACAGCGCAGTTCTGCGTCTTCCGCCTCATCAACTGCACCTGTGTTGCTGGTAAACCGAAAACTCTCCTATTGGCTCCCCGCGGTCACGTGACGTTTGTACCAACTCGCACCTGCGGTTGCATTAAAACTTTATGTAACGCAATTGTTTACGTGTATTTTCTACATGTATATTCGATTAAATGGTCTATATATTATTCAATTTCACGCAATAATAAGCAACATTTTTGGAAAAGACTGTTAGGAAGCTCTCTGTTTTTATAACCTCAACCTGTGGAACAAACATAACCTTTTCCTTGGGTCTTAGTCTAAGACCCAAGGAGATATATTTTTAAGATGATATAAGATTGATCTTTTTATTATGGCAGCCTGACTATGTACCATTGTTTTATTCTATTGTGACCTGAATTGATTGGAATATTATTTTTTATTATTTTATTTATATTTCTCTAGAAATACAGATTATTATTATTGTTATGATTAAATGACTAATCACAACTTTCAATCTCTTGTTGTAGAATGTAAAATAAATTAAAACTTAATGGAAAACAAAAAACTCCCTGATAGAAAGGGGAAGAACACCTAGTGCACTAATATGTTACTGAAAACCTCTGAAGTACACCCAACAGAGCAAAATCCTTATTTGAGTAGTATCTCCTTTTCTTTGTCTGTTAGTTTTGTTTGTTTTTTAAGTTTATGACCTCGTTCTGCCAGGTTTTTTGCTGTTCTTGCCATGTCTGTCCATGTCCTGAGTTTATGTTTGCAAGTTTGTATTTGTATATACACAGTAAATTGGTGAATAAATAAATAAATGTAATTTACTCCAGAGTAAACACCATAGTTTCACTCTAAACACCTTAAAATTAATTTAAAAGTCAATAACTTTGTGTGGTACCTACTTTCTGTACTTAGGTATGATGTAAGCGCCTGTAAATAAAATGTATCATTACTATTAGTAGTAGTAATAAGGCATGTTAATAGCAACAAAGACCCATTTTTGACAAAATTGAATTTTAAAGACAGTTAATCAGGACAAAGGTTTCCTTATTTATTCATTATTACAAAGTCATAATGCAAAACATTGTTGTGCCTGATTTACAAAAGACACCATCAGATTATATCTGCAATAATGCAACAATCATCACAGCAAATTTTTTTGACAATATAAGGCAACAATATAACACACAATCGATGCTGTATTTGCAGTAGCAGTATAAATTATCATTAGGCTTTTAATAAAAACACTTGCATACAACACACAAATAAAGAGATCCAACAGAAAGTTGTCAGTGCATTCTTAAAATAGAATAAGAATAATTTCATGAATGATATGGTCAGTAAAATCTGTTTCTGTAAACTTCTGTCTTCAAAGTCCATGTCATGGATGAGAAAGCAGAAAGCCAGCACTTCACATCAAAACATAAACAAAACATAAAGTTCTGTCTGAACTATTTATGATTAATGTCTTTGAATTGACTCAACACTGATAGTCTGGACATTTAAATAAACAAAACACTGGATTTGTGATCTCTGGGAAAAATGTGTTTCTTTTACGTGTTCAAATGCTGTCACACATCATATGACCTGTAACAAACAAATGCAAGAATTGGTTAGGTGCAATAGCTCTGTCAAGGAACCTAAATAGTAAGGTACACTGACTTTTCACGTTCAGTAAAATTGCTCATGAGATCTTCCATTAACAGTATTTAAGCAGCTCATACAGTATTTCAGATAGGGTCACATTCACATTTTCTCTCTTGAAACCAACTCTGACATGTACAAACCCTTTCTCAAAATGCAATAACAGCGTACTTATGCCAGCAGGTTTTCTCAAGCATGAGCAACATAACATCCAAACATTATTTTATTTATTTCTAAGTGCGTCACTTTTTATTTTCTTATCAATTTTCCACAAATATGTCAACAATGTTCTGTTTTATTTAAAAACACATGTACATGCCAACAGTGTTTTTTTGTGCGTTTTCCTTTGTCAACAGCTATGAAATGTCAACAGTTTTCTTTTTTGTAGTTCTTAAATTTCACAAATGTTATTATACTGTATTTATATGCAAACCTTTATACATGATGTCATCTTCATTTTATGGGTCAAATTTTATGGGTTTTGCGGCTCCAGATTATAACTATATCAGTGTCTGTTGTGAAGTGTGTGATCATATGACACACGCTGATGCTTTTACACAAATGAAGTTCCTAACGGAAAACAAACTGAATTGCTTCCTGTGGTAATGACTGTGTAGCGGTAACATGGGAGATGAGGTAAGAGGTTGGTCAAAGATGACAGTTATGTTGTGTGACGTTGCGTTACGACAGTGTGAGAACCAGCTGCCATGCCGGTCAAACCACATTCCACCTGACACTCACCTGAGTTCCTCTTTTAGCCTGTTAAGCTTGTCAAATAGTCTGTCATTCTTGACCTGCATGGGAGCACTCGGTACAAACCAGGCTGCAACAAATTTGCATATGACAACAACATGCTGCAAAGAGAGGGGGGTAAATGTTAGGAATTTATGAAAGTAGCATAATTCTGTGACAATGAGATTTTATTTCTTTGTCCAGGTGTTGAGTATCTTACCTCAAAGAGGATGACAAAAGCAAAGCGCACAGCTAATATTAACCAGAACTGTGGGGTAAAACTGTAATCTTCAGGGCTCCTGTAGTCTTTATAGCTGTGACGTGGAACAGACCAGAAAAGTATGTCATCTCCATCATCAGTCATTGTTTTGAAGAATATAATGTGATAAAAAAAAAAGAAAAAAGATTCAAATAGAACAAACCTGCAGTGAGTTGCATTTACACCACTAGGAGTTTGGATCTGATAAAGAGAAAACTCATTGTTCAGGTTCTTGTCGTCCATTCTTGCCACGGAGAGAGAGTTGTTGATATAGCCGACCATGCAGCTGGAGAAGATAAAACAGGAATCTATTTTAAGACACTGTTGTGCACAACATGGGACAAAGCAATTCAAGTCAAATACACTTTCTCACTCAATGCCAGTATCTGTGCCATTGGCACATGGTCCATAGTGGTAACGGTACACCAGTCGGGGGATGAAGTCTGAGGATATGCCAATGACCAGTCCATTAGCAATGACAGCTAAGACGCCGATAGCCTCCAACACATCTATCCACACACCTGAGGGAGAACAACAGTGATGTGAAGAGTGAACATGCACACAAGACTTATCACAAATTATAACAAAACAAATAATTTAAAACGTTTAAATCAATTTTCGAATAAATGCCTTTGTAGATAGATTAAAGCTGTGCAGAGACTAATCCCTTCCACTGGTTAAAGACCTTCAACAAGTGTTTATATTAAAATAAAATAAAATAAAATAAAATAAAATAAAATAAAATAAAATAAAATAAAATAAAATAAAATAAAATAAAATAAAATAAAATTTGAATAGCACTAAATCACAACATACATCATCTCAAGGCACTATACATAGTAAGGCAAAAACCTATAAAATATTATAGAGAGAAGAGAAAAGAAACCCAACAGTTCACACAATGAGCAAACACTAGTGGAGAGAAAAAAACAGGAAAAATCTCTGACAGAAGCAGACTCAAAAATGTGTCATCTGCCTCAACCGGTTGGGGTGAAAGGATAAACCTGCCACTCGATCCAAAATGTCAACTTGCTTGTTTCATCCTCCTTTTGGGTCAAACAAAGCTCACAGTTTAAGAATAAAGTTGTTCAGAGAAATGAATATATTAATAATATAGAATATAGAAATAACTGACCCCACTTTGAAAAGGATTAAAAACTTGATTACAAACCATAAAATGTAATTTGATGATGAAAGAAAAAGAAGAAAAATGTGGAAATATTGACTATATCGTATTCAGAGTCTTAGCCACTCAAAAAAAACAAAAAAACATACATATTATTTAGTGCCATATTGACAGCTAAATGTAGTTCATCATTGGTTCTCACCAATATCGTTGGTTTTCTTGGGAACCAGTCTGCGCTCCAGAGTGACCATCTTAATGGCATCCAAGCGTATCTCAATGACATTGTTAATAAGCGCTAAGAGAGGAGCGAGGGGAAATGCTGCCACAAAGATGGTGGTGAAGCTGAACTGGATCACTGAGGAGAGAGCAAAGAAAAATATTACATCTATTTTATCGACTATTTTTGTCTTTAAAGCATTCGACTACATACCCATTTCCAGAAACTCGTTGAACAAGCTGAAGGAATCGACATCATTGAGGCGGTAGTTGTTAAGCCAGTCTCGAAGCTTGCAGTTATCACACAATTCAGCTCCATGCTTGTCCTCTGATTCATTTTTCAGGTAACAGTGGGCACATTTCCTCCGTAGCTTCGGAGTTCTTCTCCTTCTCAACCACCTGCAGAACCAACTGATGCAAACAAGAGACAGCTTTCACCAGCCTGGGATCAAAAGTCAGGACTGGATATGTACTTTATGTACCAGAAATCTGTTTTGTACTCACGGGCCAGTGAACTCAAAGACATTGCTGATAGTTTGCTTGAGTACCATTATAATTGCCATTTGGATGAACAGGTCTGTGAGACATCCACTCGGGTGACACTGAAGAAATGAGAGTCAAATGTTTGAAATAATATCAGATACTTTTTTTTCTGGTCTAAAAATAGTGGCAAAATGTAATAGTTACTCCAAAATATTGACAATTATAAATAGACGATCACTCACTTCCTCCAGCCTCCATTTCCCTGCAATTCGTACATACCCGCCAGGATGACCATTTATTCTGCCAATTATGTAATAATAAAAAGAAAAGATGATTAAGCTGTTGTAACTCAGGAAAACATTGAAACAACACCTGACTATTATTGTGTCACCAAAATGTCACATGTAAAGCAAACAACACAATCTCAGTGACATATTAGACCTTACAAAGTCTGTTAATTGGGATATCCATAATCAATATTACATACTAAGGCTTTCTTTAAAAGATGACAAACATTGCTAGAAAATGCAACTTGAATTTGACTAATTAAACAATAATGTGTGGATGTCCATATATAGGGTCCACATGAACTTCAGTCCCCATGGACGGGCTGCCTAAAAATAACAGCTGAGCTAAAAATGACAGAGCTGTTTTATATATTTATGTATTTTATTTTATATATTATATTATTTTTTTCAATATTTTTTATATATTATAAAAATATAAAAAATTGAGCAATAATTGATTATAACTCATTATGTGTCATATACAGTATATCATTGTTGCGGCACTAACTACGGCAACCTGTTAGTTGCGGCACTAACAGGACAAACTTGTTCAATTTCAAAATGATAACTTCAGTCCAGTTCAGTCCAACAGTCGTCTCTCGCTTCCACATAAACAACGCACATGCACTCAGCTCTACACATGATATACACACAAAAAAAGATGACTCATCACACCAGCTTTCACTCCCCACACATGCCAGTGAGACTTGGTCTTCCATGACTGTTCACCGGTTTGATATTCTTAGATTACTTTTGGTGACCTGCTGTTTAGATACTCTGACCCAGTTGTATAGCCAGAGTTTAGCCCTTGTCAAAGTCACTCAGAGCCAAACAGCTGCACATTCACTGCTTCCAACGTGCACACTGCAAGAACTCCCTTGCTGCCTCATATGTCACACCCATTGACAGGTGCCAATCATTTTTTTTTCCTCCAATTGTCAGTGGGTTTTGAGTCAATTGTGTCTGATCGTCCATAACTTCCATAAAACAATTGGCAAACTCTGCCTGAGTGAAGCCCTTACCTGCCAAGAAAAAAGGCCACGTAGAAGAGTGAGGAGAAGTAAGTGAAGAACTGGAAGGTGAACATCTTTACGGTGAAACTCTTTTCTGTAGCAGCAAATGATCTCGTTTCCTCTGGTAAAGACAGATAGGTATCATGTCAGTGAGCGTTAGTGTGCCTGCATTTAACTATTTGGCCAGTAGATGGCACAGTCTCACACATTAAGCAGAAGCCCAATTATAAAGTTTAATTGTTTACAAAACGTGTATTTATAGCTTTCAGTGAGTAACTCTTGTAATTAAACCAGTCTGTGCTGTGATCTGAATCTTGCGGTCTCATTTTCTTGCAGCTCTTTTGTTGTGACAAGTCAAAATATCAAATGGGACTCTGACAAGACGTTCCATGCAACACAACCAAATGGCAAGGATAGATTAAATAATAATACAAAGCCTAAGCCTGCCTTTCTCACGGTCTCTACAATCATTGTTTACTTTCTGGAATAGCTTAGACTCTACAACATCTACTCTGTTGCTGCCCTGGGTGTGTTTCCTTCCTACAAACATCACCTGACCTATTTCACGTCTGCACCAGTACACTGATAAGATGGTGCAGGTCCAATGTCCACCCTGATTCAGGATCAAAGCTTTCACACTACAAAAATAAAGACACTGGTTAGGGCTCTTCTCAGGGGGACCTTTTTGTTTTGTTAGTGTGAGCCACCAAAAAGACAAGTCTTCAGTCTTTCACATCATTTATGTTAAAAAGTCCCGGTGTGATTAACAACCACTTTTTCAAGGGAGACCTGGGCAAGACAAATAAAACCTCCTGTTGCATACATAAAAGGCATAATGGGTATTTTCTCAGGTGGTACTCGGTATAAAAGGTTTTGAGAACCACTGCTAAATAGGGATAACTTACAGTGATGTGTCAGAGCTTTAGAATTTGTAGTAAACCTCAGAAAAGTGTGGTAAACTGTGTAAAGCATATGGAGAAACGGTGCTGTGCAGAGACCATCAGGAGGAAAGAGTGTAAGTTCAAGAAAGAAAGTGCAGGTATACAGAGTGCTCAAGACAAGGTCGGGTTAGTTGGTTGGTGGTGGTGTCAAGAGATTTTAGTCAGAAGGTTTTCTTGAGAGAGATGAGTCTTCTAGTGTTTTTTGACGATAGAGAACAACTCTACAGGTCAACAGTCCACCATCTGGGAACCACAATGAGAACAATCTGGACTAAGTTTGCCCTTGTGTGCAGGGAGGGCAGAGAGAGAGAGACTGCTCTCATTGATGGAATGTAGAGGTTGTGTTAGGTTAATTAAAGACATGTACAGCAGTTTAACTGTACATGAAGGGAGGCCTGCCAGAAGGGTGTTGCAGTACTTGAGACAGGAAATACAGTAACCATGGCCTGGACTAAGAATCAATTGACATACTGAGTCAAGTAAGATATTTCTGATGTTGTCGTCATCAAGCATGACACCCAGGATTCTTGCAACTTTGGCTGGTAAATGAGGAAATGCCTAGCTGCAAAGACCAAGACCTCAGTCTTAAAGAGGTTTGCTGAAGGTGGTGTCCCTTCATCCATGTAGCTATACCTACAAGACAAGCTGAGACTGTGGCAGAAATGAGAGATAAACTTGGGTGTCATCAGCGTAGCAGAGCAGATGATTGGACCCAAGAGAAAAGGTGTCGATTGATTACTTTCGTGATTACCATGAAATTTAATTATAAATCAAAACATGTAGAAAGAGTAGGTAGACAAACCTATTTCACAAAGCTTCATGGCGACAATCCTGTTAATCTGCAAAGACAAGATCAGAGTCAACGAGAGTTTGGCGGCAAGGACGCGCATGCACATTTAGAGACCTGTGTACCCGTGTCATAACAGTGATGATGAAGTAATGGAGGACAGCCCCGAGCATCATCGCTCCACTGTAAGAGTTGTTGCTCAGGAACTCCCATGATCCTTCAGCAAAGAGTACAGCTGCAATAACCCTGAACACCACCAAGGCATGTGTCAGGCCTATGATCACCAGTATCTGTGGAAACACAGTATCAGTCATATTGTTACCTTATTTCAATGATTATTCTACTTCTAAGTTTAAAACTGGTTTCTGTATGAGCCCTTTACATATGTGACCAACCATGGCAGTGACACAGATCAAAACCAACGTGGTGCGCAGGTAAGAGTGCTTGTATTTCTTGGGTTCACAGTCTGCATCGTTTACAATCTCCAGGATTAGTTCCTCCTACAATTGAATTTGAAATAAAACAACGACAACACATAGCTATGAATTTTACAGAAGTAAAGTATTGACCTGATATCACTAAAATGGCTCATCGTGTGTAAAACTGATCTTACCTCTTCCTCACACCAATCAGATACTTTCCACTCACACACATATGAAGCTCGGTGCCGCTTCCAGAATTCCAAAAACAGGGTTGCTGTAAAAAATTGTTATTGTTTAACATTCTAATAGTTTAATCGTGTTGAATTGTATTAGATTACACTGATATAATATTACGTGGACATGGAGTTACAGTAAAACTGAGGCTTGGTTTGGCTATAGAAGTTATAAAAGTAATAGTTTAGATAAAAATGCAAAACTGAGTGACAGTAGAAACTGAGCTCTTCTTCTGTGGTCTGACTGTAATCTGATTTGCAACATGTGAGTGTTGAAAATAAAGATGTGACATTGAGGGTATTAAAAAGTGTAATTTCATACATTCATGCTATTTATTAAACCTTATTTAGTAGGAAGTCGCATTGAGATTCAAATCTCTTTTACAAGTGAGACCCAGATCACACCCAGACGTCATCATTGCCCCACATATATATATTTTTTTTCCTTAAGGAGGTATGAAATTGACATCATTTAAAAACCTACCAAACACAGCTTTCAGAGTAACGTGTCCTTATATAAAAATTGTGCCCACCTCCACTGCCAGATGGCCAAGGCTGATAGATACGAGTCGCCAGGACAAGGAGGTTGTCAGTGATGTGGCATCTTTTTGGCAGAACATGTCTCAGTGTTCTTAAAACCTCCAGGCAGTTGGATAAAATATAATTCAAGGCGAATAATAGACTTGTGTGCTTAATCTGCACTCTGATTTATTTAGTTATTTGATTTATTTTGTTATTTTTGCTGCATGGTGTTTGGTGGCTGCAAAAATCAACTTGACTGGAATCTACTTGTTACAATCCATCATCAATTTAACAAGAGCAAATGAGAGAAAACTCACCCCACACTGCCATGAACATTGCAAAAAGCACTGTGCCATTATTGTCAAACAGCTGGCTCACCTGTTGACAGAGCGTACATGACCATCAGTGAGCACCAACAGTCGGGAACATCATTCGACTGTTCTAACAGTAAATGCACTGAAGTACCTTGGCGTATGTGCATGTGTCGGAGAGCTGCCAGACTTTGCATCTCTTGTCACAGAGTGGACACATGATGGTGTCGGCCTCACAGACCTCCTTTCTACAACACGGTAAACACTTACTTCACAGTGTAGATGCTCTACTGTACATCAACGCAGAACACTGTGGAGCAGGGGGAGACACTTACATGAGCGGTGAGCTGTTGAAGAAGGCGAGGCCATACAGGAAAACGATGACCCCGATCAGAGCAGGCGGGATGAGCAGATACGTGTACCAGCCCAACCACAGGTAATACAACGCCACCTTCTCCCCAAAGTAGTTCCTGACATCAGCAAGTCCACATGCAAAAGAATCAGTGATGATATGTGTTTTTTTTTACACATATTATAGATACAAATTATTTCCAGTACACAGCCCTAATAATCTTATATTTTAAATTTTAGTAAATCTAACATACAGTAAGTTCTAAGTACATAAGAACAGAATTATATCCAAAAATACTGTCAAGGTATAATGCATAAAATCTGCATTACATTTACAATCAATGATGATTCTGTGGGCATTTTCTATTTAAAACAGCACGACAGATGAGAAGTGAGTCATTATTTCTGTTCACTGTGGTATATTCTGTTAATATGTGGACGTGTGAATGACATACGCTTTGTCTCCTGCTCTTTCTCAGTATAGCTACGATTCAAAGGACAAAAGGCAGCTCTTAACGTACCAGCCTTACTGTAAGTACTGCACATTCTGAACGATGAGTCTGAACAATACCCGCAAAATATGTGAGTGGGGGCGGCACTTCTGCGCAATTAATCCTTGAACCTGCGTCTCAGTAAAGATGGCATGGTAAACAATGGATTCTGCAGTATCTACAGCTGTACACAAAGCAGAATAATGAACAGGCAGTTGTGTTGCAGTCCAAACCTCACGGCAGTTATGGGTTGCCCTTGGAGACAGGCTGTCCATCGTGCCCAGCTCTCCTTCAGCTCTCTCTGTTTCCTTTTCTGAGAGCGGGAGTGGAAAAAAAAAAGAAGAAAGGAAAAAACACCAACGTGAAGAGCCTCATACGGCGAACACGATGCTCTCGCGTTAAATACCGTATGTAGCAATGCATAGTATGTTCCCCCTCACATATGCAGCTGATGACTCATCACATTAACATGACTCTAATTAGAACTCTGAACAAATTATTTTTTGGCAGCAATGTATTGTTTAGCAAGGCCACTGCCAAGTTTCACTTTAACAGACAAACACTTTAGCAGCATGTGAAAAGCAGTGGTGTACCAACAGACAACAGTGCACACCTAGGATTAGGAAATGACAGTCTCACAGAAGGACTATTATGTATTTATATCGGCTGTGTGCTATAAAACCGTTTGGTGTTAGTATTGTATCTGTAACATTTAGAGGTTAAACCCTAATGCTGTGTATGTCTTTGTCGAACACGTCGTTTTACCTCGTGTAAGCAGAACTTCGCCTCAAAAACCTTCATCTTCATGAGATCCCGCAGGCCCTCTGGGGAGATCAATCGGTGAAACAATCTTTAATCAATTTAATGCGGAACTACTCAATCATATGGCAGAATTTGTAAGATGAGAACCATTCTTTATGGAAAACACAACTTTTCTTTTACATTAAATGGGATTCATATCAAATTATAAAGCATCACAGAAAAGCAAAATTATAATGGCAATATAGAAAATACTGAGATGAGTTCTGTTTAAAAGCTTTTATACACTTGGTTCTTCACACTTTAGCAGAGACAGGAGATTGTGCCCCATAGGCTTTGTCGACGTCTCCCCAAACATAGTGTGTATGTTTTTGACCTTAAAGTTCAATTTCATTCTCATCATTCCATATGACTATATTCCAGAAGTGTTGAAGGTTGTCTAAATGCTGTTTAATGCAGTGTCAGAAGTTTTCCTGAGAAGTAAACTGAGTTCACAATCTGTAAGCAGAACTGAAACCTGCATTTTCTTGACATCGTGACCAGACAGTTACAGCTGAAATCTCTTCTCGCTGAAGTGACTGTGTCTCGTTATCAACAAGACTTTAGACTTTTCCACTTCTTTATCTACCCATCGTCATTTTCGCATTTTTAGATTAATAAGTGTTAACTCCTTTTTGTCAGAGGACCTTTAATAGTTCTGTTGACTGTTTACACAGAGACAATAAAGCTTAGAGACACGATCAAACAACTGGAAAGTGTGGAAATTACCCCAAACTGCCTTTTAAACTTGTGTGTCAACTTAAGTGTTTATTAGTCGAGGGCAGGTACACTTTACAATGGGGCCAGTTCGGATGATTTCAGTAGTCATTATGATTTCTGAATGCGCGCACACACAACAATCTAATAACCACTACACCTAAGAAAAAGTTTCTTGCATGAGCAGTCATTTTTTAAATAGGACCAGTATTTTTCAAATTCTGCCAAGAGTAAGTACATTTACGAGCACAACTGTAAGGCTTCCTCACCTCCTGAAGGGATAGGGGTGTGATTCAAAATGAAGTGGACAATCCTTATCCTGAAAATAGAATGTATCACACGTGTAAAAACAAACAATGAATGTGGTCGAACGTTCACGAGCCTTTAAAATACATGTTTCGGCTTTAAGACAGAATAAGAGCATAAAGTTCACACACACACACACACACACAATGCAATCTCCAGATCACATAGTTTTAAAACAGTGTGAGCTTCCCAGATCATTATGTCAGGACAAGTAGCCTACAGTTGTAATGATAAGATCAAAATGAAAAGCATAAACAAACATGAACGCTGCAAATAGCATCTGTGATTGTTTTGAATGACAAAAATAGAGACGGTGACACGGTTTACCTGGTGCTGAGGGGCACAGCGTTCTGATCCGCGCTCCAGTTACAGGCATCAGATACTTTGAGCAGATACCTGTACTTCTCAAACATTTCTTTAGGCGCTTGAATCCCATAAAAGACAAGATCGTCGTCTATGATTTTCTGAGAGGACCATAAAAGGAACAAAGATTGAATGAAAAAGTCCACGTGGCCTCTGTAAGAGAACAATAGACACGTTAGCGTATTATCAAAGACTTACTGTGACCCTCATGTTCTTCTTTTTCAGTTCTTCAATGTATTCAATTTGCTTCTTGAAAGCTGCTCTCTCCTGGTTTTCACTCATTTTGGCAACCAGGACGTAGTCATATGATAACGGAGTTTGCTGTGTGACACAAAAACATTTGCAAAAATCACACTTGGCTCAAATGTTATTTGGTAAATTGAGGTGACCACCAAAGATGTGAAATGGTTTTACCACAGGAGGAAGTGAAGTCAGTTCATTGCCATTCTCTCGTACTACCCCCATTAACTCCAGTAGTTCAATACTGGGCTATTAAATAAAACAAATGCAGTAAAATAAAATACAGCTGGTATGGTTTGCTTAAATCACAGAGACACACATGCATATAGGTGTACATACAACATATTTACGATATCAACGTTGTTAATTTGCAACAATAAAACATGTTTAAAGGTTATTATGTACAAAAGAATCCTGTCCAACTATGAGATGGGGGTGTGTCAGTGAATGCCACTGTTCTGAGTGAGAGAGAGAGAGAAAGAGAGAAACCTGTGGTGATCCTGACTCACTGTGGAAGACTGTCTGCGAGGAGGTTTCATTTGAAATGTCTGAACAATAAGATCTGCTGTTCACTCAACCCTGAGGAGACTATACGCTGTTACATTTAGGGCCAACAACTGTCAAGGTGTGGCACAGCTAGAAACCAGTCTGTACGTCTGTCATATATAAAATCACATGTATTCTTGATTTGTGTCTTACTCAGCTCTGGCTTGATTCTCTTGTGTTGCAGCTATTGCCAGAGTAGGTGCAGGTTTTGCAGGCATGTTACTACACACAGCTGGTCTACGGCAACTCAACACAAAAGCTGGCCTGATAATAGCTATTTGTATAGGCTTCGTACAGTAGAGATCAGATCTGGATGTACAGGATCACCTACCTGCCTCTTGTGGACTGGCATGATAAGAATGGTAGTCAGTGCAGATGCCACTTCTTTGACTGGGGAATAAAGAAGCTTCGGTCCTTAATCAATGATCCCACGGCCGCTCAGTCATGTCACCGACATGTCAAAGTGTTACATGACATGATGGCTCTTCTTGAACGGGGACTGGGCTACTTCCGTACTTCCTCCAGGAACTACAGCAGCGTGTTGTCGTCTTACAAGCTGAGGAATGTAAAAGCGACTGTACCTGTTGCTGGTGGTGTCACAGCGGGTTATTGTCCCGGCAGCCTCCACCTACTCATTCCCTCATCCGCCCAGCCAGCGTCAGTGGTGACAAATGAATCATTGCAACATAAATAATGAATACATTCAAAATAAAAGTCCCGCGCGCGTTTCCACGGCTGCATTCACACAGAGCAGAGCGACATCGACATGGTTTGTCAGGTGCAAATGGAATGGCATGTTCAACAATGTTGCCTCCTCCTCCTCCTCCTCACTGATGGACGAATGACTCTTATCCACCGCTAGATGGAGCCAAACACTGACTTCAGACACCTGTAAATAAATCACTGTCTTTGGCGCTGACTGAATCATCCTACACACATTGGTCATCACACTCTGACTCATTCATTACTCTTTTTTTCCCCCACTTTAAAACACTCTGCTGAGCAGGTTCCGCTGCCCTGCACCTCCATTGTCAACATCTGCGATTATATTGTGTTTATAAAAACACAATAACACACATTATTCTCAGGAGTAACCGTCCATTAGAGCTGGAACTTCTTGCCACAGAGTTTTTTATCAGTCATTACTGAACAGTGGCACTTCAACAATGGATATCTTTTAAATATGAACAAAGAATGTAATGTGTGTTTCATTGAATTTGGTATCATTTTTTTCAACCCAGTTTGAGGTCCGCATGCTATAAATCCGAGGACTACCGATGGGCCACAGCGCACCCCTGAGGGCGCACTGACTTACTGCATTTACATCTACTCTAGTAAATGTCCTTTAATAATAACACAGATAATTGGACATCAGGATTCACATATCACCACAAAAGCCTGGTAAACTATAGTCTCACCTCCACACACTCACTTATGGGTTTTTAAAGACAGCCTTCATTCATTAATGTCTGCGATGGTATTCTTCAGTGCATTCACATCTGAACAACACCTTTGTAAACACAACTATATCATTTTAAATAATAATGAATGCAGAGTTGCTTTGCAGAAATGCACCAATACTGAGATCATGATTTCTTTAATAGATACTAAATATGGTCATAAAAATCTATTATAAATATTAGATGTAATAACATATTTTGTCATCATTTCTGATTCAAATAACCAAAGCCTGCTGAAAAAGGCTGGTTTTATAAGATATACTGTATCAGCTTCACCTGATCCATGCTGTTTTTTTTACTTCAGCAGGATTGCCACAAAATTATTCATCCATCCATTCATCATCTACCACTTTATCCTCCACATGGGTCATGGGGGGGCTGCTGGTGCCAATCCCAGCTGACATAGGGTGAAAGGTAGGGGTACACCTTCAACAGGTCACCAGTCCATCACAGGGACACACAGAGACAAAACAACCCTGCCACAAAATGAATTAAAAGTAATATTTATATGTTAAACTCGCCTTATTAGATGATATCTTGAGGCATTACATCGAAAATATAAATCTTATTCCCCTCTAACACTGTGTTACATGAGCTTCACTTCAGTCCTACTTCCACATTTATAGGAGACATCAAACAGAGTCATAAAAAAGCTTCTTCACTGTAATCTGTGTAATTTTCAGCGGTGGAAGCCATACTTCGATTTTTGTGAATCTGTGTCTGATCAACCATTTCATACTTAAACTCCACTCCATTACATTAAAAACAAGCAGTGGCATTAGGCCGACCTCATACTAATTATTGTGAGCTAATTATTTGATTTCCCATCATAGAATACCCAGCATATGAATTCTACTGCACTGACCTATTTCTGTTATTCATCCTTTCTCTTTGACGGTGAAAAGAAAGAAAAACTAACATGTCAGACGGGTGGCCCAGCGTGCCCTGTTATTAAACCTGACTTTTTACCATTAGTCTTGGAGCCCTTGGAAAGGCGTGCACACCCAGGAGGAGAGGACCCACATGTCAGGAGCAGGAGCAGAGGTGATATGAGACTGAAGAAAAAGTGGTCAGGAAAATAAGCGCCTGTATTTCTGTACTTGGCCACACCCCACAGTGGAGGACAACATACAGTAATTACACCAGTGCAGGATTGTGTAAACCACATGAAGGGTGACAGAGGCGGCTGCTGCTGCTAAATTTGACTAGAGCTTGAAGTACAGAGTGAGGAGGTGACTGGGAGGAGCAAAGAAAAGCTGCTGACAGACCCTTTACTGGACTCCCTGTCCCATGGAGGAACAGACATAAAACTGTGTTAATGAATGAGAGGAAGATGGTGAAGAAAGAGGTTGAAACAACACCCTGAACGAAACAACCAAACGCTGCCAAATGATCCGTTACAGTCCATGATCTTGGGTCTTCAAGTGATTTCTCTCTAAAAATCCCAAAGGAATATTTTCATGAACCTTTTAAAAATGCATTTATTGTAGAATCCTTGATAAGACTGTTTGAGAAAGGCACGAGTTAACAGGCTCACATGGTTGCAGCTCCTGGAGGCACTCACTCTGGACATTTTGCTAAACAAATTGAATTTATACGTAAGCAAATGACTTATCTAAGGGACACAGAGCATCTAATCTAATTCAAATGAGTATCTTTTATTTGTAGTGACACAGAAAATTGGCAGACCTGCCTCTTTACCCATGAATTATATGTTTTGGGGCAACAGTTCAACATTTTTAATTAATGTTCATACAAATTAAACACAAAATAAATGTCATGCTGTTATTCAATCAACACACTCTTAGGGTCAGTGGGTCATGTGTGTTTGCACAGTGCATAAATACAAACAAATATTTATATAGCACCTTTCATACAAGGATTGCAGCTCAAAAAAATAAAACACAACACAGGGTGGAATGAAAAGGAAAAGTCTAAAGTTAAAAAGTAAAAACCCTGCTTTAACTTTGTAATAAAACAAAAAAAACAATTTTACAAATAAAAAAGTAAAATACAACTTCAAGAACTCTTGAGGGAACTTAGTTGTACAGCTGACAGTTATTTAAATCATATTACGAGTAGGGCTGCAACTAACGCTTCTTTTCTTTGACCAATCGAGTGTTTGTTTGGTCCATAAAATGTCATTAAATCTTGAAAAAATGTTGATCGTGTTTCTCAAACTTGGAAATGATGATGTTCTCAAATGTCTTGTTTTAAAATGAATTAAAAATTATTCCGTTTTAATGATTTCTTTGGTACATGGAGCAAAGAAACCAGAAAATATGATCAGAAAGTTTGTTTTGAACCGATTAATCGATGGTCAAAAAAGTGACGATTAATCGAATAATCACTGCAGCCCTAATTACGAGCTACTGTAACATGTTTTTTTAGGAGTGCATGTAGACGTGTGTGTGTGTGTGCGTGAAACCGTTGGTCTGCAGAGTGGAGCAGCCACTCCCATCACTGAACTCCCTGAGCTGCAGAACTGATGCAGCCGCAGTCCACGCTGTGACTGTCCGTGGGTGAAGGAGAGCCACTGTGAGCCGGTCTGAGCTCAGGCGGGACAGAAATAGTCCTAATAGCTCGGGAGTTTTTCCACGCTGTCGATGACGACAGGTCGGCACGGCTTGACTACAACTTTACACTCAACATGCATCGAATAACGGGCAAAGCGGGAGGAGACAGTCTGATTGAAATGAGCCCCACAGAGTCTTTCAACGGTGAGTAAAACAAACAAACAACATAATGCTGCGCCAGTGAAGTAAACAAGTTAATTTGTATTCAGAAATGGGCGAATATATAAAATGAATTCCGACATAAATGTAAGGTTGGCATACGACCTTAAGACAAATATTAAAATAACATGTAAACTCTTTAAATGTCAGCATTAACGAGCTTCAAGAACTGAAACAGAAATAAATACCACAACATTAACAACATGTGAACTGTTTCTTAGACAAACAGTAGGTAGGACGTTTAAAACTTTATTTTGGTGCCGTTTACTCCACTATTTCAAGTTTTAAAAAAAACTTTCCACTGTGTCCATTCCCCCCTGTGACCACGTCACAGTCTGTATTTCTTTTTGGTTGAAGTGAGACTGGCTGGCTGCTGGCCTTCTCACTGGAAACACTCAGTCACTGTAGGCTGCCACTACACCAGCTCAAAGCCCCAAATCCTTCTCTGCTCCTGCGTGGTTACGTTTCAAGTTTTAAACATGTGTTTGGACAGAGGCTTGAGTTTTGACCATCTATGGTGTTTGCTGAATGCATCATCCTGGATGATCTCCAGTGAAAAATGAGTATCAGTATGAGTTGGATTAAAAGGTGTAGTATTTCATCTGGGGCATGGAGTGTGAGAGTGGAGGTAAATAATCTGTACAGGATCATAGACTGTATTATTCTTCCCGTACGATGATGTGTTTATGGTGTCTTAAAATAGTTATCAGTCGAAGCATTTTCACACATCACACTCACGACTACATTAACAGCAAATCGCCATTATTTGGAGGTAGAGATCATACAGTGGTGACTGCGGATGGAAAACAGCTTGTTCCTGTATTACCACTGTATGTGAAACATTTGTTTAGTCCGGTGCTACCAAACATACATTTTAAGAATGTAAATACTCAAAAAGTCATATTAAATATGTATTGTCTAGTGTAGATAACCGATTCAGACTTGAAATAGACAAACAACATAGAGTTTAATCTGAGCCGAAAGCCATAACTAGGGCACGACTGAAGGTCTCAGTCTGCTCACAATCTCTCTGTACTGTATTTACATAGAGATGCCGTCGACACTGAATATGCTGCTAATTATCTGTGGTTCATCCAAACAGAACAAGGCATAATTGGATTGTTTGCTCGCTGTACTGTCTTGACATGTGACCCGGTCTGTTAAAGCAGGTGTATATTGTACATCTGCTCCTCAAACTGGCCTCTTGAAAACATGAGGGAGGACAGATGACTTCCTGCCACAGGAAATCAGACAAAACCCACCCACTGTGTTAATTTACAAAGTAATTAAAGTGAGACTACTGAATTTTCTCTGCCCGGCCTCGGGATGTGGCAGTGGTTACGTTAAAAATAAGGGATAATCAGTGATATTTGCATTTTATTATCAGTATAACTGATGTAGCTTTTTCTCTGTGAATAATAAATAATGCACTTGAGAGATACTGTGGTTAGTAAAAGCAGGAGCAGCAGCAGCAGCGGCGGCCTTGTGCCACTTCCACTGTGATCAGCTGCTCCTTTAGAAACAAAGCCTCAACTGTGGAGTCCACTCAGTAAGAAAAGACTCCTGGCAACAGCTGAGTGGCAAATACTGAGAGATGAGTGTAATGCTGTGACCAACTGTGCAAAAATATGCCTAACTGTTGGAGAGGCATTCTCATATGTTATGAAAGAAAGCCATAACAGAGTTTGTCTCATAACAGTTCCTGTGAAAACATTTGCACTGTCTCGCATAAAGAGAATATACATGTTTCAGCTTTCGCTGTACTGCATTGTATCAAAGGAGGAAGTGGATAATCAGCCGTCTCCACTGCATTTCCATTCTGTCACATCTCAAACAATGTTAGAATACAATGTTAGGAGCACCGTGTGACCCTGTGACCCTGTGACCGTAGCGTCAACTATCTTGATTATCGTTTTGAGTGTTTTTTGATTTTTCAGTTCCTTTAATGTGAATATTTTTTAGGATTCTTTGCTCCATATCACACAAATCATCATCATTTAAACTTAATCATTTTGGTTTGTGGACAAAACAGGATATTTTTTGCAGGACATCATTTCCAGGATTGAGAAACACTGATCAATATTTATTTATACATTTTCTGAACCAAACAAGTACTCCATTCATCTAGAGAAGAATCAGCAGATTAATCTACAGTATTATATTGTGAAAATAATCATTAGTTGCAGCGCTAGTGGGATTCTCTGGTTTCCTACCACAGTCTAAAAACATTCAGGTTAACTAGAAACTCTAAATTGACCACAGATGTGAACGTCTGTTCTTCTCAGTGTGTTTGTCCTGAAATGGACAGGCGACCTGTCCATGGTGTACCTCGCTTTTCACCTTATGTCAGCTGGAATGAATATCGATAAAGTCTATGAATACAAATAAATCCGTAAATATGTCCGATATTAAATAAACCTAGACAATTTATGTTTAATTCTTCCAATGTCTTCATGTCAGCTACAAATGGATCAACATTCTGATCTGTTCACCTATGACACACCCAACCATCAACCATACACATATATCACTTAAAACCTAAAACTTAGTATTGGCCTCATTATTCCAGTAAAGACTGGCCTCTGTTCTACAGTCACATTTGCGTTTCCTCCAGCTGTTACATTTTATTATCAGACGTCCAACTAAATAACAACTGGAGAAACCATCAAGCCACAGTATATAAAATATATTGTATAAAAATATAAAAAAATATATATGTTGTATATATTGATATAAAAAGTCAGTTTTGCTGCTTCTATAGAAGATATTCCTCCATTGTTGTTGACTTGGTCTGTTGTAACATATAGATGGAAAACGTTGTAGGTTTGAATGTTCATTTCAAGTCTGGTTAAGTGCATTCTCTGTGTTGAGCCCAGACTAAATATAACCTCAGAGAGACTTTCATTAAAGTGCTTGCATTTCTATTTAAAAACACTGACACGCAAGCTGAAACAGGCTTTTGCCTCCTATTTTTTTATTTTACTTTTTATTGATAATGCCTTTGTCCTCTACTCTGCCATTTGTTTATGCAAATGCTTGAATGTACACTGGACAGTTAAAAGTTATTTGAACAGGCAAAACAAGAACTTTATCACAGTTAATGACATGTTTCATCTCACACTTTCATTCCCAAACTTATCTGGGAGGAACATTCGACTTCACAATGTCAGTCCTGCTGTGGTAGAGCTGCACCACAGCAACATGGCTGTGTTTGTGTTCTCTCCCAGTGATCTTGTTAAGTCATGGTGTCTGGCCTGTGGGTGCAGGGCCACAAAAAGCTGCAGTACAAATATAGACCACGACGTTCTCTTAACACAGGCAGCTGTTCACATACATGCAACTCACCTCAAACTCACCTGCAAGTGTCTACAGATTTTTACAGTGGTCATAAATAACGTGTATTTCTGTTTCATGTGGCCTTTATGTTATTGTCTTGCAGATGATATAAATGGCTACCACCAACACGCCTCATCCAGCTCAGGATCGCTGCAGCAGGGACAATCGGCGGTAAACAGCAAACTCACCACTTGCTCCTCATTCTGATTATTCTGCATATTTTTTGATGTTGTGAACATACTGTGTATCAGCAACCTAAATATGTGAAGACATGACCTTCCTAAACAGCTTCCCATGAATAATAAACAATAGGTCTCTGTTCGGCACTTATCATATCTTCATTTCCACCTCACCTCCTGTTCACATCTTAGCAGGAAGGTCATTGTGCATGTGCCAGGAGTTGAACTTAGACTTTCTCCCTCCCTAGCCTTCCTCTACTTTAGAGTTTAGTCGTATAATTTGAAACAATTTAAACAATTAATATTCCAATTAACTGTGGAATACTTGTTTGAAACAATTTATATCTGTAAGTCCTCAACCTTGCATTAGAATATTATTTTATCACATCATGTCCAGTGTGTAGAATTTATGGGAATCTACTGTAACAACAGAAAATTAAAAACAGTCACACTTCAATAGCTAGTTGCAATATATAATTTCACCCCTAGATTTCACTAAATCCCACATCCTGGTCTTGTTAATGTTTTGATGGTTTTGTGTATAATAAATCCATTACATGAAAGTACAATAGCACTTTTTAGTTTGGCGTAATGGAAGCACTTACTTACTTCTAGCTCTTGTTTGTACCCAAATGTTGAAATGCACTTATTCTAATTTGCTTTGGATAAAAGCGCCTGCTAAATGACATGTCATGTAACGTAATGTAACAATAACCTGAAGCAGACAAAATCACAAATTAGTCATAATTGCAATAGCATTTCACTGGAATCTGATAAACAAGAGCTTAGTTTGCCCACAGCCCACAATGAATAGTCTCAGTTTTGAGAGAAAAGTGTGTTTTTATAAATCCACATAATAGTTTTAAACCTGTCAGAGATAACTCTTATGCTTCTGTCCAGTCCTCTTTAATGCCTGATGTGTGTGTAGAGACCTGTGAGTCTCTCTGCAGCAGCCTGGCCTCCCTGGCCCAGTCTGACCACAGCGACAGTCTCCAGACTGAGGCTGAGACGTTAGAGCGAATCAGTACTTTGACCGGGGTAAGACGCCGGTCAGGGGCACAGTTGCATGTTGCTGTGTCAGTGTCTGTGTGAGGCCAAGTCTGACTGAAACTATTCAATGGTTTCCTGAGTGAAGTGTATGAGAATAACCCATGTCTAAACACAACATAAGTGTGGAGTGTCTGACACTGCTTCAGTTTTAGGTATATGTTGTTGAATTTGTCACGTTTTTTTCGACTTTTCCTCACTCTCCACTCAATTCTTCCACAGCTGTGGAGGAAGCGGGCTCTCTTTCTGAAGTTTCGTTCCAGGGTATGGCATGGTAAAAGAGGCTTGTGATGTGATGCTTCTTTATGCAAATGTATGCCTGCCAGGCTTTACTGCCCTCTTGAAAAAACAAAAGTTTGTCCAGTGCAATGAATCCTCAGAAATCACAGCTTGGATATTGAAGCTGAAATCAATACGCACATCTAGGTAGAGAGCAGATAGTGGTTTCAGGGGGGAGCATGTTGTTTTCTGCAGAGAGTAATGGAAAACATGCTGGCATGAGCTTTACTCAGTGTTGGTGTGTCATGAGAGTTCATTAAATATGGAAAAGGCCTTTTCACTTGCTTTGCTCTCACCTGTGATAATCTTCTGCTTCAGTGAAGACAGAGCAATGGCCTTGTTGTATTACGGTGTAATTAGAACACACACAGGCGTGCACATGCTTTGTACACTGTAGTTGTCGTTTGCCTGACTGTATTTGTATATGCTTTTGTGTGTGTGTGTGTGTGTGTGTGTGCTTACACAGTATACAGTCTATACTGTTATCATGACTCTGCCTTGAGCTCAGGACAGGACAGACTTTTGCTGTGGTTAACCACATACTGTACCGAAGGGCTTATTTTTATTTGCTTAAACAGTGTGTACCCCCCATTTTAATGAAAAGTCTAATCATTACCCTTTCTAACAGTGGCTAATCTTAAAAGAATATAAAAGCCCTGCAATCAGCATTTCCAGTAATCTGGCTCCCTCAACTAAAGGCTACATCTATGCTCAGTAGAAGATCACATCAAGGGGTTTTCAAGGAGAGGCAGCTTCGCGTCCATAAATTGTCTCTGTCATCAAGCGGACTGTATAATCCTCCTCCCAAAAGACATGGGAGTGTACACGTCTTGTTTCTTTACAAAATCACAACTCGCAACTGTGTGTGTTGATTTTTCATGTGTATTTTTAGACACTCTTGACGAACCAGATACAGTTTTCCTCAAAATCTGAACATAGGAGTGTCCAGTCTTCATTTTGAAGATTGTAATGATTGTAACATAGTAAAGAGCTAGCAATGTAATACTCTATCTACCACATACTTGGAGAAAAGCATATATAGAGATGCTACATTACCATTTTAATTTGAAAACCACCATGCCTGCGACTGAAAGCCTCCATATGTTACACCATGTTCTACATCTGCCCTTCCTACATGAGATAAAATGGAAATGTCAAACGCCCAGTAGTTATGGGCTAGTTAGCGAATGTATAGAGGTCTGTGGCCTCTACCAGCTTTACTTAGCAGAGGCTGCTCCGTGCATATGCACTGATTCCATATGGCTGATCTGTAATTACAGCAAATGAGAGAGTCTCTGCAGCAACGTCCCATTTAAAGACAGCACCCAACCTGCCATGGTCAACATGGTTCAATCTAGGGAGGTAATGCAGACCAGTGGTTAGAGCATATTTATAACTTGGGCTAAGAAAAAGGAAAGAAAGGAACACATAGACAAAGAAGCTTAGGAGAGTTAATACAGTAGGAACCATGTTTGTTGAGAGTTTCATGAATGATCGTTTGCATTCATAGTATGTATTGGCAGGTAAAACAGAAAGGACAACCAAAATGCAACAAACAAACAAATACACAAATAGAAAGAGGCCAATCAAATCAAATTTTAAATCAAAACTTTGAAAAAATTGCAAATTGCAAAGGCCACAATTGAATTATTCTATTTTAGATTGTTCTATGTTCTGTCAGTTTAAATACATAACATAAGAGTAAGAAACAATTGATGTTTCTCCACCCGTATATACTTTAATTTCTAAAAAGTTCCTTAAAAGTTCTCATTCTTGCTTTAGAGTATAGTAGTACATAATTTGTGATATTGCAGTAAATGTGGAACTAAAGCTTGACTTCATAATGAAATTGTGATGATTAGCAGTCATTTTAGAGAAGATCTCAGGAGCAGCTGGTCGCTGCCATTCCTCCACCATGCTGATGTCATCTATAGGAGTCTCCTCTGCTCCTCCGCCCTGTGCTCCCTCCTCGTCTCCATCTTTTTTTTTTTTTGTCTGGATGTCTGAGCAAGTGAGGGCTTGTGGTGGGAGGTGAGTGGATTGGCTGCAGCTCCTCTGACTGTGGGATCAGAGCAGGGAGAGTGAGAGGAGCAGTGCTTTCAGAGCCGGTTTCAGAGCTCTGATCCCTGAAGAAAGGCACTTTCCTGTTGTTTGTTCTATTGATGCATCATAACCATAAAGGGAATGGAATATGGAGGTAAAGTGATCTTCCTTTCCTCCCCCATAAGCATTAGACTGACAGATCTGTTCAGTCAGAACTGCAGTGCTGTATAGGAGGGTCGTTGTAGTTTTTGTTAAATGTGTGAGTCATCAGGCGCTCCTGTGTAGGTTGTTTCTGTTGTGATGTGTTATGATGACAGTTGTGCATGGGTTATTTTTAGCTTTGTGGACAGCTGAAGCAGAGAGTCAGGGCTTCCCGTCCTGCCGTAAAGCATTTCCCTGCAGTTCATTTCTCCTCAAGCCTGCAGCCGTTAGCATTAGCTCATGCTTGGAATCTCTTTAGTCACCATTACAAGTGCTTTCACTGAGGGTTTTATAGAGAAGCACTGGCAAATCAAGCCATTATCTACTTGCATAGTGTGGGCGTGTCGCCCTTTACAGATCCTTTCACATATAATCTTCTGTTAAACTAGTTGACAGATCTAAAATCAAAGCATTCTGGATATGCTATGATACAAAATACAGTTTTAAAATATGTTATGTAATTCTGTATAAAGAGCAACATGACACACCTGAGCCATGTCCAATTCCCTTCATTTATCTCATGCTGCATTTGGAGTGAATTTATGATGATTGTGTTTTTGTGGTGTGGACGCCTTGTTTTGGGGTTTTGCCACTGACATAATTGTTTGGCCCATTGGTCGATTGCGGTGAATGCATCCATCTGTTGAGCTGATGCTGCACCAGTTCATGTTTTAAATGTGGTGACGTCTCCCCTGTCTGTTTTTGAACAGATTGACAAACATCAGCAAAGTAAAGACTCTGTATTCTTCCGTGATGGGTTACGTAGGATAGATTTTGTCCTGTCCTACGTCGATGACAAAGACGGCGAGAGAAAACTGGTAAGAAATAACTTAATAATAATAACTAACTAACTACTTTTTCCCAATTCAATGACTGAAAAAAAACATAATGCTTCACAATCAGAATCACTAGCTATTAGAAGTAGCTAATTAACATTCAAGGAATTTGATGTGGTGTTTTGTTGGAGAACAAACACAGTAATAAGCAAATACAAATGAAGATTTGAAAAGACTCAAAGCTGATTAACAAAAGAAAAGAAATGCAGTTACTGTGCAAGGTCATAATACAACATACAATTAAAGCTAAAGTTCATCAAATAAATGCAGAATTTATACAGCATATGAATACACATACATTTCCATAATCCTGCACAGCATGGTCATATTAATGTTTTTAATGTTTTTGCATTTTCAGGTCATTCTAGAGCTGCTTCTTACAGAATGTTCTCAGAGCCCACAGTGTGTGTCAAAGCATACCCTAAATACCACAACACCGATAAAACGTGATAAGCACTTTCCTCAGATTGTATCAGTTGTTTTCTCAGTGAATTATTTTAGGAGTCTTACTGCTACACTGACATAGATTCGCAGGCACATTTTCTTTGATAATCAATTTCAAGCTATTTCCATGGCATCTGTAGTCACATGGTTGTGTGGCTCTGTCACAGGAAATAAAGACTTTAAGTGTTTAAAGCTTAGCTGTTACTCTTCTCATGGGGATGTTACCACTCTTCAGATATGTGGGAGTTTGTCACAGCTGACTCAGATGTTGGCTTCTGCTTCATCAGCCAGTCAACACATAGACCTCGAGCCTGGTCAGGTTTTTCCACTGACTGAGGAAGGCCAAGCAGGAGGCCACTTCCTGTGATTTATCCCTGTGTTGTGTAACTGGGGTTGCATATTTTAGATTAGATTTCATGACAGTTTATACTATGACAACATGGACAAGTAACCTTACTCATTTTAATTTTTAAATTATATGAATAAGGAGTTAAAGCAGTGTGAATCTTGCAAATAAGTGTGATTTACTGTAGTTGTTCCTTTTATTTTTCTGAGAAGTATATCTTATATTATTATATTAACCTTTTTAGTTTTAATTAAGTGTTGTTATTTTAAATGTGACTTTATTTTGTACATATTGTGTCTGTATGTCTCATAATGTAAATACTGTTATATTATCTATTTTATTTTATTTTATTTTATTTTGAAGGAGAGGAGGAAGTATTATGAGGCCAATTTGGTAAAGGTTGGTCTGGAGCTTGAGACAGAAGATAAATCGGTAAGACGTACTATATTTACATATCACATATTTATGTTTTGCACTTGCTTGGGCTATTTTCTCACATCAATTTGCGACATAAATTGTGTACATTTTCTCATCGCTGATCATCAGGAGTCAGAGGATGGAAAGACTTATTTTGTGAAGGTCCACGCGCCATGGGAAGTGTTGGCCACCTACGCAGACGTACTGAAGATCAAGGTTCCGTTCAAGGTGAACGACATCCCCGACAACAGCGAGATGCCCATGAACTGGCTGTCCACGCCCTTTCGTCTGCCGGAGCAGATCATGCATCCTGAGCCAGACTTTTTCACAGCTCCTTTCAACAAGAGCAAGTCTGACTTCTTCCTCATCGATGACAAAGACACATTCTTTCCACCGTCCACTCGCAACAGGATAGTAAGAATGCTTTTCACTCATGGCGCTTATCTTGTTTAAGACCTTGAAGTTGAATTTGTTTGCAGGAATTTTGGAAGTAAGAGTGTACGGTCAATATTCTTCAAACGTTTGTGAACATAAAAGCAGTTTCTTATGCTCTGTTTCTCTCTCCCCACTCAGGTCTACTATATCCTTTCCCGCTGTTCATACTTGAGGGATGAATGTGCAGATAAAGACAAGAAGGGAATCAAGAGGTTACTCAACAACGGCACCTACACTGCTGCCTTTCCCCTGCATGATGTGAGCCTCTTTTATGGTGAACCTTTGATTCGTTGTCACTGGAGAAAGAGAAGTTTTCACTGGGATGTGTGCTCTTCGACATCTGACAGTAACATCCTGTTGGAGGCAGTGTTACGTGTCACAATGCATGGATGAATATTGCACCAAATGTGGTAGTGACCGGTGTTGTTCTGTGCCTGCAGTGTCGATACTGGACAAAATCGAGGGATCCCAACTGTGAAAGTGAGAGAAACAATCTCTACAAACACTGGGCAGGATTTATCTCTTTCTTCAAGGAGCAGCCCCTCAATCTCATCAGGCAAGATCTGAAAACGAAGATGTCATGTCTGATCTCATGTGTACTCACTCACCATTTGACGTTGTTTTTTGTCCTTTTTCCTTTCAACAGGAAGTATTATGGGGAAAAGATTGGCATTTATTTTGCGTGGCTCGGTTTCTACACGGAGATGCTGTTGTTTGCTGCAGTTGTGGGGACAATTTGTTTCATCTACGGACTCCTCACTTACGACGACAATGAGTGGAGGTGAGTTTCACAAGTAACACTAGCCTGTTATGTAACTGTGTCATTAGGGGTGGATCTACTGCTCCTTTGTAAATAAACACAACCCTCATGTCCCATCAGTAAAGAAATATGTAGTGAGGAGATTGGAGGCCATATTGTCATGTGTCCACTGTGTGACAAGAAATGTGGCTACTGGAAACTCAACACAACGTGCCACTCCTCATGGGTGAGACTTGTTTATATTCATGCATTCATTTTCTGCCTGCGTTTGTGACATTTAAAAAAAAAAAGTAAACAAGCCAGGTTTTCATTACCTGGCCGTTTGTTAATCATGCTCTCCTTTCAGCAATCACACCTGTTTGACAATGTGGGAACGGTGTTCTTTGCCATATTCATGGGGATTTGGGGTGAGTTAAAATGTCCCCTCTTTGCATTATTTTTAAACCAGTGCACCACCTAGTGGGAGCTGTTGAAGAATTAGCAGTCATCATTTTGTTTTCAAGGAACCAGTTCATTCATTGACAAATGACTAAATAGCATCTTGTTTTATTTGCAGAGGTTTTTACAATCTGACACTCATATATGTCAATATAATAGTGTTAAGTGGGGTCAATGTAGAGTAACTAATAAAGCAAGTTTTTGTTTGTTTGTTTTGTTACGACGTATCTGTTCTTGTTGAATTTATTTTCAGTGACTCTGTTTCTGGAGTTCTGGAAGAGACGGCAGGCCCGACTCGAATACGAGTGGGATCTGGTGGACTTTGAGGAGGAGCAACAGCAGCTGCAGCTTCGGCCCGAGTATGAGACCAAGTGCACCAACCGCAAGATGAACCGCATCACGCAGGTGTTTGTGTTCTCATGAAATATACCAATATACTGTGTTATACGTGTCCACAAGGCTTTACCAGACAGTATACCTTCATAAATCTACTGTATAGAATTTAATGCAGTTAAAGGATCTGTTCATTCAATGTAGGTTCTTCCGGATTGGTTGCATCCAGTCATTAGTGCAGTCCCTGTGTAAAATGTTGGTTTGTGGCAGACACAGACGTGAAACAAATACAAACCGGGTGCTGTAATTTGCTGTGACTGCATTCACCTCATCTTTAGGAATCAGAGTGGGTTCTTAACAGGACTGCTACAGACATAATGGGGAAATTGTGTCTGTGCTGGGCCACCGTGATGCTCTGGGTAAGGGAGGAACTTATGTGGAATGCCGCTGTTGGTGAGGGAGAGGTTTTGGTGTGGTGCATTTGCGTTGATAACAAACATATCTGGAAAGACTTTAGGGCACAAATTTCCCTCTCCACTGCATTACAGTTTGTCTGGTTGATCGGTGTCTTTTAAATAAAGCATGACTTCACTGGGAGAATGCTACTGTAGATGAAAGAAATTGACTCGGGCTAAAATGTCTACATGCAAACACAAAGTCTGATTGGGCTACTTTGGTTTTGTTTCTTCTCTTATCTGAGGGTAGTGGTTATTAAAGGAACCTGGCCTAAACCTGTCTTTTCAGGATATAACAATTGGTTACTGACAACTGTGTCCATGCTTTGCTTGCTTATGATGTAGGAAATGGAGCCATACTTACCTATAACAAGCAAGTGTGCACGCTTATGTCTGTCTGGAGCCACTGTCATTTTCTGGGTGAGCATTGTGTCTTTGGTACACTTCTATTATAATTTTTTTTAATTTTCTATCTTCCACCCAATGTTGTTTGTGTTTCCCATCATACTGTTCATTATCATCATCATCATCATCATCATCATCATCATCATAATTACAGTGAACTGTATCATGTGATCAGAGCCAATATGTGTAAACCTAAGAAACACAGGTCACTTCACTAAAGCTGCTATCAGTGATCCTTTCTCTAACCTCATGTCTGTTGCTGTGGTCAGGATTCTCCTCTCTCCTACTGTATCTATGTCACCCCACGAATGCACGTCAATCAACAAACTTCCTAAGGCTACATCGATACTACTATATTATCATTTTAAAATAAGATCTGAATCAAGATGAGTGTTTTAGCTCAAAATCAGGAGAGAGAGCAGAGCTTGGCATTCCCAACTGATAGTCCAGTTGTTAAGATCCTGGCAGAAGGTGAACATGGATAATTGTGTCCTCATCCAAATGTCTGCTTTAGTGATCATAATTAATGTATTTTTTATTAAAAAAATGGAGTAATGACGATGTAGACTAACCAGAAGGGCACAGATGATCTGACTCGATTGTGAAATTGTGAAAACTAGATTTACCGTTACAGTCCTAAGATGAGAGACCACAGTGATAGAAATATAATATATATAATATAAAGAGTTATTTAAAATTTGAAATTTTGAAAAAAGGATTTCACTGACAGCAACTTTAAAAGTGGGGACCAAGTCACGTGTCAAATATTTGTGCTTGGTTTTTACACTGAATTCGAATAACAATGTTTAAATTCCAACTTTTTGAACTATGTTCCATTAAGACCTGCAGTTTTACACCCACCAGCTCAGAATCTGTTGTTGATGATGGATGATTATATGTACTGTTTTTTTGGGGCATGCGTGTACAGCTCAGGCTTCACCTTGTTGATGAATATGTCTTCATATGGTTGTGTGTGATGTTCTCACTTCTTACTCTTTGCCTTGTGACTCGCTCTGCCGTGCAGTTGTCTTTCATGTTGCCACTGTTGTCTCTGTCCTGAAGATCTCATTGATCATTGCCTGCATTATTGGGGTGATAGCGTACCGCCTGGCAGTGTACGCGGCCTTTGCCAGCATCATGAAGGACAGCCCCACCACCAAGGTGCAGGTGGTCGGCGCCTATATCACGCCACAGCTGGCCACCTCTGTCACCGCCTCCTGTATCAACTTTGTCATCATCATGATCCTCAACCTCATGTATGAGAGAGTGGCTGTTTGGATCACTGACATGGGTGAGGGCCAGAGTGGGAGAATGTACCCACACATCAATGTGTGCAGTGCTGGTGAAAATATGTTGTTCTGTGTATTTAAAGTCTTTCATTTATTAGGGTTCGAGCAACAATGTTGCGCAAGAACCCTATTGTAATCGTAAGAGTTATTCTTCTTCTTCTTCTTCCGCCTACCAAATGAATCGCATTTTTGAGGCCCTGAACATGCCCCAAAACTCACCAATTTTTGCAAGCGCATCAGACCTGGTGTAAATTTACGTTTGTTAGTGTTTCGGGGAATGTGCGTTAAAAAATGAAAGTGGGCGGGACAAATAACTGCTCCACCCCCTAAATATTGTGGGCCTGAAGAGCATGTTTAATGTACATGCACGAAACTTGGTACACGCGTTCCTTAGGTCGGGCTGGTCAAAAAGTCAGCGTAGCCGAAGCTCTAAAACGAACAGGAAAGCCGCCATCTTGGATTGAAAATTCATTTTTTGCCGATTTTGGCCATATCGCACCATCGGTATTTGAACGAACTTGTCCTAGAGCTTACATGGGATCACGTTCAAACTTGGTGAGGTCACTTTGGACAAGTTGAGGATCTAAAGTTGCTAAAAACTTTTTAATAAGTATCATGGTGTACGAGAAAGGGGCCGGCAAAGTTGGTGAAAATTTTTATTTTTCGCCACAGGCAACAAAACTCTTATAACTTTGCGATAGAAGGTCACTTCCCAACCAAATTACCTAGGGTTGATGATGGACCATTGCTGAAGAAGTCTGTGGAAAAACTGTACATTTTTAGCACAGCGCCTCCTTGTGGTAACAGAAAATACAACAAATACACAATTTCGGTAATAACTTTTACATATTTAATCGTATCAAACTCAAAATTTGTGACAACATTTAAAACACATGAAAGATGATGCGTGCTTATTATGATAACAAATGGCGCAACGGTGTTGCCATAGCAACACTGCAAAGTCAGATATTTGTGACAAAAAAACAAACTGCTACAACTTTGTGAAACTGAGTCCAATCTGAACCAAACTTGCTAGGATTGATGATAGTCTGGCCCTGAAGACACCTATTTGAAAATATTCACTTTCAAAAACAGCGCCCCCTTGTGACAGCAGCCACTATGACACCTGATATTTGAATGAACTTGTCCTAGAGTTTTTGTGCGATCACCTTGAAAATTAGTGAGGTCACTGTGAACAAGTTGCCGAGCATAAGTTACTGAAAGCTTTTTAAAATGTCGCTCGGTGTACGAGATAGGGGGCGCCAAAGTTGGTGTTCATTCATATTTTTCACAACAAAAGGCGAAACTCTTACAACCCGTAAAACTTGTCCTCCTGAGGAGCACGTTGAATGTACATGCACTAAACTTGGTACTCACGCGTTCGTTAGGTCCAGACGGTCAAAAAAGTCAGCGTAGCCGAACCTCTAAAACGAACAGGAAAGCCGCCATTTTGGATTGAAAGTACATTTTTCGCAGATTTTGGCCATTTCGCACAAATGGTATGTGAACGCACTTGTCATAGAGCTTTAATTCGATCACCTTCAAACTGGTTGAGGTCACTGTGAATAAGTTGAGGATCTAAAGTTATTAAAAGTTTTTTAAAATGTCTCATGGTTTTGGAGATAGGGGGCGCCAAAGTTGGCGTTCATTCATATTTTTCACAACAAAAGGCGAAACTCTTACAACCCGTAAAACTTGTCCTCCTGAGGAGCACGTTTAATGTACATGCACTAAACCTGGTACTCACGCGTTCCTTAGGTCAGGACGGTCAAAAAATTCAAAGCAGCCTATGCTCTAAAACGAACGGGAAAGCCGCCATCTTGGATTGAAAGTACATTTTTTGCAGATTTTGGCCAGTTCGCACCAATGGTATGTGAACGCACTTGTCATAGAGCTTTCATGGGATCACCTTGAAACTTTGTGAGGTCACTGTGAACAAGTTGAGGATCCAAAGGTATCAAAATCTTTTCATTAAGTATCACGGCGAACAAGAAGAAGGTCAGGAAAGTTGGCGAAAATCACGATTCCTCGCAACACACAACAATCTCTTATAACTTTGCCATGGAAGGTCAGATAGTAACCAAACATGTGAGAATCGATGATGGGCGGTTGCTAAAGATGTCTATGCAAAAAATGTAAATTTTGGAAACAGCGCCTCCTGGTGGTGGCAAACACTAGGAAGTCTGGTATTTCGCAACACACAACAAACTCTTATAACTTTGCGATTGAAGGTCAGATCTTAACCAAACTTGTGATGATCGATGATGGGCTTTTGCTGAAGATGCCTATGCAAAAATTGTAAATTTTGGAAACAGCGCCACCTGGTGGTAACAGAAAGTACAAGTTCACAATTTCCCTTATAACTTTAACAAATTTCCTTGTATCAAACTCAAAATTTGGGAAAACATTCCAAACACATGGTAGATGATGCGTGCCTAATATGATAACAAATTGTTCAACAGTGTTGCCATGACAACACTACAAAGTCAGATATTTGCGACAAAAAACAAACTGCTACCACTTTGCTAATGCTATTCCAATCTGAACCAAACTTGCTAGGATTGATGATAGTCAATCCCTGAAGATGCCTATATGAAAATATTCATTTTCAAAAACAGTGCCCCCTGTTGCCGGCAGACAATATGACGTCTGGTATTTCGCTACAACAACAAACTCTTATAACTTTGCGATGGAAGGTCAGATCTTAACCAAACTCGTGACGACCGATGATGGAATCTTGCTGAAGATGCTTATCCAAAAACTGTACATTTTGAAAACAGCGCCTTCTGGTGGTAACAGAAAATACAAGTTCACAATTTCCCTTATAACTTTAACAAATTTCATTGTATCATACTCAAAATGAATGAAAACATGTAAAACACATGGTAGATGATGCTTGCTGAATATGATAACAAATCGTTCAACGGTGTTGACATAAGAACACTGCACAGGATCCCCTCTACTGAGTGGTTCGTCAGTGCAGTAACCTTTGTTCGCCACATGATGGAGGCATTTGCCTACAAATCTATCAAATCTAACATTTACAGTTTCTCATGCTGCTCTGAAAGGGAAAGATGGGGCAAAAGGTACTGCAAGTGGGGCCAAGGAAAAAAAAACAGGGAAAATGGGAAGAGCGAAAAAGTAACAGAGGGAAAAAAGAGAAAATGCACCCTAAATTCTTATACCATCAGATGTTCTATCACAAAAATAACTAGTTATTTCTAAAATTCAGCTTCAATTCTGATACCATCAGTTGTTTTTCAAAAAAATAACAACTTATAGACAAAATCACACTGTTAGACCTCAGACCTCAGACCGGCCCTGAACATGTCTGTAAAGGATGACCTCCTTACAGGAAGTACAACTCCCGAAACAGGAAGTAATGTCTGACATTCTCCGATCCACACGAAACTTATTATGTAAGTCAAGGTACCTTCCCTAAACATGTTTACGGACACGCCTTTCACCCAACAGGAAGACGGCCATTTTAAACGGACACGCCTGACATTGCGCGGGGATGCAGCTGAAAATAACCAGTACCACAAGCAGTGAATGAACGGAAGATGAGGAAGAGGACTCGCGCTGCAACGTGGACGCACGGGGACTCGCGAGCCGTCAAGCTCGAACCCGTTGATTACCGCTTGCGGTACTAGTTATTATTTTTCCTCTAAATGAATCGCCTTTTTGAGGCCCTGAACATGCCCCAAAACTCACCAATTTTTGCAAGCACATCAGACCTGGTGAAAATTTACGTTTATTAGTGTTTCCGGGAATGTGCGTTAAAAAATGAAAGTGGGCGGGGCAAATAACTGCTCCAGCCCCTAAAACTTGTCGTCCTGAGGAGCATGTTTAATGTACATGCACGAAACTTGGTACACGCGTTCCTTGGGTCGGGACGGTCAAAAAACCTAGGCAAGCCTAAGCTCTAAACCGAACAGGAAAGCCGCCATCTTGGATTGAAAGTTCATTTTTTGCCGATTTTGGCCATTTCGCACCATCGGTATTTGAACGAACTTGTCCTAGAGCTTACATGGGATCACGTTCAAACTTGGTGAGGTCACTTTGGACAAGTTGATGATCTAAAGTTGCTAAAAACTTTTTAATAAGTATCATGGCGTACGAGAAAGGGGCCGGCAAAGTTGGTGAAAATTTTTATTTTTCGCCACAGGCAACAAAACTCTTATAACTTTGCGATAGAAGGTCACTTCCCAACCAAATTACCTAGGGTTGATGATGGACCATTGCTGAAGAAGTCTGTGAAAAAAACGTAAATTTTGAGCACAGTGCCTCCTTGTGGTAACAAAATATACAAAAAAAAACAATTTCGGTTATAACTTTTACAGAGTTAATCGTATCAAACTCAAAAATTGGGAAAACATTCAAAACACATGGTCGATTATGCGTGCTTTATATGATAACAAATCGTTCAACGGTGTTGCCACAGCAACACTGCAAAGTCAGATATTTGTGACAAAAACAAACTGCTACAACTTTACGAATCCGAGTCCGATCTGAACCAAACTTGCTCTGATTGATGATAATCTGGCCCTGAAGACGCCTATATGAAAATATTCTCTTTCAAAAACAGCGCCCCCTGGTGACAGCAGACACTATGACACCTGATATTTGAATGAACTTGTCCTAGAGTTTTTGTGCGATCACCTTGAAAATTGGTGAGGTCACTGTGAACAAGTTGCCGAGCATAAGTTCCTGAAAGCTTTTTAAAATGTCGCTCGGTGTACGAGATAGGGGGCGCCAAAGTTGGTGTTCATTCATATTTTTCACAACAAAAGGCAAAACTCTTACAACACGTAAAACTTGTCCTCCTGAGGAGCACGTTGAATGTACATGCACAAAACTTGGTACTCACGCGTTCGTTAGGTCCAGACGGTCAAAAAAGTCAGCGTAGCCGAAGCTCTAAAATGAACAGGAAAGACGCCATTTTGGATTGAAAGTACATTTTTTGCAGATTTTGGCCATTTCGCACCAATGGTATGTGAACGCACTTGTCATAGAGCTTTAAAGGGATCACCTTCAAACTGGGTGAGGTCACTGTGAATAAGTTGAGGATCTAAAGTTATTAAAAGTTTTTTAAAATGTTACATGGTTTTTGAGATAGGGGGCGCCAAAGTTGGCGTTCATTCATATTTTTCACAACAAAAGGCTAAACTCTTACAACCCGTAAAACTTGTCCTCCTGAGGAGCACGTTTAATGTACATGCACTAAACTTGGTACTCACGCGTTCCTTAGGTCAGGACGGTCAAAAAATTCAAAGCAGCCTATGCTCTAAAACGAACGGGACAGCCGCCATCTTGGATTGAAAGTACATTTTTGCAGATTTTGGCCATTTCGCACCAATGGTATGTGAACGCACTTGTCATAGAGCTTTCATGGGATCACTTTGAAACTTTGTGAGGTCACTGTGAACAAGTTGAGGATCCAAAGGTATCAAAATCTTTTCATTAAGTATCACGGCGAACAAGAAGAAGGTCAGGAAAGTTGGCGAAAATCACGATTCCTCGCAACACACAACAATCTCTCATAACTTTGCCATGGAAGGTCAGATATTAACCAAACAAGTGACAATCGATGATGGGCCCTTGCTAAAGATGTCTATGCAAAAACTGTAAATTTTGAAAACATCGCCTCCTGGTGGTGGCAAACAATAGGAAGTCTGGTATTTCTCAACACACAACAAACTCTTATAACTTTGCGATTGAAGGTCAGATCTTAACCAAACTTGTGATGATAGATGATGGGCTTTTGCTAAAGATGCCTAAGCAAAAACTGTAAATTTTGGAAACAGCGCCACCTGGTGGTAACAGAAAGTACAAGTTCACAATTTCCCTTATAACTTTAACAAATTTCCTTGTATCAACCTCAAAATTTGGGAAAACATTCAAAACACATGGTAGATGCTGCGTGCCTAATATGATAACAAATTGTTCAACAGTGTTGCAATGACAACACTGCAAAGTCAGATATTTGCGACAAAAAACAAACTGCTACCACTTTGCTAATACTATTCCAATCTGAACCAAACTTGCTAGGATTGATGATATTCAATCCCTGAAGATGCCTATGTGAAAATATTCACTTTCAAAAACAGTGCCCCCTGTTGACGGCAGACAATATGACGTCTGGTATTTCGCTACAACAACAAACTCTTATAACTTTGCGATGGAAGGTCAGATCTTAACCAAACTCGGGACGATCGATGATGGGATATTGCTGAAGATGCTCATGCAAAAACTGTACATTTTGAAAACAGCGCCTTCTGGTGGTAACAGAAAATACAATTTCACAATTTCCCTTATAACTTTAACAAATTTCATTGTATCATACTCAAAATGAATGAAAACATGTAAAACACATGGTAGATGATGCTTGCTGAATACGATAACAAATCGTTAAATGGTGTTGCCTGGCAAAAATGCAAAGGATTCCCTCAACTGAGTGGTTTGTTCATGCAGTAACCATTGTTCGCCACATGATGGAGGCATTTGCCTACAAATCTATCAAATCTAACATTTACAGTTTCTCATGCTGCTCTAATTGGGATTGTTGTATCCACTTGAAACTTCATACGTGAGCCCTCAGACCCGTCCGGAACATGTCTGTAAAGCAGTAATGCCAAAGTCAAATACACAGGGGGCCAAAATAAAAAAATGGTACAGGTGGAGGGTTAAATATTTATTAAAACTTGCAATTACTGCACATATTGAACCAATACCAATACCAATACCACAGCCTATATTGCACTCAATCATTAAATTAAATTAAATAAAATAAAATAAAATTAAATAAAATAAAATTAAATTAAATTAAATTAAATTAAATTAAATTAAATTAAATTAAATTAAATCAGTTGCAATATTTTCTCAAGGCTCTTTCAGTAACAAATTGAAAACGTTTTTCCTTCTTCTTCTTTTTAACAGGTAAACAGCAAAATGTTATTTTCCTTCAAAGCTCAATGGCAAGATAAATGCAAAAATGAAACAGCATGTTACAAAACAAATCAGTGTGCTGCTCTGATCCTCACCAATGTCTGTCTTTTATAATAAAATTAGAAGTTAGTGCAAACTTGAAAAGTGCAAAACAGTTGCATGTTTCATAGTGCCTTCTTAAGTTATATTCTTTCATAACGACACACTGTCTCCACACACAAGACACACAGGCTTTCCTTTTACTTCGGTGAACATTATTCTGCCTCCCACCTGTCTTGAAAACCCTGTTTTCACCATCTACTTTTCTATTTGTCTATTTGGGGGAGAGGGAGATGAAAAATGACAGCAATGTTTAGTCCTCCACTGTGACTGTGATGCTGTTCATGAATGATGACACTGGATCGCACTCGCAGTGCATCTTGGGATTTGTAGTATTATGGTGCTGAGGGCACATAATAGTGCAAGCCGGTTTTAATAGTAATTAAAAATCATCCCGCTAGCCAGACATAACTCATTCACGGGCCTTGATTCTGACATATGTGCTGTAAAGGATAACCTCCCTACAGGAAGTAGAACTCCCGAAACAGGAAGTCAAGTCTAACATTTTCCAATCTTCACAAAACTTGATATGTGAGTCAAAGGAACGTCCCTGAACACGTTTACGGACACACCTTTCACCAAACAGGAAGTCGGCCATTTTAAACAGGAAGTGCCATCTAACTTAGCACATGGACGCTGAAAATAGTCTAAGCTGAAAATTACTACTGCCGCAAGCGGTGAATGAACGGAAGATGAGCTAGACGTCTCGCACGGCGAGGTGGGCGCAGGGAGACCCGCGAGCCGTCAAGCTCGAACCCGTTGATTACCGCTTGCGGTACTAGTTCTTCTTCTTCTTCTTCTTCCTCTTCACCAAAGTAAATCGCGTTTTAGAGGCCCTGAACATGCCCCAAAACTCACCAATTTTTGCAAGCGCATCAGACCTGGTGTAAATTTACGTTTATTAGTGTTTCGGGGAATGTGCGTTAAAAAATGAAAGTGGGCGGGGCAAATAACTGCTCCACCCCCTAAAACTTGTGGGCCTGAGGAGCACGTTTAATGTACATGCATGAAATTTGATACACGCGTTCCTTAGGTCGGGACGGTCAAAAAAGTCAGCGTAGCCTATGCTCTAAAACGAACAGGAAAGCCGCCATCTTGGATTGAAAATTCATTTTTTGCCGATTTTGGCCATATCGCACCATCGGTATTTGAACGAACTTGTCCTAGAGCTTACATGGGATCACGTTCAAACTTGGTGAGGTCACTTTGGACAAGTTGAGGATCTAAAGTTGCTAAAAACTTTTTAATAAGTATCATGGCGTACGAGAAAGGGGCCGGCAAAGTTGGTGAAAATTTTTATTTTTCGCCACAGGCAACAAAACTCTTATAACTTTGCGATAGAAGGTCACTTCCCAACCAAATTACCTAGGGTTGATGATGGACCATTACTGAAGAAGTCTGTGGAAAAACTGTAATTTTTTAGCACAGCGCCTCCTTGTGGTAACAGAAAATACAACAAATACACAATTTCGGTAATAACTTTTACATAGTTGATTGTATCAAACTCAAAATTTGTGACAACATTTAAAACACATGAAAGATGATGCGGGCTTATTATGATAACAAATGGTTCAACGGTGCTGCCATAGCAACACTGCAAAGTCAGATATTTGTGACAAAAAAACAAACTGCTACAACTTTGCTAATCTGAGTCCAATCTGAACCAAACTTGCTAGGATTGATGATAGTCCGGCCCTGAAGACACCTATATGAAAATATTCACTTTCAAAAACAGCGCCCCCTTGTGACAGCAGACACTATGACACCTGATATTTGAATGAACTTGTCCTAGAGTTTTTGTGCGATCACCTTGAAAATTGGTGAGGTCACTGTGAACAAGTTGCAGAGCATAAGTTACTGAAAGCTTTTTAAAATGTCACTCGGTGTACGAGATAGGGGGCGCCAAAGTTGGTGTTCATTCATATTTTTCATAACAAAAGGCAAAACTCTTACAACCCGTAAAACTTGTCCTCCTGAGGAGCACGTTGAATGTACATGCACAAAACTTGGTACTCACGCGTTCGTTAGGTCCAGACGGTCAAAAAAGTCAGCGTAGCCGAACCTCTAAAACGAACAGGAAAGCCGCCATTTTGGATTGAAAGTACATTTTTAGCAGATTTTGGCCATTTCGCACCAATGGTATGTGAACGCACTTGTCATAGAGCTTTCATGGGATCACCTTGAAACTTTGTGAGGTCACTGTGAACAAGTTGAGGATCCAAAGGTATCAAAATCTTTTCATTAAGTATCACGGCGAACAAGAAGAAGGTCAGGAAAGTTGGCGAAAATCACGATTCCTCGCAACACACAACAATCTCTTATAACTTTGCCATGGAAGGTCAGATATTAACCAAACTAGTGACGATCGATGATGGGCCCTTGCTAAAGATGTCTATGCAAAAACTGTAAATTTTGAAAACATCGCCTCCTGGTGGTGGCAAACACTAGGAAGTCTGGTATTTCGCAACACACAACAAACTCTTATAACTTTGCGATTGAAGGTCAGATCTTAACCAAACTTGTGATGATTGATGATGGGCTTTTGCTGAAGATGCCTATGCAAAAACTGTAAATTTTGGAAACAGCGCCACCTGGTGGTAACAGAAAGTACAAGTTCACAATTTCCCTTATAACTTTAACAAATTTCATTGTATCAAACTCAAAATTTAGGAAAACATTCAAAACACATAATAGATGATGCGTGCCTAATATGATAACAAATTGTTCAACAGTGTTGCTATGACAACACTGCAAAGTCAGATAGTTGCGACAAAAAACAAACTGCTACCACTTTGCGAATACTATTCCAATCTTAACCAAACTTGCTAGGATTGATGATATTCAATCCCTGAAGATGCCTATATGAAAATATTCACTTTCAAAAACAGTGCCCCCTGTTGACGGCAGACAATATGACGTCTGGTATTTCGCTACAACAACAAACTCTTATAACTTTGCGATGGAAGGTCAGATCTTAACCAAACTCGTGATGATCGATGATGGGATATTGCTGAAGATGCTTATGCAAAAACTGTACATTTTGAAAACAGCGCCTTCTGGTGGTAACAGAAAATACAATTTCACAATTTCCCTTATAACTTTAACAAATTTCATTGTATCATACTCAAAATGAATGAAAACATGTAAAACACATGGCAGATGATGCTTGCTGAATATGATAACAAATCGTTAAATGGTGTTGCCTGGCAAAAATGCAAAGGATTCCCTCAACTGAGTGGTTTGTTCATGCAGTAACCATTGTTCGCCACATGATGGAGGCATTTGCCTACAAATCTATCAAATCTAACATTTACAGTTTCTCATGCTGCTCTAATTGGGATTGCTGTATTCACTTGAAACTTGATATGTGAGACCTCAAACCCGCCCGGAACATGTCTGTAAAGCAGTAATGCCAAAGTCAAATACACGGGGGGCCAAAATAAAAAAAACAAGTGGAGGGTTAAATTTTTATTAAAACTTGCAATTACTGCACATATTGAACCAATACCAATACCAATACCATAGCCTATATTGCACTTAATCATAAAATTAAATTAAATTAAATTAAATTAAATTAAATTAAATTAAATTAAATTAAATTAAATTAAATTAAATAGGAAAAAGAGGAAGTCTGCCATTTTAAACAGGAAGTGCCCTCTAACTTAACACATGGACGCTGAAAATAGTCCAAGCTGAAAATAACTACTACCGCAAGCAATGAATGAACGGAAGATGAGCTAGAGGACTCGCACGGCGAGGTGGGCGCAGGGAGACCCGCGAGCCGTCAAGCTCGAACCCGTTGATTACCGCTTGCGGTACTAGTTAGGGTTCGAGCAACTTGGTTGCAAGAACCCTATTGAAACTGTGATGTTTATTCTTATTATTATTATTATTTTTCCTCTAAATGAATCGCCTTTTTGAGGTCTTTCCCATACACGAAAACTCACCAACTTTTGCAAGTGCATCAAACCTGGTGTAAATTTACGTCTGAAAGTACTTCGGGGACACTGCGTACAAAATTGGAAGTGGGCGGGGCTTACGAAAATGAAAAACAGCTTTCATCAGGCCGATTTTTCTCTTGTTTCACGTACATGCACGAAAGTTGGTACACATGTTAAGCATGTCAGGACGGTCCAAAAAGTCCGTGCTGGCGCCTCTGTAAGTCCTACAGGAAGGCCGCCATTTTGGGTTGAACGGCCATTTTTGGCCTATTTTGGCCATTTCGCAGCAATGGTATGTGAACGAACTTGTCCTCGAGCTTTCATGGAATCACCTCTAAACTTGGTGAGGTCACTGTGGACAAGTTGAGGATCTTAAGTTATTAAAATGCTTCTTATAAGTATCATGGTTTTCAAGATAGGGGGCGCCAAATTTGGGGAAAATTACGAATTTCTCGCAACGCACAACAAAACTCTTATAACTTTGTGATGGAAGGTCCGATCTTAACCAAACTTGTGTCGATCGATGATGGGCCCTTGCTGAAGATGCCTATGCAAAAACTGTCAAGTTTGTAAACATCGCCTCCTGGTGGTGGCAGAAAATCTAAAAAAAAAAAGTTACTTTTACAATTTCGGGAATAACTTTTACAGAAATTATTGTATCAAACTCAAAATTGGTTAAAAGACTCTAAACACAAGGTAGACTATGCGTGCTCAATATGATGGCGTATCGTTACATGATGTTGCCATGGTAATGATGCAAAGTCGGATTTTTGCGTCAAAAAAACACACTGCTACAACTTTGCGAATCCTAGTCCCATCTGAACCAAACTTGCTAGGATTGATGATAGTCCGGCCCAGAAGACGTCTATATGAAAATATTCAATTTCGGGAACACCGCCCCCTGGTGACAAAGACAATATGACCCTTGGTATTTGAATGAACTAGTCCTAGAGTTCTAGTGCGATCACCTTTAAACTTGGTCAGGTCACTGTGAACCAATTGAGGAGCTTAAGTTATCAAAAGTTTTTTAAAATGTCTCATGGTGTACGAGATAGGGGGCGCCAAAGTGGGTGTAAATTCCTATTTTTCACAACAAAAAGCAAAACTCTTATAACTTTGCGAAGGAAGATCCAATCCCAACCAAACTTCCTATGATTGATAATGGGTAGTTGCTGAAGGCGACTATATTGCTGAAAACAATACATTTTGAAAACAGCGCCTCCTGGTGGTGGTAGAAAATACAAAAAAAAAAAAACTGTTACAACTTTGCCAATCCTGGTCCAATCTGAACCAAACTTGCTGGGATTGTTGATAGTCTGGCCCTGAACAAACCTATGTGAAAATATTTCAAGTCAAAATCAGCGCCCCCTGGTGAAAGTGGACGGGCCAAAAACCTGCTCCACCCCCTAAAACTTGTGGTCCTGAGGAGCACGTTTAATGTACATGCACAAAACTTGGTACACGTGTTCCTTAGGTCGGGCCGGTCAAAAAAGTCAGCGTAGCCTATGCTCTAAAACTAACAGGAAAGCCGCCATCTTGGATTGAAAGTAAATGCTTTGCTGATTTTGGCCATTTCACACCAATGATATTTGAACAGATTTGTCCTAGATCTTTCATGGGATCACCTTCAAACTTGGTGAGGTCACTTTGGACAAGTGGAGGATCCAAAGGTATCAAAATCTTTTCAATAGGTATTATGGCGTAAGAGTAAGGGGCCGGCAAAGTTGGTAAAAATTTTAATGTTTCGCCACAGGCAACAAAACTCTTATAACTTTGCGATAGAAGGTCACATCCCAACCAAATTACCTAGGGTTGATGATGGACCATTGCTGAAGAAGTCTGTGAAAAAAACGTAAATTTTGAGCACAGTGCCTCCTTGTGGTAACAAAATATACAAAAAAAAACAATTTCGGTTATAACTTTTACAGAGTTATTCGTATCAAACTCAAAAATTGGGAAAACATTTAAAACACATGTTCGATGATGCGTGCTTAATATGATAACAAATCGTTCAACGGTGTTGCCACAGCAACACTGCAAAGTCAGATATTTGTGACAAAAAACAAACTGCTACAACTTTACGAATCCGAGTCCGATCTGAACCAAACTTGCTTTGATTGATGATAGTCTGGCCCTGAAGACGCCTATATGAAAATATTCACTTTCAAAAACAGCGCCCCCTGGTGACAGCAGACACTATGACACCTGATATTTGAATGAACTAATCCTAGAGTTTTTATGCGATCATCTTGAAAGTTGGTGAGGTCACTGTGAACAAGTTGCCGAGCATAAGTTCCTGAAAGCTTTTTAAAATGTCGCTCGGTGTACGAGATAGGGGGCGCCAAAGTTGGTGTTCATTCATATTTTTCACAACAAAAGGTGAAACTCTTACAACCCGTAAAACTTGTCCTCCTGAGGAGCACGTTGAATGTACATGCACGAAACTTGGTACTCACGCGTTCCTTAGGTCCAGACGGTCAAAAAAGTCAGCGTAGCCGAAGCTCTAAAACGAACAGGAAAGCCGCCATCTTGGATTGAAAGTACATTTTTGGCAGATTTTGGCCATTTCGCACCAATGGTATGTGAACGCACTTGTCATAGAGCTTTTATGGGATCACCTTCAAACTAGGTGAGGTCACTGTGGACAAGTTGAGGATCTAAAGTTATTAAAAGTTTTTCAAAATGTCGCATGGTTTTTGAGATAGGGGGCGCCAAAGTTGGTGTTCATTCATATTTTTCTCAACAAAAGGCTAAACTCTTATAACCCCAAAAACTTGTCCTCCTGAGGAGCACGTTGAATGTACATGCACTAAACCTGGTACTCACACGTTCCTTAGGTCGGGACGGTCAAAAAATTCAAAGCAGCCTATGCTCTAAAACTAACAGGAAAGCCGCCATCTTGGATTGAAAGTAAATGTATTGCAGATTTTGGCCATTTCGCATCAATGGTATGTGAACGCACTTGTCATAGAGCTTTAATGGGATCACCTTCAAACTTTGTGAGGTCACTGTGGACAAGTTGAGGATCCAAAGGTATCAAAATCTTTTCATTAAGTATCACGGCGAACAAGAAGAAGGGCAGCAAAGTTGGCGAAAATCACGATTCCTCGCAACACACATCAATTTCTTATAACTTTGCCATGGAAGGTCAGATATTGACCAAACTAGTGACAATCGATGATGGGCCCTTGCTAAAGATGTCTATGCAAAAACTGTAAATTTTGAAAACATCGCCTCCTGGTGGTGGCAAACAATAGGAAGTCTGGTATTTCGCAACACACAACAAACTCTTATAACTTTGCGATTGAAGGTCAGATCTTAACCAAACTTGTGATGATAGATGATGGGCTTTTGCTAAAGATGCCTAAGCAAAAACTGTAAATTTTGGAAACAGCGCCACCTGGTGGTAACAGAAAGTACAAGTTCACAATTTCCCTTATAACTTTAACAAATTTCTTTGTATCAAACTCAAAATTTGGGAAAACATTCAAAACACATGGTAGATGATGCGTGCCTAATATGATAACAAATTGTTCAACAGTGTTGCAATGACAACACTGCAAAGTCAGATATTTGCGACAAAAAACAAACTGCTACCACTTTGCGAATGCTATTCCAATCTGAACCAAACTTGCTAGGATTGATGATAGTCAATCCCTGAAGATGCCTGTATGAAAATATTCACTTTCAAAAACAGTGCCTTCTGTTGACGGCAGACAATATGACGTCTAGTATTTCGCTACAACAACAAACTCTTATAACTTTGCGATAGAAGGTCAGATCTTAACCAAACTCGTGACGATCGATGATGGGATCTTGCTGAAGATGCTTGTGCAAAAACTGTACATTTTGAAAACAGCGCCTTCTGGTGGTAACATAAAATACAAGTTCACAATTTCCCTTATAACTTTAACAAATTTCATTGTATCATACTCAAAATGAATGAAAACATGTAAAACACATGGTAGATGATGCTTGCTGAATATGATAACAAATCGTTCAACGGTGTTGACATAAGAACACTGCACAGGATCTACTCTACTGAGTGGTTCGTCAATGCAGTAACCTTTGTTCGCCACATGATGGAGGCATTTGCCTACAAATCTATCAAATCTAACATTTACAGTTTCTCATGCTGCTCTGAAAGGGAAAGATGGGGCAAAAGGTACTGCAAGAGGGGCCAAGGAAAAAAAAAAACAGGGAAAATGGGAAGAGAGAAAAAGTAACAGAGGGAAAAAAGAGAAAATGCACCCTAAATTCTTATACCATCAGATGTTCTATCACAAAAATAACTAGTTATTTCTAAAATTCAGCTTCAATTCTGATACCATCAGTTGTTTTTCACAAAAATAACAACTTATAGACAAAATCACACTGTTAGACCTCAGACCTCAGACCGGCCCTGAACATGTCTGTAAAGGATGACCTCCTTACAGGAAGTACAACTCCCTAAACAGGAAGTAATGTCTGACATTCTCCGATCCACACGAAACTTATTATGTAAGTCAAGGTACCTTCCCTAAACATGTTTACGGACACGCCTTTCACCCAACAGGAAGACGGCCATTTTAAACGGACACGCCTGACATTGCGCGGGGATGCAGCTGAAAATAACCAGTACCACAAGCAGTGAATGAACGGAAGATGAGGAAGAGGACTCGCGCTGCAACGTGGACGCACGGGGACTCGCGAGCCGTCAAGCTCGAACCCGTTGATTACCGCTTGCGGTACTAGTTATTATTATTATTCCTCTAAATGAATCGCCTTTTTGAGGCCTTTCCCATACACGAAAACTCACCAATTTTTGCGAGTGCATCAAACCTGGTGTAAATTTACGTCTGATAGTACTTCGGGGACACTGCGTACAAAATTGAAAGTGGGCGGGGCTTACGAAAATGAAAAACAGCTTTCATCAGGCCGATTTTTCTCGTGTTTCACGTACATGCACGAAAGTCGGTACACATGTTAAACATGTCAGGACGGTCCAAAAAGTCCGTGCTAGCGCCGCTGTAAGTCTTGGGTTGAACGACCATTTTTGGCCTATTTTGAACATTTCGCACCATGGGTATTTGAACGAACTTGTCCCAGAGCTTACATGGGATCACGTTCAAACTTGGTGAGGTCACTGTGGACAAGTTGAGGATCTAAAGTTCCTGAAAACTTTTTAATAAGTATCATGGCGTACGAGAAAGGGGGCGTCAAAGTTGGTGAAAATTTAAGATTTTCGCCACAGGCAACACAACTCTTATAACTTTGCGATAGAAGGTCCGATCTTAACCAAACTTGTGGCGATCGATGATGGGCCCTTGCTGAAGATGCCTATGCAAAAACTGTTAAGTTTGTAAACATCGCCTCCTGGTGGTGGCAGAAAATCAAAAAAAAAAAGTTACTTTTACAATTTCTGGAATAACTTTTACAGAAATGATTGTATCAAACTCAAAATTGGTTAAAAGATTCTAAACACATGGTAGACTATGCGTGCTCAATATGATGGCGTATCGTTACATGATGTTGCCATGGTAATGATGCAAAGTCGGATTTTTGCGACAAAAAAACAAACTGCTACCACTTTGCTAATCCTTGTCCAATCTGAACCAAACTTGCCATGATTGATGATAGTCCGGCCCTGAAGACACCTATATGAAAATATTCACTTTCAAAAACAGCACCCCCTGGTGACGGAGACAATATGACCTCTGGTATTTGAATGAATTAATCCTAGAGTTCTTGTGCGATCACCTTTAAACTTGGTCAGGTCACTGTGAACCAGTTGAGGAACTTAAGTTATCAAAAGGTTTTTAAAATGTCTCATGGTGTACGAGATAGGGGGCGCCAAAGTGGGTGTAAATTCCTATTTTTCACAACAAAAAGCGAAACTCTTATAACTTTGTGATGGAAGATCCAATCCCAACCAAACTTCCTATGATTGATAATGGGTAGTTGCTGAAGGCTACTATATTGCCGAAAACAATAAATTTTGAAAACAGCGCCTCCTGGTGGTTGTAGAAAATACAAAAAAAAAAAAACTGTCACAACTTTGCCAATCCTGGTCCAATCTGAGCCAAACTTGCTAGGATTGTTGATAGTCTGGCCCTGAACAAACCTATGCGAAAATATTTCATGTCAAAATCAGCGCCCCCTGGTGAAAGTGGACGGGCCAAAAAACTGCTCCAACCCCTAAAACTTGTGGTCCTGAGGAGCACGTTTAATGTTCATGCACGAAACTTGGTACACGCCTTCCTTAGGTCGCAAAAAGTGACAACATTGTCATAAAAGTGACAACATTGTCATAGTTTAGTAAGTTGTCCAAGACGAGACAAAAATGTCATAGTTTAGTATGTGGATAATTTTTAAGCTTCAGTTACCACCTGTTTGTTCCCGTTTCTGCCTGCGTAGAAGAAGCTCCGCCTCCGACAAAGGAAGTGGAACATTCCAAATAGATCGACACAGAGGGGAGTGGGCACCGGAGAGCAATCTCGCCTAGGGCACAAAATTAGGTAGAGCCGGCCCTGCGCGTGAGTGATGACACATATCAGTGTTCTTGAGGGAAAAAAGCAGCAAAACGCAGTGAATTTGTTGAGACTTTATTTGGAGTGAAAACACAGCTAAGAGCCCAGTGTGTGTGTGTGTGAGAGAGAGATGTTGCTGTCAACTGCTGTTTTATTTGGTTGTGTTCGTGTGTGTGTGTGTGTGTGTTACTACAGTGAGGCTGATATGACCCTGCTTACTCACATGAAGAGAAAAAAGTTTTACTTTTATGTTGCGTGCGTGATGCTGTGGAAATGTTTGTGGAAGTGGGGATGGGAGGACTTAACTAAAATAAATGTGAACCATACATGGCTGTAGAAAGAGAACGGTAGCCTACAATAGTGTATGATAATAAAAAAAGTACTTTATTATGCATGATAATAAGTTAGCACGCTACTTTTATTTTGAGGTTGTTACATGCAAAATAGGTTGTTACATACAAAAAAGGAAAAAGGGGCGCTGTTTCCGTATTTTCGTATTTTGGTTTTGTCAGAAATACGGATTATACTTTGGTACCCTGACCCTTTACAAACTGTACATGTGAAAATGAATCCTTTTTTTTTTTTTTTTAACCTGTACGTGTCATGAGTTCTTCGAGAGCCCTCTCACGGTGATTTTCATGAACAAGCAGCACCTCTTTGATTGCACTCTGCTGGAAACCCATTTCGTTAAACTGAGTCAGGAGCCGCAGGAACTCGGCAGCCTAAAATTAAAAAAACAGGTGTTATGATTTATTAATGTGTTCTCATCACATCACAATTGAAGAGGTATTCCCGTGGTCCTGCTTGTATCATGTGATGAGTCAGTCACCTTGCTCTCACAGTTCTGAAACATCTCCAAGGCCTCATCTATCTGGGCTTCATCATAGCCCAGTCCACACAGACGCTCTCTGGCAACCAGGTACTTAAGGATCTGTAGAAAAAAAAGGTAAAATAATTATATGAAGATCGCATGCTGGTTCTTAACAGCACAAAATAATAAAACAAGTTAATGAATTGTGAGTTTGCAGAAAGGGTCCATTTTGTTGAAGTTCTAATGTGACTATGTGAAATTCTACATTGTTCAAGTCCAAATGTTCTGCATTTAAACTTATTCTACAACTATAGTTGCTGTGCTTAAATATCACAATTCACAATGTGTATTAGATTATAAGCTAATTATTGATGCTTAAATAGGAAGGCATCAATTTAATGTTTCAGCTGGTGGTGTTTCATTGCAAAGTAATTACTAATTTTACTTTTTGAAGTAACATTACCCAACACTGCTTATTATTCTGAAATGACTGAATTAATCATGTTGTTATATTGAATTATTAAAGAAGAAATATGTAGGCATTGGTTTAAAGTTACATGGTTGAAGCTCCAGTGTGTTTGGGTTTGGGTTAGCCTAAACCACACCCCAGCATTCTGTGACCTTATTTGTTCTCACAAACTTATATTCACTTAAATTGAAAAGTTACAGCAGCCTTTCATTTTCATCATTTTCCACCACTAATCAGGATTTTCCTACAAGATCTTACAAACCCTGAGCAGTTCTCCCACCTTCTCTGGGCAGTGATAGCCTGTTTTTTGAAGAGCCAGAATAGCTGTGCGTAAAGGGTAGCCCTTCTCTGTGATGGTTTCCAGAAGCTCCCTCTCTTCCTGGCTGAGTGCTGACAGCAACTCTGCTGTTGAGTCAAAGAAAACCCCACGAGCGCCACCAGTCCTCATGGCTTGCTGAGAAGGGAAGAAACAGAAAAGCACTGTGGGTTGTGTTATGATGAATAAGTGAGGAGAATAAAGGTGATGAATGTATCATGTCGGGGCCATTGGAGAAGAAAGAAAACCTTCTGTCTTTGGTTTCTGACTACAGGCCCTGCAGAGGAGGGTCTGTGCTGCTGCTGCTGCTGCTGCTGTAGTCTGGATGGAGAAGCACTGGCAGGTGGTGAGTTGAGGGAGAACTTTCTCACAGAGATCAGTGAGCGCTGCCTCTTCTTTCCATTCTTCTGTCCGTGGGGCAAAGGGCTGACCTGCAGGGATCTTTGTTTCTCCAGGTGGCGCAGAGGCAGTTTAAAGTCTTGGATGGTTGGTAAATTGCCTCTGTGGCCTGAGGACATCTGAGGTGCAGCGCTACGGGGTCTCTCTCTGCTTTTCATTGGTCGAGGTGCATCATCAGTGGAGGAGCTCTCATTATCTTCATTATCACCATCGTCATCCTCTGAGTCAGGCAGAAGGAACTTGACAGTGCGATGGTGCTGCCGAGCGCAGTCTGCAGAGGTCAGGCTGTGACTGCGGGGCCGAAGGGTCGAGGCCCGCAGTTCACTGCACCTGCAGCTGGTCCTGTGACGCCCCTGAGGGCTCCTAAACATCAGCCAGTAAGGAGGACAGGATGGGTTCTTGCCAACTGGCTGGTGTCTGCTTAAAATCCATTTCTCCAGCTTGAAATTATACTGTAAAAGAAAAATGTACAAACAAAAAAGATTTGCATGAGTATCGAGTCAAAACATCCTGAACAGTGAACAGAACATCTTGCGTGTCATTACGTCACATGAACCAACATGGATGTTTTACAGTGTTTAACATGTAGCGGCATCTGTTGGTTAAGTTGCCTGTTGCAGCTTAGTTTCTCCTCACCTCGTCTCACCCTTCCAAGTCCAGTGTAGAAATATTAAGTAATGAAAAATAATAATTCAATCAGAATTATACTCAAACAGTATGGAAAATTATTATTTTATCTTCAATTTCGGCGTTATTAAATTTTACAATCCAGACCCTTCAAGTTCTTCAAAATGCTTTGTGTTTTGAAGAGTTTTACATTTGCTGGACAGTGTGTGTAAATGGGAATGAATGGGTACAACATGAAATTGTTTGACCAGTATGTTTGACCTCAGTCTCCCGTAGTACTCGCTGCAGGTCTGATGTGGTGAGGTCTGGAGCTGTCACCACCTGTACTTCCTCCTCCAGTGGACCCTGTGTTGTCTGAAACGGGACGTCCTCCAGTGTGCTCATGGTCACCAACTCACAACCTCAAACGACCTACATCAACGGAACCACCATGAGTTTCTGAGTGAACTGTTTTCTGGGCCTGAATATTTGTAGCATTGTTGTCATTTCTTACCTTTTGTGTGTTGTTTTCTCTGTGGTCCCCAGAACTCTGAAGCATGGACAAGTGTTTGGAGTTAATGACTGAGGCACAGACATCATCACAATAAACCTCTTCATCACTAAGCCTCTGACATCATTGTCTGAGCGGTTGTTTACCAATAATACCTCAGACTCTTGTTCTCGTAGTAGGCAAGCTTATAAAACAAAGGTGTGTGGAAATAGATTCAGAAGAAGCATGGTATAGTAAAATCTGCACCAATACAAAAGTACAGTATTTGAATAATTTGTAAGTCAACTTGTCAAATCCAAATATTTTAAATTCATTACTTTTGCATGAAGAAATATTATTGTTGACCTTTAAATATTTAATTTTTTGGTGCAGAGTTCTATAGTTTGACTTTGTAATTACACTGTGGATTTAAACTGGGATTAGGGAAATGCTGAGGTATTGGGAAACCAACGGTATGATGTGTTCCAGAGATTAGCTGATTACATAAAGGCAACAGCACAAGAGTGCAGCACAACACTTTCATATTTGTTGATTTAACAAGCGCGGTGACAAAGATAACGCCTCAGCACTGACGTGTTGCACTAACTTCAGAAGAGTTCAAGTTGTAGACCAATTCAAAATGTTGTACAGAGATACACATTTTATTTTCATTTTAAACAATAACAATAAGTTCCATACACACAATCTTGGGTTGTTTACAGGTTCAGTAACAGACCTCTGAAAACAGGAAAGCATGAGGGAAGAAAGAAAAACATAAAACCAAAAAGAAAAAGGAGAACAGATCTATTTTAATCACATTCTAAAGCACAAACAGCATCAAGAGTACAGCAGCATGGTTCAGTCAGAGAGCATTTTGGTGGAGACATGAGTGCCGACGTGTGAACTGAGGTGCTATTAAATAACAGGATATTATGTCACTGCAAATGAAGTGAGTTTAACAGAGTGGGTTTTGACTGTGAAAGAGGCAATCAGTTCAGTTTGACTATCTGTTTAAGGAACACACTCGAGTCATGAAAATAGGGGGATAACTACTAAAATAATAACATTAATAATCACAGGATGATTCATTAACACTTCAGTTTCCTGCCCTGTCAAACAGTCTTCTGAACTGATCCTGTGAGAACGGAGGTCTGTGAGTAAACACATGTACATTCCCTTAAGGGTGTGTTAAAGGAGGAAGAAAAATACTTAAAGCATAACCATTCTGGCTCTTTTTTTTAAAAAAGGTCATTGTTTTCCACCTGCTGTGTTTAGTATGCTGGTGTATTACACTTCAAAATATGTTCTCCTATTTAGAGGTCATGTCATACAAACGGCTTACAAATGTTACCTAAGCAGTGTAGCTCAACATTTACAGCCTTATTTCACTGTGAGCACCATTATAACAATGGTGTAAAGAAGAACACATCAAAAATATTGATGTGCTTGTGGAATATTATGCCTTCATGACATAAGGCATTATTGGACATGGTAATGTCACATCTACACTTTCTAAGCAGCCCACGTTTAAGTGTACAGTGTGATCCCATAGTTTGCTTTCCATTTGCTTCCTTTCCCATTGCAGCCCATCACCACAAAAAGAGAAAACATAACTAGCTACACATCCATTCATGAATAAAATAGCCTTATCTGTATATAGATAAAAAGTTCACAATCCCCAGAGATTGAAATATTTTATAAAGGTCCACCATGTGAGTGCACCACTAATTAATTAACATTGATGCAGCGGACCAAAGGTTGTTACACTATTATAATTTGTTAATCATGATAACGATCCTCAGAGAGAACCAGCAACCTTCTTTACCACTACACACCACACATTTGTCAGGGGGCTACAAGAAAACCAACAGTTGGTATCCAATGATTCATATTAATCTTAAGATTTCAGGCAGCGTCGTCTTTAGCTGAAAATGTTTAACATGTGGTTCAGTTGTTAGCAGCATCCGCCTGTCGAGGCCAGTTCTCCTCGTCAATGCCCGAGTCATATTCCTCTTCTGCCGACTCCTTGGCTGGAGCTCTGAAAATTACAATAAAGAGGTTCAGGTTTTTAAAAAACACAGTCAAATGGGCTCCATGCTTAGCTTCAGGAATCCGATCTACAACATGACGTGCATGTAACTCTGATCTGAGAGCTGAGAGATACTGACCTCAAATATATGGGTAAGGATTTTCCGTGGACAACTTCTTTGTTCAGCTCGACAGCTATGATGTCAGAGTGTGGCACCTCAAACATGGGCTCGAGGAGCAGCTTTTCCTATAGGAAAAGATAAAAGGTCCGGTGTGTAACATTTAGAAGGGTTCATTGGGTTTAAAAATCATTTGGCTTTTGTAGCCTCACGATCATAACTTTGAATTTACTTTTGTTTATGACCATCTTAACTGATTATTTCTGGGATGTGAAGGCCACCATAGTTCCCTGACATACAGTCTCACCATTAGAGTCTCATCTCACCATTAAACCAGTTTGGCATATCCTATTTCTATGACATTTGTCGACCAATATATCCATTCATTTCTGTATCTGGATGATACCAATACTTAAACACTGAGAGGGATATTAAAGAGTTTCATATACCATGATGGACCGGAGCCCACGTGCTCCCGTTTTTCTCTCCAGAGCCATCCTGGCGATGGCTGTCAAAGCACCCTGAGTCACATTGAGATCACACTGAAACAAATAAAACAAGCCAGTTGTTCAGCTCCAAACAAAAAGACACATGTTCCTAATTATCAAGTTATTTACTTGTAAATCTATTAGAGGATTGTACACACAGAGCAGTCTATGTGCCTGAATTCAACCTCTATGTCAGAGTCCTTACTTTGTCCATGCTGAAAAGCGCCTGGTACTGGGGCACCACAGCATTGCGTGGTTCAGTCAGGATCCTAACTAACGTCTCCTCATCCAGGCTGTGCAGAGGAACGACCACAGGAAGACGGCCAACAAACTCTGGGATCATTCCAAACTCGATCAGGTCCCGAGCCTCGACGTGCTTCAGCAATCTGTCTTTCTCCTTGATCTCTGCCACTGTGTCTGTCTCGCCACTGGTGTTGGCCAAGTCTGCTGCTGCTGCCGCACGGCGCCCTTTACCCAGGTTCGAAGGCGTCCCAAATCCCAAATACTGAAAAAAGGGGACGGTAATAATTACAAACAGTAATCCTGGTTGAACATCTGTTTACAATCACGTCTAAGATATTAAATTCACCTTTTCATTTTTTCGTCTGCTGATTATTCTGTCAAGTCCATTGAAGGCACCTGATGCAACAAACAAGATGTTCGTTGTGTCGACCTGCACAGTTTCTCCTCTCAGTTTCCTGGAGTTTTTCTCGGGAACATTGACAACTGTTCCCTCCAAGAGTTTAAGCAAACCCTGAGATAAGAACAATTTAATTAGCATCTTAAAAATAATGATGTATATAACGAGCAAAAACCCAACAAACAAATCAACAAGTTGTAGTAATGTTGCATCTCTTGTAACGGATTGAATTCTGACCTGCTGGACTCCTTCTCCTCCCACATCTCTGAGCTGATGGATCCCAGGTACACTGCCAATCTTATCAACCTCATCCAGAAACACAATACCTGCACACAAATGAGAAGTACCGGGTCATAATGGTGTAAGTTTGACTTGTACCCTGGCCATAGACAGCTCATCACTGGTTAACCTTCAAGATTCAAAGTTGAAAACCTTTATTTCTTTGACCTCAATTTGAGCCCATGGTTTTTTTAACCTTTATCTGTGTCCATCATCTGTCTGCTAAAAAACAGGTTGTGGCTGATTAAGTGTAATTGCTGCAAAAGTTTATATTGGTATACAACAAAGTAGCGAGCATAAGAGTGTGATTATATTAGCATAAGACAATACTTTCAGCAAAACAACAGGGAGAAACAAAGGCAGTACGATTTCTATTGAGATAGTATCACCTCTGTCTTACACAGCATGTTGGTTGATAGAGAATGAATACTTTACTCTCAGTGTGTTGTTCAAACTTTATATACTGGCTGCTAGCCCCCAACTTGTATTGCTACCTTGCATTTACAACTAGCTTGTGTTTTCGGTCCATTGTCTTTGCAACATTGATTTAAACCTCAGTGCTGTGTATACAAAACTTTCTAGATGCATATATAATGCGAGTACTGAGTGCAAATATGCATTTCTCTCATTTCCTTAGGCCGGTCAGCTCCATTTTGTCCATCCTTGATGGCATGATGATACCCGACAATGTGGCATGGTGAACAAAGAAAGCAGACGTTCTTTGTGGTTTTGCAACTTGTTTTGCTTTTTTGTGCTGACTATAAAACATAAGGTATTATTTAAACATGAGACACTGTAGGGCTGTTCTTTTCAGTGCATCTGCTCACCTTGCTGTGCTTTCTCCACAGAGTAATTGGCATCTTGCAGCAGTTTAGCAATCACTGACTCGATGTCTTCTCCCACATATCCGGCTTGAGTAAGTGTGGTGCAATCACAAATTGCAAAGGGAACATCCAGACAACGTGCCAGTGTCTGTGCCAACAATGTTTTACCTGAGTGATATTGGAGGAATCATAATCAATTTTCTTTGGACAAAGCAGAATGACATTTACAAATAAACCACATAATAATAACAATGTAGTCAGTGCCACTTTGCACTCTTTCAGTTCAAGACATTGTTGACACTGACCTGAGCCAGTTGGGCCAAGAAGTATGATGTTGCTCTTCTCTAGCTTAATTTCAGTGTTTGTGGAGTCCAGGACCTCACCGCCCCTCTTCTCCTGAGGCGTCTGCTGGCTGGCCTGCTGCTGCATGGACACACCCAGAGCATTTCCATGAGGACTGATTCCTGCAATCTGCAGCAGCTCTGCAACAACACATCAAGCCACAGGGTTAACGTTGTCACTGGAAAGTGAAAAAACCTGACTAGGAACGTACAACACCACAGGAAAGAAAACAAAAATAATTATTGGAATTTGAAACAGTGCTGCTACAATTTAAACATACCATTCACTGACGGTGTGTAAGTGTCAGTCTGTGTTTAGTATCAACAGTTTCCATGTACAGGCTAAAAATAGCAAAGTGAACAGAAATGAATGTAGGTCACTGGGCTACCAAATCTTATTGTTTGGTCAAGCATTAATAGTTTTCACTTTATTACTGCAACAGATTCTGTAGCTCATCTGTGTGCACGTGGTAAATGAGAAGGTAAATGAGAAGACTAACACTCACAACTATATACATATATCATCTGAGGGGGGTCATTGAGGTCTGTAGAGTTTGGCATTTGTGCAACTCATGAAAATAACGTGCTGAGCGAGTGTTAAAGACTTCTACAGTCTCTACACTGGCAGAGACATCGGTGACACTACGGGCGATTTGTCACTTACTTGTGAATCTGTATTCATTCTCTCGTCTTCTCATCTCTATCTCTACAGGAAGAGGATGAAAGTACTCAAATAAATATTATCATTAATCACTGCCATGATTACATTTTCAATGCAATCCTGCAACAATGTTTACACATTCATCATGTATGGTAATGATTGAACAAATGCCAAAGAATACAGGTTATAATTCCAGACTGATTATAACTGATTGGAACTGAAGACTGATTATGACCATAGCTGCAACAGGTCTGACAATAAAAAATAAACATTTTAATTATTTCATTTTTTATGCTTCTTTTGTAATGTGTCATGGTGCCTTTCATATTTTTATGTTAAGCAGTGGTAGAGTGAGTCTTCTATCTACTGGAAGGTTGTGAGTTAGATTCCCGGCTCGGTTAGACACACTCCCGACAGCTGTGCAGGCAGGAGTGTGAGTGGATATCAAAGAGGTGTGATAGAAAATATGATGCACATGGATGTGCTGTATGAAAGTGTGCATGAATGTGTGAAAAACTACAGTTAAAAGCAGCATTGAGTGGTCATCGAGACTAGAAATATGCTATATAAATACAGACCATTTACCTTTTCTAACTAGCCTTTTGCTTATTGTGACAACTGCAAATGCATTTGTTTTAGTATTTATACAGCAAATTAACATTAATATAAATTATAATCTTGTATGTTGTTAATGTTTCTACATGAAATTCACATCAGCTGTGTGTTCAACAGCAGCCTGTTCACTTTCTAATTTTCCCCCATCGGACTGCAACAATGTTTGGCGTACAGCTATTATAATATTAACAGTGGACTTACTAGTGGAACTGATCCATGGAAGAAAAATCAATACGTACACAATTTGTAAAGGTACATGAAAGAAACTTTAAAAACAAAGACAAATTTGCAGAATCACATCTACGAATTAGGATAATACTGACCCCGAGGTGTAAGAGAGGGCTGTTTTTCCACTTCAACCTGCTGACGACTTCCAGCAGGAATGTTGTTGTAGATACGCTTGTAATGATTGTATACTGCAACAGCTAACACCTTTTTTGCATAGGACTGGCCAACAACGTACTTGTCAAGATAAGCATATATCTGGAGGGGAAAAGAGACATTTTAATTTTCAAACTTAAAACTAATAAAATCAGAACATGTCACAATTCATTGAAAGTTATTTCAAAGCTCATTATAGCAACTTTTGTTAATGCTTCAATTTCTTACCTTCTTAGGGGGAGGGGGGGGTTTCTGTGCAAATGCCAATTTTACTGCCTCTGCAGCAGACTCTGGCTCTTTGTTTAACCCCTTCTTTGAGTCCGTTTCAGACAGAACCACGAAAAAGTGATGGCATTTCTCACATTTTACAAATCGTGTTGATGCTATAAAAGAGTGACAAACAATATTCAGTGCAATAATAATGAACAGACTTGTTATAAGAAACATTTGAGACATTGAAAAACAGCTCAGCTAATCGATAAACCATTCACTTCAAACTGAAAGCATCAAGACGGTTTTCAATATTTTTTTCAAATATGGCAACAATGCCACCTCATGAAGTACACTATTTTATCACTTATCTATCACAACTTTTTTTTCCTTTTAAAAAAAGCATGTTGAAACGTTAAATGTTTAAATAAAACGCTTTCATTCACATGAATAAACTGCCATCTCTTTTGCATTTTGCTACTTTAATGATGATAGATTTATGCCTTTTACAGCAGGCATTAAAGCAAATAATAACAATACTGCAGACAGGTGAGGGTTGACTATACACCGAGTCACTGCTGTGTAGTGGCAATGCACTCTTTATAACCAGCCAGAGGGACAAAGTAGCGTATTTTTATTATTTATATGTCCTCAAAGAATGAAGGCATACTACAATGTGACAGGTGTCTGTGACACATTTGACACACCTGTCACAGTCTACTGTTTTTCATAACACTCTAGCTTCCTTTTGGGTGTCATCTTTCCTCCTTCCCATTCTGCTCTAATTAGGTATACTCAACACCAATGGGAGCATGAAGTTGACACATGGCAAATTGCAAAGAATTGCATAAAACAATACACCGACATAAATTATGCCATAAAAACTTAAAAATGCATTTGATTTCTGAGGTCACAGTGACCTTGAACCGCAAATGTTAACCAAGCCCAGATGAATGTGTGTGCCGATATGAAAAGATTCCCTCTTACAACAATTAATTTACAAGAATGGGATTGCTGGACGTACAGACGAAAAACCCAAAAATATGACCTTCTGGTTACATCTGCAGATGGAGGGGAGGCATACAAATATTAGCTCCTACATAATCCTTTATCCATTTAATATTTAAGTCTTGCTAACGGAGCACTTCTCACATCTGATGCAAAAAACTTGAAAATTAAATCCCAATAGTTTTCTGACTGTATATTCTTTACTTCACACAATTTAAAACAATAAATGTTAACAATAAATTTAAATAATTAAACCAACTTTCACCTCAACTCTGGTCTAGATGGGGGCATGAATGAAATTATTATAATCACACATGAACGACACACAATTAACTACCTCTTAACTTCAGGTGATTAAATAGTGTTCATATGGCAGCATATACCTGGGTGGTTATAGGTGCAGTAAATATTACTAAGTGTCATTTAAAATAGTCATTTCTCAGGACACTTTCTATAATAAATATTTCCAAATACAACTGTGTAAAATGGTGGTGAATGACATAATGTCAGTGAGGGTGTACACTTTTCTCTTAGGTTACTTAATGTGAATGATTGAGTAACCAACATGTGCATGAAGTGTACCCTTGGTCAATCACTGACACAAACTAAAGCGGAAGTCAACAATCTGACCAAGGTTTGTTGTACCATTTAATAATCATACTAGGATTTCTTTGTGTCAAGATAGCAGCAGCTTCTAACGAACAATGCTTTGCAACACAAAGCAAAATAAACTTATTAAAAAATGTTAATGCCCTTAATATGAAAAATTGCCAGAAAAGTACTGAAGACTGAATATTTGCATAGCACGATTTTATGTTGTATTTACTGTTTTAATATACATTCTTGTAGCAGGGTTTCTATCAAACAATTATTTATCCATGTGCTTGGTGGCAGTTTTCTATATTATCACTCTTCATTTTTTTTCACATACATTTTGCTTATAACCCAAAAAATTTTCAATATGCTAAACCTCCCTTGTAACCTGTCATCTCTATGTTACCTGACTTGTTTTTGTTTGGTTAACAACACAAATACTCAAGACACTTTTGTGTCAGAACATAAAAAAAACAACATGACAATAACACTCTTATTATTAAAGGATATATATACACATTTTTAACATACAAATACAACTTAAATGGTTCTCTGACATTTAAAAGCTTACTTACAGACAAAGGTCTCTACGTGTGTGCATGGATCTCCACATTTGGGGCAGCGCAGCTGACTTCCCCCCTTGCCTGATCCTCCCGAGCCAGAAAGTCTCTTCCCCTCATTGACGCTTTTCTGTGTAAACATGATTATGTCAGCATATATTGAATTACTTAAATAACACCCCCATGTAGAAACTGGTGTGGTGCTGTACAGTGGAAGAAGGCTGTATAACCATATTTATCCAAGAAGGTTACCTTTCCACCATCACTTCCACTGTCCTTTGGTGTCCCATCTTTCGAGGCATAGCAGGCTGCAGTGTCTGAAAACGTCCTCACCCGCACCCGGGTAGGTAAAGGGGTTTCCCAAGACCCCTGCCGACTCAGAGAAAGGAACTGAATCCGGGAGCAGGACAATCCTGTAACAATAGCAAGTCATTCATTATAATAAACTATATTTCATTTCTCTGAGCTTTGGATTGTTGGTCAAACACACTCATCACATGTTAAGGCATTTATTTATTTATTTACATTTATTTCGGTCATGACATTTAGATCACTCATCACATAACAGTGCAGTTCACACAATATACATAACCGAAAGGGAATGCGGGAGAAGCAAAGCTTAACTAGTCCCGCCCCCATTATCATCATACATTTCCTTCCTTTTTTTTATGACATTTTTTTTTTTTATGACATTTTGACAAAGAAAACATGTTTCAGCATCCGATAGCACTCAGAGATATGGTCTAGCTCTAGACAGTCAACTCCGACATTTTTTTTTTTTTTTTTTTTGTTTGGTTAACTTTGCTTCCCCTGCCGTTTCCCACGGCATGCACTTGAGCTTTGACAAACATAAAGACATTTTCTTTCTCTTCATAGTCATTCAGTCAACTAGAACTCGTTTGCAAATGAAGTGATAGAATTTTACATTAAAATGTGGTTGTCTGTGCACTTTGTAAATAGGTGACAATCTGGTGGAATTAATGCAATTACACATTGCCTCTATGGTGTGGTTAATCATTTACCATTATGCTAAACTATTGTTATAACTTCTCAACTCCATGAAATACAAATGGAAGTGGAAAGGAAACTTGGCTTGTAACCGAAGGGTCGCCGGTTCAAGTCCCCACCAGGTCAAAAGGGCTGGGGAACCCCTGAGCAAGGTACCCAACCCCATTGCTCCCCAGGCGCTACTCCGTGTGGCAGCCCACTGTTTCTAATTCTAGGATGGGTCAAATGCAGAGAAGTAATTTCCCTAAGGGGATTAATAAAGTTTTAGATTTAGAAATACTGGGTAATTTGGCGTCAGTCCCTTCTGAACTGTTGAAAGAGAAATGTCCACCTGCTGTTGTAGTTGTATTTGTATTGTAAACAGTGATCTGGGTTAGCTGGAGACCTACTTTAAAATGGGATCAAACAAAACAATGTCATTCGGCTCTAACAGGGTGTGTGCATTAAGTTTCTTACCTCTGTGAGCTGTTAGCAACAACCTAGCAGCCGAAGTGCATGGGCAGGACATATTTCTTCTTTTGGCTCAAAACCCTGTAAATGAACTTAACTTGTAACATGGTACAAACAGAAACAGGAGTTGGCTCAGTTACCCGGTGGCTCCCTCCCCGCATTGATAGCAGGGAGGGCTGAACATTTCATAACTTCTACGTCACTGTTAGCATTAGCAAGTTAGGTCATGAAATACAAATTTGCTAAATCAGCAACAAACATCGTATATCCAATGTAATTGCTCTCGGGAATCAAGTCATTCGGTGTGGTACCTGGGTTTAACTAACGTCGATAAGACAGTGTCAGATAAACAACGCAGCTCGCTAGCTAGGTTAAATAAACAGATGACTGTTGGCTACCGAAGCTAGGCCCAGACCAGAGCTGACTAAATAGTATCTCGTAGAAGTGGCAAACGACCCCAGTAGGACAGATGTCCACTACTGTCCAGCGGTTGAGCAGAGTGGATAGTTTATTTTTAGCCATTGTAACTGCAAATGTTACGGCATTAACGTGTAATTAACAAGCTAGTTTTACTCACAAGGCACGATGAAACCGTTCGGATCTTGCAACACCCCCTCCAGAAAAACAAATGTGCTAGGTCACTGCCGCTCCGATATGTTGTTGGAGTTTTACAGGTCAGCCCGTCACATTCTCCAGTCCCCGTATTTACTTTTACAGACTGGTACACAATGTCGTCTTTGGGCTGTAGTTTACAAGTGGGACACGACCATACGGTCTATAGACACGACCCACAATGATGTAACGCCAATGCTAGCGGTTGGAAACTAGGTCGTTTCCACGGCTAACCAGATAGCATCCGCTACGGGTCGGGTACACTACGGGTAACACTAGCTCATTGGTAGAACAACATGGAGGCTGTCTATGCAAATCACAACCATCCAGGCTTTTGTAGATCTACTAATTTAGGGAGGGATTGCTGGTGCTCGTAAATGTGTACACTCCTCCTACTACTACTAAATAATGGTAATGATAAGACTGTACAGCATTTTAGACTCAAGTTGACACCAGATGTGGAAAGTTAAAGGTTTTCATTCCATTTTAATTCATATCATTCCGTGTATTGAGGTCATTGTATTTTTTCAAGATTATAATAATTTAAAAAAAGTTTTGTACTTTTACACTATTTTATGTATTATTTTATTGTTGTACTGTAATTAGCAAACGTGTTCCCTTTGAGATGTATGTCCTTGAACCTTTTGTACTCTTTTAAAATGTGATCACTATAGCGGCACTTTTACTTGAGTAACATATAATTGTTACTTCTGATTTACACAAACTTACATGATTTTCACCAGGATAACATCAAGCACTCACGTTTTGGCAGTAAAATATGACATTTATTTAAGCAAAGTAATACACACTGCGTAACTAGGTTTTTTTTACCCACTGTAAGTCTGTGGATTATTAATTAAAATAAAATAAATAACCATCTAGTATGAATAATCATAATAGTACTTTAATGCAGCCAGGTTAACCATAATAATAATAATAATAATAATAATAATACATTTTATTTGGAGGCGCCTCTCTGGGCCCTCGAGGACACCGTACAATACATAAATAAAAACACTAACACTAAACAGATAAGAAAAGACAATGTAGATAGTTTAGTGGGGTGGGCAGTTAGGAATAGGTGAGTTTTTAGTCTTGTTTTGAAGAGTGTGAGAGAGTCCAAGTTCCTGAGGTCCGGTGGGAGTGCGTTCCAGAGTTGGGGGGCAGAGCGGCTGAAAACCCTGCTCCCCATGTTGACGAGGCGGGCGGGAGGGACAGAGAGGTGGACAGAGGAGGCAGATCTGAGGGAACGGGAAGGGGTGGCGATGTGGAAGAGTTCGGACAGATAAGGAGGGGAAAGGTTGTGGATGTCCTTGAACGTAAACAGGAGGATTTTGAAATCGATGCGGAGTTTGACCGGGAGCCAGTGGAGTTGCTGCAGAACAGGGGTGATGTGGTGGATGGAGGGGGTTCTGGTGATGATCCGAGCTGCAGAGTTCTGAACCAGTTGGAGTTTATGGAGGTATTTGTGAGGTAGACCAAAGAGAAGGGAGTTGCAGTAGTTGATGCGGGAGGTGACAAGGCTGTGTACAAGAATGGCAGTGGAGTGGGGAGAAAGGGAGGGGCGGAGGCGATTAATATTGCGTTGGTGGAAGTATGCAGACCGGGTGATGTTATTGATATGGGATTGGAATGATAATGTGCTGTCGAGGATGACACCCAGACTCTTAACCTGGGGGGAGGGGGAGACAGAGGAGTGGTCGATAGTGAGGGAAAAACTGTCAGTTTTTGAGAGGGTTGATTTGGTACCAATTAAAAGGAATTCGGTTTTATCACTGTTGAGTTTAAGGAAGTTGGAGGAGAACCAAGATTTGAGCTTGATGAAGCAGTCAGTAAGGGAGGAAGGTGGGAGAGTTGAATTTGGTTTGCTGGAGAGGTAGAGCTGGGTGTCATCCGCATAGCAATGGAAATGAATGTTATATTTACGTAAGATATTGCCAAGAGGAAGGGGGTAGATGATGAAGAGAAGGGGCCCCAGGACAGAGCCCTGGGGCACACCAGTGGTGACGGGGGACGGGTGGGAACTGAAGGGTTGGAGTTGGATGAACTGAGTGCGGCCTGCGAGGTAGGATTTAAACCAGTCAAGGGGTGTGTGTGAAATACCAATGGAGATTAATCTGTTGAGGAGGATAGTGTGAGAGATGGTGTCGAAGGCCGCACTCAGATCGAGGAGGATGAGGATAGTGAGTAAACCAGTCGGCTGCCAGGAGGAGGTCGTTTGTGATTTTGATGAGTGCAGATTCAGTGCTATGGAGGGGGCGGAAACCAGATTGGAATTGTTTGTACAGGCTGTTAAGGGTTAGGTGAGAATGAATTTGGGAAGCAACAGTTTTTTCGAGGATTTTGGAGAGGAAAGGTAGATTGGAGATGGGACGAAGATTATTGTAATTATTAGGATCAGCACCAGGTTTTTTTTTCAATATTGGAGTGATGGCAGCAGTTTTGAAGAGTGTAGGAACAGTTCCAGTGGAGAGTGAACCATCTCAAATGACCCTGTGTTAACTGTTGTCAGAGTGTGACACACACAGTGACAGTATAGATCAGCAAAAACAACCAACTCAGATTAACATAAGACAAACACTTTTCTTTAATATTTTTAATTATTTTTATTTATTTTAATATTTACCGTGGCAAACACTGAAACATGGAACCTGTGTTACCTTATGTCACTCTGCTAAAACCCTTTGCTCCTTTTTTGTTCATTTGTTTTGGTTTTGTATATACCATATGTACTAATTACCACAAATAATATGCTTATACGTGAGAGCAAAATTTGGCAAATTACTTTGTTATACACCCATGATAAGAACAGAATCTTTCTTTTTTTGGCAAAATCAGTTGCAACTCCATAAACCTCAAAAAATAAATGTCCCCTGTTTGTGTGATGCAATGTGTAAGCCATGCATTTCTTCATATCAACCCATGTGGTCATTACTCGGTACTCAATATATCATCACACAGTAATTCCAAAAAATATCAAATGCAGCAACTTCTGTAAGAGGTTTCAAAAATAATTTTAATGCTAATTTTACACGATTGTTTTTGGGTAATTTTAGGTCACTCTGAGTTTGACCCTGCAGGTTTTCACATTGCTGTTCTCCCACATGTATAAAAGCTTTTTGTTGGGATAGTATGACAGCATCGCCAAGATGCCTGTATCTGGCCTTAAATCAAAACTTGCATCGAGGGGAATCTTTTTCTTTAAATCAAAGGCATGTGTCACTCTCCTGTCTTTGTCGTCTGTAAAATACAGCACACCACAAATAATGAAAGCATTTCCTGCTTTGGTCATAGGGTAGGCTGTGTTAATGACATACTCCACAGAGAATGAGTCAGAGTTGAGCTTCGCTACCATCACAATATCATCTGTATATGATGCAAAAATGACCCACAGTCCATTTTCATCCACAGCAAACTTGAAGTACGTCTTTGAGTTGCAGAAAAGATAAGTCAGGTTGTTAAATCTGCTGTTTCCCATGGTCAAAGAGTCTCTTTTCCCAGTGTTCAGATCTAATCTGTAGAATCAGGCATTGATCACATGTTAAAATGCTAACCAAGACACATAAAAACAATACAAACATAAAAAAATATAAAAATCTATATTGTTAATCATATCCTGTGTGTCTGACACGGACACTTACCTTTTAAGTTTGTTTGTGCCACCATTGTGGTAGTAAAAAACGCCTTTGTAAACAACATGACCACATCCCTGATAGAATTTTCGCACATCTATAGTTTTGTTGCTTGTGCTCTGAAAGGTTGAAATGTTCTGAAATTCGGCCAAAATTCGACCTGGTGAAGAAATGTCAGTGTTCTTTAAGACCCAAGATGATTTGCAGCATTTGCAATGATGAAAGAATGAATTGCTGTATCAATCACCTGAAAAGTGATCGGCCAGCCAATATCGACCATCATCCTGCAGCGATGCATCTGACATCCATGCTCCAAAGGTGCTTTTCATTTTTTGTGTTTTCTCTGAACATTTAATGGCTTTGATAACGCACTCTAAGGAATGAATAAAGACAGACATATAGACATGATAGACATGATAGACAGATAGATAGATAGATAGATAGATATATAGATAGATAGATAGATATATAGATAGATAGATAGATAGATAGATAGATAGATAGATAGATAGATCGATCGATCCATCCATTCTCACCATTTCTTGTCCACCCCTCATTGGCTGTCCCTGTGATCCTGGTGTTATGGATTGGATATAAAGAGTCTCGAGAAAAATCTTAAAATCAGTTTAGAATATGAGTTTGATGTAAAACAAGTCAACATTGAAAGCAAATATAATACATGTGACACTTTCTTACCACTTTCAATAGTGTTCTGATTGGTAATGTTCTCCTTTTGAGTCACAAGTGAGGCTGTAAAATGAAATGAAACGTTTAAGTCTTTCTCTCTCTCTATTACTCTAACATATCATTTAAAAGAGATTATCCTACTTGTCAGTAAGTTCTCTGGTGCCTCTGTAACATTCTCACTTGTGGTATCAGTCAAACGGTCATGGCTGTTGTTTTGATGATATGACACCAACTCTAGAAAATAAAAACAGTATTAAGAACATTCTTTTTTCATATTGTCAAAGTTAGGTGTGTTTTCCTGCAATTGTTATTTACCAGGCTCCATGTCAGTGTTCAGAAGAGTCCCAGAGTCAGTGACGTTCATGTTGTCAGGTGGATGTGGTGTTGGTGATTCTGCTGTAGGAGGATAAACAGGTTTGGAGCGAGCAAACATACCTAAACATGAACAGCATATAGTGTATGTATACAAATATAGTTTCTTACCATGTTTCACGGGTAAATAGGTAGTGGTTCTGTTGTCGCTGCTGGCATACATGTTACGGTCCACTATGAGTGGAGCTATAGAGTATACATACATTGAGATTTCAAATTTATAGTCACGCACATTTAAGCATCATTTTCTGAAACAGTATTTCCCACCTGTTGTTAACCGTGTAGGTGTCTCTGTAATGTTCTCAGTGTTGGAGACATTCACGCTGTTGTTGTTGTGGTCTTTATAAAATGACACCGGAGAAAATAGTGTTAAGTTAATTAATAAGTTAATGATGTCAAACACATTTCATTATACAATCAAAACTGTTTATGCTTAAGATCGGGGGTCTCAAAGACCAAAAAATGACCTGGGGGCCACTGAGTATCTAGTCTGGTCAGGATGGGGCCAGACATGTGAACTACAGTTCAGCTTTTTGTTCAGTACAGGTAGGCGATATGAACTTAAAATGACAATATTGGTGATGATATTTAAATAAAAGCATTTGTTTTGATATGGAACAATGTATGGTTTGCAAAAAAACATATTTATGACATACAGAAATAAATCCATATCACTTGATTTTTACTTACAGAATTATTGTCATCAAGGTCATAACAGTTAAGGTATATTGTTTACCAGGCTCCATGGTTGTGTTCAGAAAGTTCATAGGCTTAGTAACGTTCATGTGGTCAGGTGAATATGGTGTTGGTGATTCTGTCGAAAAATACATAAGATTTATTTATTTTTTAATTATACAAACATTAAATATCAATGTCAATAACATAACATATTGCTCTATAGTAAAGGAACCTGTGTTTACTCACCAGTGTTTGTCCATCTCTCAGTTGAATTTAGCTTGTTGTTCCTTGAGCCTAGAGTGAAAAATATGTCATAAATTGTCATATAAAAATACTTATAGAGTACTATAACTAGATTAAATCATACTCCATGGTAAGGACTTACCCTTGACTGATAAAGACTTAAATATGGTATATGTAGTGTATATGTTAGTGTCTGACAACAGGTGACACTAACAAATCATAAATAGGTTATATACATTAAATATCCATCAACAGAGTGTATGGAAGAGGGAGAAAGAACATTTGCTAACTGAGGCTGAAATTACATATGTTGCTTCCCTGTCCAGGAAAAAATCATTCACATGAGTCTGCCTTTACTTCCTCTCCACTTTCAGATATCTCTATTTTAACTCATCTAGAGTTAAAATAGAGATATCTAGAGACTAGAGACTAGTTGCTCTATGTTTGCTCTGCTGACATCCGCTGTGTTGAAGTGCTGCTAGCTGCGTTATAAGGTAGGTATGGGTGCAGCACACCAACCAAAACACATATGTTATTTACAGCCCGCAAATGAACATTTTGTTAGGAATAAAGTGGCTGCAACATTGTTACCAGTGAAGCCAGTATTACAATTTAACATTAAAATATAACTATAATACATCCCTTAAAGCACATATCATATAAAATGGGATTAAAAGATGTTCAAATCAATAATTAGACGTTGTTATGATTTCCTGTGAATGACACTGATACAGTTTGATACAGTAGCGTGAGAGTTTCTTACCACTTTGCATGAGTGTTTCATTCATGGTTCCACTAACATTGAAGGCGTCACTGGTTTGGTTTTCAGACAGCAGACCTGGATTATGACGGGGTGAAATTACACATTCAGTTTTATTTTTTTCAAATTGTCTTTGTACTTTTCATTGAAAAACAAGAGACAAAGGGGAATGTTCATCCATCCATCATCTACTGCTTTATCCTCCACCAGAGGGTCGCGGGACAAAGGGGAATGTGTTGAAGTTAAAGTTAGTTCAATAGAAGCAGCATTTCCTGTAATAATTTTATTGTTGACTGAAGAGAAGAGCAGCTGGAATTCATGTGTATATTATTCAACACAATGATTTACCTCTTTCCATAGTTGTATTGATAATGTTTCCACTGCTAGTGTTGCTCCTTGGAGTCAATTCTGCAGAAACTGAAGCTGTGAAATGAAATAAAACATGAGCAGAATATACCACATTAATGGTAGTTACACTGCAGCCTTATGTTATTGTTAATTTTACAAAAAGAATGTAAGGGCTTATCCTACTTGTCAAGTTCACTGGTGCCTCTGTAACATTCTCACTTGTGGTATTGGTCAAGTGGACATTGCTGTTGTTTTGATGAAATGACACCGACTCTAGAAAATAGAACAGTATTAAGAACATTCTTAAACTCTATAATCTTACTGTAAAACATTTACATAAGACTAAAAAGAGATTATCCTACTTGTCAGTAAGTTCACTGGTGCCTCTGTAACATTCTCACTCATGGTGTCAGTCAAACGGTCATGGCTATTGTTTTGATGAAATAACTCAGACTCTGGAAAATAAAACAGTATGAAGAACATTCTTTTTTCATATTGTCAAAGTTAAGTGTGTTTCCCTGCAATTGCTATTTACCAGGCTCCCTGTCTGTGTTCAGAAGAGTCACAGAGTATTAAATATAAATACATTTGTACAGTATATAAATTTAGGTTTCTTACCATGTTGCACAGCCAAATCAATTGTGGTTTTGTTGTCAGTGACGACATCTCTGAATTGGTCCACAATGGGTGAAGCTGTAGAATACACTACATTATATGTATGTATATACATATACATGTATATGTATATGATATGAATATGATTATTAGTATATATCTTGTGTATTCAAGTCATAATCACTCACATATGCATGATATATGAAACAGTATTTCCCACCTGTTGTTGACTGTGTTGGTGTCCCTGTAGTGTTCTCAGTGTTGGAGACGTTTACACGGTTGTAGTGTTTATAAGACGACACTGACTCAAGAAAATAAAGGTGAATTGTGTTTAACAGGGCGTTTTATACAATCAAAACGGTTTACACTTTAGATACTAGTAGCGTATTAGTATATTTTGCAGAAAATACTAATAATACTCTTTCTGACAGGACATTTACTTATGATGGACTACTATATTTATACCAGTACTAGGGTACTTTTTTCACCACAGATGTTTGAAACTTGACATAAATAACACATGTCATCTGTGAGGAAGGTTTCGACTGTACACACTCTTATAAAAGTAATAATGCATGTGTGATTATATATCACAACTACACTCTGAGCATGAGTGTGTTTTTCCTGTTGATCTGCTTCATGAGTTAAGCTCTCTCTCTCTCTCTCTCTCTCTCTCTCTCTCTCTCGCTCTCTCTCTCTCTCTCTCTCTCTTTCTCTGAGGAATCTGACACTGAGTTGTGTGACTTTCTCTCACCAGTTTCCATGTCATTGTTTGTCTGTCTCTGCGAGGGAGTAAAACTAAAGCTACCACTGGCTCGATCTGTTGAATGTGGCGTCGGTAACACTGTAGGAAGAGACACAAGCACGGCATGTACTTTTAAGATTGATCATGTGTGTGGGAAAAGTATTTCATGAATGATTTCCAGCATCACCTACCTGTTAGCAGTTTTCCTGGTGCCTCTGTAACATTCCCTGTGTTGGTGTCATATCTGTTGTCTGGATGAAGAGAAACTGACTCCGTAAAAACAAACAAACACAGAATTAGAATAACTAAAATTATGTTTATTAAAACCATGAAGTACACTCAAACTCTACAGCTATATATAAAAACCAAAATCTCACATGTCACATGACAGTTTCTTACCATTAGTCACTGGAGTATAGGTGACATTTCCTCTGCCATTTAAGGTGTTAGTATGACGACCTGAATATTTAGAAAGAGATGAGATTTATCAACTAACTGAGTTACTATGCAAAGCCTGTTTTATTTACAAAACACATTAAATCTCACCTGTTGCCACTGTGTTGGTATCATTCAAGGTGTTGTTGCTGCTGTAGCTCAGATTAAATGATACCAATGCTGGAAAATAAAAAAAACATTGAGTAATAAGCATTGTGTGTGTGCGTTGTGGGGGGTTGATGACACATCATATTGTGATAGGAAATACCCCAGAGGCAATTTTGTGAGCATGTAATAATGTCGTAGTGTTGTAATAGGTTGGGTGTGATCCCATTTTTTAAGATGGTGTGTTTTTTTTCCACAGGCTTTCTTAAACAGTTGTTTACCAGGTTTCACTGTCGTGTTGAAAAGTTTCCTCAAGTCAGCAACATATGACGTGATTGTGTGTGATGTTGATTCTGCAGAAAGACAAAATAAGACACATTAATGCAAACAGCATTTAATAGGGACTTCAAAGGCTTCAAGGTTAGAAATGTGAATAATAGTTGCTTATTTCCTACCAGACTTGTTTATTCTTGTAGTGTTTTCTGTGAAAGCCGCTCTGGTCGGGAGAGAATCTACATATACATACAAGGAGAAATGGAAAGTGTGACATGGTTATACTTTACTGTGGACTAATAATTTTAGACCCAATATGTTTTCATTTGAAAAATAAGATACTTTGGTATTATGTTCCTGGACTAAAGCATACAATCAAAATTAGAAATCTTAGTTGACTTCAGAATCAGAATCTTTATTGTCATAGTGACTACGAGACATTGCACAATGCCTCAAGCTGCCAGACCTGAGACTGGAAAGTTTAAAATATGCTGTGGAATAAAAGAAAAGCCTCACAAGATATCAAGATACTGAACAAGGTAGGATTATATGATTATATTAAAGACCAGACTTTAAAGTATCTTTAAAACCCTGCATCTATCTCTGGACATTAGGTATGTGCTAAATGGCTTATATTAAAACCATACATTAATGCTGAGACAACCATCGATGCATCTATATGTTACTTACAAACTTCAATCATTCAGCTTTAGGGTCACTTTGTGGTCTAACTTCATAAATGGTTCAATAATTTCTTCAGTCGTCAAGGTGCATAATGTCCGTGAAGAGGTTTTTAGCAGTTTAGTAGTTTTTGTAGATATGCTCTTACTCGTGTTGGGTTGATGACGACGCCCACAGATGGTTTTGTTTCTCATTTCAGTCCAATTATAGGCCGGACAGACTAGACCAGGTAAACCAGGTGGACCTGGTGGACCCCTTGGGCCAGAGAGACCTACAAGTATATTAAACAAATAGTTTAGACATGCAAAAACAGGCCTCAACAACGAGCGAACCAAAACCGAACAGGAAAGAGTTAATACAGGCTACTATGAATATGGGATACATTCATAGATTGGGAAGATTGGAATACCCCAGTAAATGAGTGATGGATAAACAAAGTGACTTAGTGAGAACACAGTGTAAAGGTGTTATCAGTCCAGTGAACAGCTATTTGACAGATGTTTCAAACGTGCTCCAGGTTTGTGTTTCTAAGATTCCTTGACATTGCTTTCTAATCCACACATCCACTCGGTAAACTACAGGGATGGATTATTAGACGTGTAAGACTATACTATAAGTCTCTCACCTCTTCTTCCTCGTTTCCCCTTCGGCCCTGGCACACCCTGCGGCCCCGGTGAGCCTGCTCTACCTGGCAAACCTCACAGACACAAGTGCATTGTTATATTGGAACACATTTAGCAGAATTGATGTACATTAATATTTAATGTACAGTACCTGGCGGTCCGGGTGGTCCAGGTGGACCTAAGGGGGGAAAAAACAAATATAGAGTGAAAACAGCAGAGGCACCAATAAAAAATTGTGCTGGAGTGGAGGATATAATTGAAGTGCACCTGTGATACAAGCTCCTTTGTTGTTGCTACACAGGTCAGCGAGGGATTTGACCTGAAGTTAGGAAAAAACGGACACACACACAATACAAAGGAAAAGTTGTGTTGCAGCCATTTTGTATGCAGTCTTTGTTTATTTATTTTGAACACTGGGTGGAGCAGGGGAGCAGTGGGGCAGGTACAGGTGAGAGGGCCGGTGATGAACACACCGTTCTTGACTGTGTGTTCATGCAGAGCAAATACACATTTATACAAGTGTTGAATAAATCAGTTGGAAGCTACAGTCGAGTGAGAGCACCTTAATATCTCAATCAGTGGCTTTGAGCAGAAATAGTCACCGCAGCTTGACGGCGTAACTCAAATACAGATTTCCACTATCTTGTTCTCGCAGCTGCAGCAGTGTGAAGTGCCACCACAGAATCTATCTGTTATTAAAAGATAAATGTTAATTACTGAATGTTTGGCAGTGACCTGCTTGTCTTGAATGCCAGATACATTTCTCCCGAGAAAGAAAAACAAAACACAGCTCTAAAATGATTTTGTTCTCAGCATCAAGACTTTCAAAAGATCTATATTATCTTCTGCTTTTAGGGATTTAGAGCAGTCCTCATTGTGCTATGTAAATTATACATTTTAACAATTTATTTATGAATCAATAACATACTTGGAATATTAACTCATAATGATAGGTTGCAATCCCTTTCAATGAGTAAATAAAGTTTTGTTTTGGTCAAACACTTATGCACCATTGCTAATATTAATATCCCTTCTGAAGAGAAGCCAATTCCCAGAGGATGTGAGGAGAGCTGAGGGAGGAGCAGGTCACAGTCAATGGAAAACAGATCCTTTCTTAATCACTGCAGCAGACTCCAGAATTCTTTGCATTACATGAACGTTTCTTATCACAAGAGGGAAAAGAGAAGATTTATTTGTATGTATGAGAAAAAACAGAATTCCTTCCCTGCTCTTTGTCATATTAACAGTAATCAGAACTACTGAAGTTGTGTTCTTCTTATTTTATCTTTTTTTACAGCAAAAGCAATCAAATCTTTACAAACACACAAAAGAGCACATTTACAAGGAGGATGGTTGTTGTCTTACAGGGACCATGGAGTATGTCATCAACATCAGCATGTCCGTCTGATCCTCACTTTGGGTCGGTTCCCCATCCTGGTTTCGCCTGCTGCGGTGAAGCGTCTTCACATGTCCAGGTTCTGTGGACAGTTTGCAGCTCTGTGACAGCTCCTGCACCTGAGTGTCCAACCTGACCATCTCCTTCACCAGCTCTGTCTGCTGAACAAGCAGAAAGACTAAACCTGCAGAGGTGAGGAGCAGCAGCAGCACACACAATCCCAGCAGCAGCTCTTTCCACATGGCAAATAATCCACGTCTCTCCGTCATGTCTGTGGCTTGGTTCCTAATTCTCTACTGAGGAGTGATATGGGATCTGAAGTTCACAAGCACATATCTGAACACCTGCCAACAGATGATACGTCAGTGGGAAACTCAGCTCAATCTGTTGCAGAGGCATGTCACAATCTGTCTGAAACTATACTGGGGAAACCACATGATGAATTGCACAACAACAAGCATCTGGGAAACAGTTACAGTAACGTCTGCCTGCACACTTGCTTGATTTATAAGCAGCTCATGGACATATTTCCAGAATGACTGCCCCACATCTCTCTAGTGCTCTTCTTCTCAATTATTGTCATCAGTCTGTTCTACACAGAATTATATGGAAGTGGAATAAATAAGTTGTGGACAAAGAGATCATTCTTTGGATTCACAAAGGAGCTTTCAGTGTGCTTTCAGTGTGTATGTGTGTGTGTGTGCGTGTGTGTAAATCCTTTGAAATCTCTTTTCATGAAACATTTTGATGTTTATAATCTTACTAATAAATGAATTTTCCCAATAAAGAATCAATGTTGCATATTTTCCCTAATTATTCCAGCTTCATTGTTAGAATGAATATAGTTTTTCAGCCAATTTAGAATGAAAGCAGCTTCCCTAAAGCCTCAAATGTGCGGCCAGTATCTTGTTTAGCAATATAACAGCTATTCAGAAGTGCTGAGCCTGAAGGGAAGCTCATTAGACGCACAATACCCATCTGCATGAACTGCTTTTTTCTAATTAAGTTTGAATGTATGATTTCAGATGTTGACAAAAAAAAAAGAAGTGTAAACGCCATTTCCACATAAAGGCTGAGCTTTTCAGATGATGAAGATAAGATTTCTCTGTCACCAGCGGCTTATTCAAGCTGCAGAGTAATTCTCCACTCCCTTTGTCACAGGTCAGTCTGACCCAGCTAATTAACTTCCTCTTAAAAAGCTTCCATGGTTGACAAGCTGGAGAATGGGTTTTTCTTTCTTTTGGGCAAATTAAAATGTGAAGCTGATCTTAACAAAAAAAAAAAAAAAAGAAGAAGAAGAAAACCATGAAAGTGTTCTGCATTTCTCATGAATCGAGAAAAAACACTTTATTCTTTTTGAATCGGTGTGTGGTTCCGTGCAGTGTTCTGCCATGTGAAGGTACTTGAGACCACAAAGTGGCAATGTTTCTAAGCAACCAGTGAGGTGAAGGTTTAAAACCAAGGCTTTATAAACACTTGGACCACACTGTGATTTATTTGGTGGAAGAATGTCATCTCTGAAATCCAGTGGGTGAAGCAAAGTAAGTATCACTGATCACTTGATAAATACTTATTGAAGAAGTGGATATTGGAAGTGTTTTCCTCTCGTTTTTTTTGAACTGACAGATTTTGATGTAGTTGGGCATTAACTTACATTTTATAGCTTCCTTTTTAGCATGGTAAGGAGGGGAAATGGACTCACTAAAATTCATTAATTCTGTAGTGACTTTTGTTAAATTAAAAGCAAATTACTGACGTTGTTGAACGTAACGAGTTACTGACACAGTTTGTCGTTAAGCCTTATGTGGGTGTATTTTGGTTTCCATGTGTGCCAGGGATCTGTTGCGTGTGAGCACTGAAGGACAAAAGCATCAGTTAGGATTAAAAGGAAGGTTGTCCAGAGATTTAATTTCGCGTTTTGAAGCTGTACGAACACGAGTCAGACTCGACCTGCAGGTTGTTAGAGGACGTACTGAGCCAGTGCAGGTGTGTCTGTACAATGGCAGGACTTATGAAGGGGATGCTGCCGCTGGAGATGCTTAACATCGGCCCCATGGAGGTGAACACGGTGTCCGAGGTCACGGTCTTGCTGCTTCTTGTTCTTCTGCTGCTCTACACTGTTTGGAGCTGCACAAACCAGTTGTCACACATACCAGGTGAGAGACCAAAGCTTTGGCTTTATCACAAAATTGTGAAGACTGATAGACATGGAGGTGCAAGCAGACAGATGTCACAAGAAAACAGGAAGAATGTGTTTGCCACCTTATTTTTTGCAGGTTTTTGCAAGTTCAGGGGCCGCATACAGCACAATTTAATCTCAAGTGGGCCGGACCAGTAAAATAATAGCATAATAACCATAATAAAAAAGAATTTCCCTTTGTTTTACGTTTAATGAAGTATCTTTTTACAAAAACATATTATTAAAAACCTGGAATTTCTTGAGAAACTAAGTGCAATTTCAACAACATTATGCCTTTAAGTACATTAAGTTAACATTTACAGGCACCTGGAACTGAAAAATAAAGTCTTTCACAAATTCATCCAGACGGCTGGATTGGACCTACTGGTGATGATGCCCCTATCATATCAACATCAGAGCACAGACTCTAATTCAAAGTCATGTCAACAAACCTGATGCTTCCTAATAATAGAGAACTATTATGTTGAATACACCTACTTCTTTCTTCTAGGTCCATCCTTCTTGGCAGGACTGGGTCCCTTTCTCTCATACATCAGATTCATCTGGACTGGAGTTGGAACAGCAAGCAACTATTACAACAACAAATATGGCAGCATGGTGCGGGTGTGGATTAATGGTGAGGAGACCCTCATTTTTAGCAGGCAAGTTCTACTGAGATACCAGACATGGAGAATCTGACAGTACTGTACATGTCGTGATAGTTCATTATAATGAAATAAAAGTCCCAGTCTGGCTTCACCTACAGATCTACAGAGGTGTATCATGTGCTGAAGAGTGCTCACTACACTGCCAGATTTGGAAGCACAAAAGGTCTGAGGTGTGTTGGGATGGAAGGGAGGGGTGTCATCTTCAACAGTGATGTCCCACTCTGGAGAAAAGTGAGGACGTATTTCTATAAAGGTGAGTAATTATTACAGATGTGGCAAAACAAAGCAAACATGTACATTCATATTGGTGGACGGTTGAATCCCTGAATCGTTGTCCTGCTGTTTCTCAGCCTTGACAGGCCCCGCCATCCAGAGGACAGTGACAGTCTGTCTGAGCTCCACTGCTAAACACCTGGACAGCCTGCAGGAGATGACCGACCCCTCTGGTCACGTGGACGCTCTCAATCTGTTGAGAGCCATCGTCGTGGACATCTCCAACAGGCTGTTCCTCAGGGTGCCACTTAACGGTCAGCTGCATGTGCAGTGTCTGGAACATCTTCACTCAGACTTATTGTTTCCTGCCAGTTAATATTCACATTCAGTTTCTTATAGGAATGACTGTGAAACAATGTTTTAATTGTTTTTAACAGAAATTGCGACATGATTCGCGATATCAGAGGGAATAGTCATTTTCACATCATTAATCTCAAAACACATATGTAAAATTATATTTGTGCAGGTCTGTGAGACACAAAGATGTTCTCTTTAGTCTGTAGAACAAGATATGTATAGATCAAGACATCGGGCCTCCTGTGATTTTAAAATGTTGATAGAATTTCAATACAATACAATATTTTTATTTATGGTGTCTCAGAGAAGGACTTGCTGATGAAAATCCACAACTACTTTGAGACATGGCAAGCTGTTCTTATCAAGCCTGACATATTCTTCAAGATTGGATGGCTGTACAATAAGCACAAGAGAGCAGCGTAAGATCCTCACACTCACCAGTGAAGCAACATTTGGTGTGGGAGTTCTTCAACTGTGAACTGTGATGCTTTCTGAACTTTAACAGCCAAGAACTGCAAGACGCCATGGAGAGCCTTCTAGAAATGAAAAGACAAATGATTCATGACACGGAGAAGTTGGATGATGATCTCGACTTTGCGACGGAACTCATCTTTGCACAGGTGAGTCAGTATTCAGGTCTGAACTAACTGTGTCACAGAGTTACTGTGCAGAAAACGTCTGTGTTTGTCGTGTTCTCCTTACATTCATTTGTCCGTGTAACAGAACCACGGAGAGCTCACAGCAGATAACGTAAGGCAGTGTGTGCTGGAGATGGTGATCGCAGGCCCGGACACACTTTCCATCAGTCTCTTCTTCATGCTGATGCTGCTGAAACAAAACCCAGATGTGGAGCAGAGAATAGTGGAGGAGATAAACACTGTCTGGAGTGAGTGAATGACTGATGAGTGATTTTATTACACCAGCTGAATACTACTCTGTTCTAAAAAAATGCTGTCATTTTCTTGTTTCCAGGTGAAAAAGGCGCAGAAAAAATTAATTATCAAAGCCTGAATGTGCTGGAGAACTTCATCAATGAGTCTATGAGGTTTCATCCAGTTGTCGATTTCACAATGAGAAAAGCTCTGGAAGATGACGTCATTAAAGGCACAAAAATCAGGAAGGGAACAAACATCATCCTCAACATTGGCCTGATGCATAAGACTGAATTCTTCCCTAAACCCAAAGAGTTCAGCCTGTTGAACTTTGACAAAACTGTAAGTCATGCAGCAATATGTGATTCTGGAAAAAGCAAACAAACAAACAAAGAAACAAACCACTTCCTTCTCTGCCTGGCAGGTGCCCAGTCGTTTCTTTCAGCCCTTCGGCTGCGGGCCTCGTTCCTGTGTGGGTAAACACATCGCCATGGTGATGATGAAGGTCATCTTGGTCACTCTGTTGTCACGCTACACGGTGTGTCCTCGTCAAGGCTGCACCATCAACAGCATCAGGCAGACCAACAACCTCTCGCAGCAGCCTGTGGAGGACAAGCACAGCCTGACCATGCGTTTCATCCCTCGCAACACACAACCTCAATATAGTCAGCCCTGAAAACCAGTCAAGCTTGATAAAAACGTTATTGTTCCATCGTATTTTCCTTACTTTCTTTGTGCCAGAAAACAGCAGTTATGTATTACAGCAGATTTGAAGAGAGAAGTGAGCTTTAAAGACTACAGTGAATACAGGAATCAGCAAAGACAGTCAACAAGCTCTCAGTGTAAAGAATCCACCTTGTCTTGGTTTCACAAACAACATGTACATATTAATCACCGGTAGTTGATGAAGTTAGTGTTACTGTGTCACAGTGATCGATAACAGTAGATACAGAATGTTTTGTCACAGACACACTTTTGTCTTAACTATAACCACAGTGAGTAGTGTTAGTACAAAGCATATCGTGTTGTGATTTCAGTACACAGTTAAATGTATATACGTAGCATGTGCAATAATGTGAATTATAGGTGAGGCAAACTTCTTTTTTTGTTGACCATTATTTGCTGTCTTTCTCTTCAAATTTACCGTTGATAAACATGTTTTTCCTCTTCAAAGACCAAAACAACAGATGCAGTTACTACTGCAATTTAAGTGGGAAATTGTCTCTTTATAGCACTCATAGCATATTGACTTAAAATGTTTCCATGTAGCAAACACTAAAACCAGTATGACAGGAAAGACACCTCTTTGCCATAAAGTCCACTACTTTACAGACTGTATGGGACACACACACACACACCGACTCAAAATCAAGTTGAATTGCATGTGTTGAGTTTATTGAAAGCTTACTAGAATGTAGCGTCAGGCACTCAAAGAAACAATTCCATTTCTTTCTGTACCACAGGCACAAATCAAACATGCCATATTAGCATTAAAACATAAGGCCTTCAGTTAAAGTAGCATTTCAGACGCAAAAAAAAAGGTGACGGTAAACTTTCCCTTTGGGATAAATGAAATAGAACAGGATGAGACATGTTATCCAAACTGAAAACTGGTGCAGCGCAGTCAAAACAGTATGTGAAGCACAGCGATTTCTTTCAAATCAATTTATATAAAATATTTTCTGTAAGAATATAAATCTGATAAATATGTTTGCAATACTGCATTGATAGAAAAATATAACAATAATAATAAGGATAACAACAATAAAAACAACTCTCACTGACAACTGAAACAAACTAGAAACACGAGTGCATAGACGATCACAATTGAGGACAGCATCGACAAAACACCTCAGTGATGAATGGAGGATATGGACATCGTATAGAGCGACATCCTCAGAACAGTGTTTAAGAAGAAATATGAATGAGTGAAGCGGCTACAGCTGGGGATTAATGTCATCACCATCTTTAAGACAAACAAGGAGGCAAACAGCATCCCCTTAAAAACAAAACTGCATTACTGATGGTGTCCGTTCATTCATTCAGTCCCTCACAGGGCCACTGGTGGTGTATTGCTTCAAATTATCCTATATTTGTACAATACAAGATATTCCTACTCCTAAAACCTAATAAATCCAGTTTTAGTGTCAGTGTATTTTAAACAGGATTGCTCGACAAGAACAAGAAAGAAAAAGAAAGGTTTAGTCAGCAGTAACAGTACCGAATGTAAAATTGACCCTATATGCCCTTTTTCTCATTAAAAACCAAGTGGTTTTTAATGGTATTTCATGGTATTTCTCTTATTGTGTAGCATTTATACCGAAGGCACTAATGACATGTCATGATTTCATCCTTTATACTTACATTTACATGCTCGGTCTTTACTGTATGTCAGTCAACAATATTGTCGGCATGAAAGGTTTCAAGTTATTCTGGAGCCCTGTCATCATCCAAAGACATTAGTGTTTCTTGGGAAACAACAAACACTGTTTTACTATCACGGTTAATGAAACTCTTTCCCCGCTGAGATTATGACCTGCCATGATTAAAACTGTTGTGATTCTGTGATATGTTCATTAGACTATCAATAAAACCACTGACTGATGGACAATCAAATCCTGCTGCGTAGCTAATAGTGGAAGAGGAAAGAGATGTGGGATGATAATGTCGAACATCAACTGTTTCCCTTTGTGTCCTTGCTCTCCAGCTCTGTGTGACTTCCTCTTCAGTGGTTCAGGGTCTGGTTGCTCACTGGTGTCACTGCAGTGGTGCAGCCGTAGCTCAGTGCTCCTGTAAAGCTCGCTGGCAGTGGTAGATGAGGCAGTCGGGCAGGTCGGGGACTGGAGAGCGCAGCCACACAGCCAGTGCACCCTCGTGCACGCGAAAATGCATCAGACAAGGCTGATCCTGCAGGAGCTTGCAAGCTAAAATTCCTTCCACGCCTGAGGGCAAAACGATAACGGTTACAATCCATAGTAGTAACTTCTAGAGCAGCAATAATCCATGAGTAAGAGCACATCTTAATGTAATATGATGCCTTTTTGTGTCTATTTTACCTTCTATATTTTTTTTTTGGTTAGTTGTTTAGGTATTTATACTTGTTCATTTGTTTATAAAACAAAATATATTATCAAATGAGTTCACACAACTCTCTGTGATTCTCAGTGAAGCAGTGTTTTCGATCTTGTGTCGCCCAGTTACATTCCAAGGCTGCACACAGGAAGTGATTTGTTTTATGTCAAGACAGACGGAGGCAACAGTAACATAGAGCTAGTAATGCGAGACAGCTGCAAACAGGTTGGAGACTGAAAACACAAACAAGTGGGCGTGAGAAATGTTTAAAAAGTAAATAACAAAAAAAAAACAGATGTTTGACTGGATAAATGCTTCTTGGCCTCGTCTGCCGCTGTAGACACACAAACGCTCCCTCAGTCAGGTCTGATAGTATTGCTTGACAGACCCCGTTTTCAGATAGAAGACACAGCAAGAGAATAACGTCACATAAATATCTATGTGCGACGCAAAATAATGCAAACTTATTCACTACAGCTTTAGGCTTACATCCTGAACTAAAATAGTTTTGTTATTAACAGTAATTGTCTTCTTACCCTTGTATCTGTTACATACCTTTACGCTTAAAATGGGTTAACAACAATTGTATTACACTGATTAAAATCTGTGGTGTAAAATTCCTTTGGCTGTTGTTTATCATCCACTAGCTCACCATTCATTTTGTGTCTCATTCCTGTTCTGTAAGACTATAATAACCTTTTTTATGAAAAACATAGCTTTGGCAACTTCCTTCACATGAATATCTAATACTGCCATTACTAGTTATGTAGTGCAGAAATGAAATAAAAATGATAATGAACTCCTCAGGTCGCAGGATAATGATGAATGACTTCAAGTTCAAATGAACCTGTGTTTAAAACTACTAAGGTGGTGACTGAACTAAGGTGAAGCCTTCTAACTACTATAGTTATCACAATGAATTAATCACAGTATACTAATGCTGAACATGTTGAGGCAAGCACCAGAGCACAGCAAATAAATGTCTGTTTACCTATAACTTCCACGACATGAAGCTGAAGTTTCTTCCTCAACACATTGAGAGTGGCGACCAGAGGTTCTTGACCATCATTTATCAGAGTCAGATTCTGCTTCGTATCATGAGAGAAGGCCAGCCACATTGTTCCATACTCCTCTGTGGACACCGTCAACGGCCTGCAAGCAAATGTGAAATTACAGTCAGCCACTCATGCAGGTCTGTGCACATTCAACATCTAAACAAAGGCAGACTTTGTCACCTGATGAATGCAGTGAGGGGGAGTTTGTATGAGAACTGCGCAGTCTGAGGCGTTCCAACAGGCACCTGGTAAGATACTGTCCCTGCTAATTCAACATGAACAGCAGGCCTCCTCACGGTCAGAGAATACAGGTACACTGCGACACTTCTCACATCCTTCGCTGGACTTTCAGACACACAGGACACCTAAAAATAAGAGCTTGCTTTAATATGCCAGACTGAAGGACAGCATGAGCCAACGTTGGTCATTTAAGCAGAGTACATTAC